>NC_140953.1:2401496-3001496 GCF_014529385.1 Adiantum capillus-veneris | reverse complement strand
ACACCTTTGGTGATGGCTGCAATGAAAGATCATACATCATATCCGTCACTGTGTCGGCCGTCGATAGTAGACTAGAGGTCGTGGATTTATCTGGCGCGAACACTTCAATGCATGCTAAGAGATTCCTGCAGATTTTCTTTAGCATCTGACACGAAAGGTCAGGAGAGCCAGTAAAGAGTTTGATGGTGCCCGTTAGGGTTTTCACCATGTAGGCTTTACCTATTCTCTCTCCTGCCTTTGGTCCTGGCATCCTTGGGTAATTAAGCCAATTTGGCTTCTTTTCTACAATCCTGCCATGCTCTTTCCAGCTTCTGACTCTTGGCACCGGGCAGAAGGTTGCATCCTCCCGAATCTCCTTTGGAGCCTCTACCAAGTAGATGAGGTAGGCTGGGTATTTGTTCAGCCAACCTTTCCTCCATCTAGGTTGAGAATCTACAATCTTCTTTGATTGTTCATCCTTTGTGATGTCGCCTTCGTAAAGAGCGACATACTGCTCCTCCTCTATTCTCTTTTTCGTCTTTATCACTTCAAATTTCATCAGAGGGAAAGGCAGGCTGGGTTGCATCCACTCTTCATGGAGCACTTTTGTGTCTAAACCTTGAAGTCTAATGGAGATGAGGAGTCTCCTTTCCCATTCCATTTCCGCCTTGGCACTTTCCTCTGTTGACTTTTCTATTTGGTCCTGGAGCCTTTGTTCTTCTTCTTCAGAGATTCCTGAAGTCGAGGCCACTTCTTGAACTGGGGCTGGATCTTCAATTGTGGTTGCCTCTCCAGTTTCTGGTAGCTCTATGGCTGCTCCCCCTGCTTCTTCTTGTGGTGGCTCTGTTTCTCTTCTTTGTTGCTCTTGGAGGTCTTGGAGCTGTTTGCGGAGGGCCTCATTTTCTGTCCTTAGTGTTTGGTTTTCTGATGTGAGCCTCTCCTCTGCAGCCAATGATCCCTCCGCCATGTGCAATCTTTGCACTTGCTCTAACCTCAGCTCTCTTTGCAGACTTCTGACCTGATCTTCCAGAGCTGGTACGAGGGCTCCCTCTTGTTCTGTTCCTGCTCTGCTAGCTCTAGGGGTGGTCCTGAGTCTCATGATTGTCCTTTCTTGAAGTTCGACTCTTTCCCTTAGCTCAATGAGCTCATCCTTCGCTGCCTCCAGCTCATCTTCTATTCGCTCCTTTGCTTCCTGTGAACTTGTTACCTCTCTTGAAGCTTCGGCTAGTTAGAGTATCAAGCCGTCTCTCTCGTTTTCTGCGTCGTAGAGTGATGCTTTATGACTTTTAGATTCAGTCATAGCATTCTCTAACTTCTTCTGCAACTCTGCTTCCTTTTGTTTTGCTGTCTCAAGTGCTACTTCCTTTGCTCTGGATCTTTCTTTAATCTTGCTGAGCGGTTCATGCACCATGTGCATGTCTTTTTCATCTTCATCTGTCAACTTGACAGCTCTTTCTGCCACCACCTCCAATGGCTTCGGCTCGTCCATTTTCTCTTTACTCTCCATTGTACCCTTTGTCTTTTCCTTTGTCCCTTTCCGATCATCTTGTTTCCGTAGGGATATCCCATAAACTGCCTCCAGGGCCTCTTCTTCACTATATCCGATCGCTACCAGATCCTCGTAATCATCTTTCTTTTGCTGAACTGGATCTATCTCCTTTTCCTTGGTCCCGGCCTCCGGCTTTTCCATAACTTCTGTTTCTATTTCTATTGTGGTTTCCTCCATAATAATTTCCATCTTCTTCGGGCTTGGTACCACAGTAAAAGAGGGCTGATTGTCCTCAGTCATCTTGGCTTTCCCTTTGTTTGCTTGCCCGTCTTTCTCTCGAAGTTCAGTAGACTCATCTACTTCCTTCTTCTCCTTGTCGTCCTTTTTCAGTTCAGCTTTTAAAAGCTGTACTTCCTCTTCAGTATAAGGCTCGACAGGTTGCTGCTCCAGTATGGCCTCCGACTCCTCATAAGCTCTAATATATTGATCATATTGATCAACATGTGGCCTGGCTGAGCTGGTTCCGACTTTACTGGGGTCTGGCACCCACATTTCTTCGAAGTCCCCCTTTAGAGCTCTTTCCGCTCTAAACTGCTCTACCAGCCTTTCCATTCTTGCGACTTTTTGACTTTTGGTTTGCTTGGGATCGGCCTTCTTCTTCGCTTTCTTCTTGAGCGGCTCGTCCACAGCCTCTTCAGGTTCTGAAACTATTTCTAGTTTTTGGCGTGCTCTTGTGGACGCCCTCTTGGATACTTCTTGCTGTTCTTCCTCCTCATCGGCTTCTCTAAGCCACTCATTCTGGGAGGGAACCTATGGCCCTTGATCTCTGGCTCCAATAGCTTCATAAGCTATTCTTGTCAGGATTTCTCCTCCTCCTATGTACTTTGGCTTCTGGTTGTGCATGGCGATTACTTGCTCGTGGATGTATTGAGTATAATTCACCTCTTTTGGCACGTTGCTCTTCAGTGCCCATGTGATGGTTGTCGCAATGGCATGGGGTGGTGTAGTATACTTCTGCGGTCTTTTACTGCACACATGGAAAAACTGGTTGTATAATCGGCAAAGGGTTGCCGCTCGTTGATCTTCCATATCTCCGTAGGTTGTATTTTGTTTCTTTGATCCATAGACCTCTATGGCCTCTCTTCTTTCTCTGACAGAACTCCCTTTGTTGTGCAGCTTCAGTGCATCTGCAATGAGCTGTAGAGTGATCTATACTTCAAATGTTTCTCCATCCATGGCTGTCAACGTGGCTTTCCCATCCTTCTGAATGGATGTTGCCAACTCATACACTCTTCTTGTGTCTACACCTGATGGTCTCGAGGTGAAGAACCTGTGTAAGTCAGCCTTTTCCAGGTATCTGCTTATGTTCTCTGATCTGCTATAATCCACTAATTCTCGTGGGATCATAGGTACATCGACCGATTGCCCTTGAGGATCTCTGAAAGTCCCCTGGTAGATCTTTATTCCTTCTTTTTCTAGTACTACTTCCTCCACCCAAGTCTTGGTTGGCTTGAGGGTTTCTGTTGGAATATCAAAAGGTTCTGCTTCTGCAAGAGCATCCTTGATGGTTGGTCTTTTTCTCTTAGTTGCCGATGACTTAGCGGAATCCATGGATCCTGTAACTCCAATTACACAAGTTAGCGTCTTTTTAGTACTGAAAGCCGAAATGAAGCTTTTAACTATTCAAATGACTTGAAAATTGAAACATGAGCTATTCAGGGCCTAAGGATGCAATGTAGGTGAAAAAATATGCAAACTGGGCTCAAAAACATGCTTGAGACATCATACGCGTATGATGTCTTTTGTGTCAGAATGACTTCATATTGGTTGTGCTTGTAGCTGATAGTGTATACATGAGTATCATATGCTTGGATTTGAGTTTGGATCCCATTTGGTCAAGTTTTGGCCAGTTTAGTCCAGTTCAGGCTCTTGGCAAAATTTTGAAAGGGAATTGGATTTTATGATCCAAATTGGGTAAAACTTGGTGGATTACTTTCAAATGGCATGTAGAACACTTCTGTTTGGTGGTTGAAGCCCTGAGGTGCCAAAATCACATAGTGAGACATCATACGCGTATGATGTCTTTTAGTGCATTTTTGGACCAATTTTCTCTATAAGCTTGGTTTTGGCTTTAGATAGGCTTATTCAGTGGATTTATCAAGTTTGGATAGAATTTGGACTAAAAATGGCTCTGGAGACATCATACGCGTATGATGTCTTTTTCATCAATTTTTCATGGGATTGGTTCTGTGGACTCTCCATGTGCTAGTGAAGGACTGTTTATACTCAAATCTTGGTTTGGACTTGAATATGTTGGATTTGGGACAAAAATAGGCTTTGTATGAAGGATTTTCTCTTAATTGGGCTAATGGGGTGATCCACTTGACCAAATGGTTCCAAACTTCATATGTAGCATGTATTAGATATATATAATGGATGTATGATGACAAATGAGCATTTTTGGCTCTGTAAGTGCAAATAGACATCATACGCGTATGATGTCTTTTGTGTCAAAATGGTGCTTTTTGGTTCCAGATAGCTTGTAGATGTGTTAATCAACAATCCTACAAAGTTTCAATGAGTTTGGAGTTATTTTGACAAAATTAGGACCAAAAATCAATTTTATGGCCTACTTTGCGTCTTTTTGGTTTTCCTTGGGTTTTCTAACTCCAATTCTCATGATACTTGGTTCATAGGATGTGATTAACATGTGGAATGAGGCTATGCACTCAAATGTTGAAATGAATGTGAAAATCATGCTGTGAGACATCATACGCGTATGATGTCTTTTCTTGAAATGTTGGTCTTTTTGTGCAAAGAATGCTTTGTGCTAGTGCCCTAAGCCCTGCTAACTAGTTTTCAACTTAAAAAGTCATCAGTTTAGCTAAAAAGCCCCCTTATAGGCATTTCAGTCTCCGAAGTCGTCTTTTTGCCTTGGAGTTGAATTTCTTCAACTTTTCTTCTTGAGAGTTGCATTTCCAGCTCATTGGATATGTTGTGAAGCCATCCAGTTGGTTGGACTTGACTTTGGCTCCCCGTTCTCCATCTTTCTCCATTTGGTTGCTCGAAAGCGTCTTTTTCACCATCGGTAAGTGAATCAGCTTTCTTTTGGGTTTTGCTTGCAAACATAAGTCATCCATGTATAGTTGAAGCTGCTTGTGAAGTTTCATGTCATTTGGTCGTCAATTTTAGCCGTTATGCCAAAATGACGCTTTGTGTGTCCGCCGCCGAATCGGTTGTTCCGACCTACTTTTGGTGATCCAAACCCGGAGATACTCCATGGTTGCATTGCCCTCGATGTTGTTAAGCTTCCTGAGAAGTTTTGTGTCGTTCCGACAACTTTTTTCTGTTTGCCTCTTGCAGGCTCTGTTGACCTAGGGTTTTTCCAGTCGTTCTTTCTCGAGCTTTGAGTGTTAGAAACCCATCTTCTATGTTAGGGTAACCCACCTCTAAGTTCTTGCAAGGTTTGGTTAGGCGGTTGTGCCCCTACCTAGCGTTCTTCCCCATTCCCCGTCTGCTCTTGTTTCTTGGTTTTGGTGAGTTTTCGCGACAAAAGTTAACGATAAGCATCAAAAGCTTATGGCAACGAGTCTACCTCTCATGTCTGGTGTCCTCTGATCTCTCGTAGCAGTCGTAGAAGGCGGTAGAAGGTCGGATGCTCCTGTGTGCTCTTTGCTCTCTCCAAGAAGGTAATAGTGGAAATGAGCTTGATAGTGAAGTGAAAAATACTTAACTTCGGGCTTCCCGGATCACTTGTTACCAAATTTGACATGTGCTCCTATCTCGTCGTGAAATGCACTTTAGGATTTGAAATTTCTCAATTTGGACTCCATTTGACCTGTTTCTGAGAAATCTGTCCACTTTGCCAAAATTCTGTCATTTCGGGCTTTCCGCAACTTTTCCAGAATTGTACCCAATTTTTATCCTGGGTTGCCCTTGTCATTAGGACCATCACCGTCTATTCTTTTCTTTTTTTCGATCTCATTTCACCTGCTTTTTTATTTTTCTTTTATTTTTATTAAGAAAATCATAAAAAATAAAGGAAAATAGGAAATTGAAGCCAAAAAATTCCAAACATACACGATAAATAGCTGGTAACCCTGTGTATATGAATATACACTTCTTTGTGATTTCTGGACTTGGATTACCACTTTTTTCCACTTTTTAGCTCCAAAAACACTCTTATTTAGTGATATTTACACATCTAGAGACCCAAATTCATCATTTGATCTCTTCTTGTTGCAAAACAAGGTATATAAGGGCATAAATATTATCAATATCCGCAATCAAACATAAAAAAATTGCAAAATCATGTAAGACACTGCCCTTGTAATATAATTTTTGTTTTTCTTTGTTTTTTCCGCTTGTAGCTGCTTTGTAGCTCCTGTATACCTCCCCCCCTCCTAGTCTGAGTCCTCCCGGACGACTATGAAGTGTCTGTGGGTGAAGCATTGTAGTTGTTTTGGTCATCAGGTCCCAATGCAATTGTAGAGCGATGATACAACAGTCTTTCCAATAAAGCTGCTCTTTGTTTGATTGAAGGATTGGTGGTCGGGTTTTGGGTTGGTTTTGGCACTTCGGTAGTAGAATCAGTAGATGGATTCTTCGTTACCTTGTTGTCATTTTTCACAATCCAAATCTGCTTCCTCTTTGCTTGTGCTTGCCACAAACTCTTTGCGACCCAAACCTGCTTTGTTCTGTGTGTTGATTTCCTCTCCTTGAAATACCTAGGAGTTTCCGTTGATTGTATTGAAGGGAGTTCCTGTTTACAAATCTTTGGGATCCAAATTTGCTTACTGTAGCTTTGTGCCGTCATGAAATTCTTTGGAATCCAGATCTGTTTCACTTTCCTTGATTTTCGGGGATCACTCTGTTGTCTGGTATTGAAGACTCTGTTTGTGTTTTCTGGCACCACCTTTTTTGGTCTCCATACCATCTTTGACTCCGTTTTTTTCCAAGGTTGAGCTGTTATATTATTGCTTGTCTTCCTTATCCACTGTTGAGAATTCCTCGTCGAAGAGTAATCTGGTTGTGTAGAAACTTTTGGTTGCCATTGCTTCTTCTTTTTCTCTGTTTGTTGTTCGCCCTTGTCCGTGGATTCTACCTTTGGAGTTGGCTCTGCTCCTTTGGTGAACTTAACTGATTGACTTTCACCTTCGTATTTGATAAGCACTGATTTAGAACTCCAGTCAATCATTGCATTGTATTGCTTCTGCCATGGTTGTCCTAGCAATAATGGATGTTGTGTAGCTTGGTCTTCAACCACGTAAAACATATGAGGATACACATATTGGTTAATCTGTATATGTAAAACTGTGCATCCGACAGTTTTGATTGAATTCTCAGAGTAACTCTTTAACTCTTGCTTGGTAGTTTGTAGTTTAGTGTCATTTGTCAATTGTCTATACAAACTGAGTGAAAGTAGGTTAGCTTGAGCTCCTGAATCCAATAGTGCTCTGGCTTTGATTTGGTTGGTTCCTACTTTGCATTCAATGATGGGTTCTTCTTTGTCATTATCCATTTCTGTTATACTGACTGCGTTTATTCGTATTGCTCCTTCATTGCGCTGTTTCTGATGCAGTAGTCTTCTTTTCTCCATTCTTTCCTTCGCCTCGGCTTGCGCTTCCTCCTCAATCTTTTTCTTTTTCTGGACACGCAGCTTTTCTTTATGTATTTTGAGAAGCATGTCTTGTGTTAGCGGCAACAGATACTTTTTCACTCTGCATCCACTAATCCAATTGGGCATTTCTTCTCCGTCTAATGTAGCAAGCTTGACGGCTCCACTTGGTGATAGATCTTTAATCACCAGAGGTCCCATCCCTCGCTTTTTAAGCTTTTTAGCATGCTGTTTCAGAGTGTAAACTAGGACATAGTCCCCAACTTTCAACTCTTTAGTCCGCACATGCTTATCAAAAAATTCCTTTTGTCGCCTTTTTTGAGCGTAGATGGAAGCTACTGCTTTTAGGCGAAGCTCATCTAGCTTTTCCAGGTCATCTAATCTATCAGAGAGCTCGTGCCCTGTCCACTCTAGATCCTTAGCCACCCTTAAGGTTGAAATCAAGAATTCTATTGGTAAGATAGCATTTAGCCCAAAAACCATGTTATATGGGGTCGTTCCTATTGATGTTTTATATGCTACCCTATATGCCCATAATGTTGAATGCAACTTCTGGTCCCAGTCAGTTCTCGACTCAGATACAATCTTCGTAAGGACCGTGCATATGGTTTTGTTTGTTGCTTCAGCTTGTCCGTTTGCTTGTGGATGATACGGGGATGATTTCCTATGGATTACCATGAGTTCATCTAGAAGGATCTCTATCACTTCATTTATGAAATGTGTGCCTCGATCACTCACAATTTCTATTGGCAATCCATATCGTACAAAGACGTATTCATATAGAAATTGTGCCGTGGTCCTGGCATCTGCTTTTTGAGTTGCCTTTGCTTCGACCCACTTTGTTAGATAGTCTGTAGCCACAATGATGTATTGTGCATGAGTCTTATATGCAGGAGGTGAAATGGGTCCGACATAATCAATCCCCCATTTTGCAAAAGCCCTTGCCCCCATCATTGGTCTAAGCGGCATATCATCTCTTTTAAGTGGTACTTTGGTCCGCTGACAGTCATCACACCGTTTAACATATTCCTCAGTGTCCATATGCAATGTTGGCCACCATATTCCTGCGGCTAAGACAAGTTTTGCTGTCTTATCACTTGAGAAATGGCCTCCACCTACTCCTCCATGAGCTTGCTCCAGGATTATCACATACTCAGACTCTGATGCGCAAATCCTAAGCTGGTTGTCTTTACCTCTCTTATAGAGTTGATCTCCTATTAAAGCGTAATCTCTAGCTTCTGTCTCTACAGATTTCTGACGAGCTTTTGACGTTCCTTCTGGGAAAGTTCTATTTGTGAGATATTCAACAATATACTGACTCCATTCTGGAGCGATCATTATCTGATATAATGTTGAATACTCGGCTGGCGGTTTTGATGAACATACAATACATACTGTGACATATTCATGTACGCTTTCTTTCATTCCTGGCCAATAGACTCCCAATTGTAACAAATTCCTATATGTGTTCCTTCTTGAACAATGAAATGCACATTCCTGAACATGTGCTTCGCACAGATATATATTATATTCCTCAGGATTGATGCATAGTCGTAAAACATGATCATTTCCCAATTGATACAACCTTCCTGCAATCAATTGAAGATTCTTGGATTGCTGAATAGCAATATGTTTCAGGTTGTATTCTCTTCTATCGAACTCTCCTCCATAGGTTAATAGGTTAACGACATTTTGAGACCACTTAGGTATCATTTCTATGTTGAACAAGTACGCGTCTGGCATGTCGTCATCTACTCCTATAGGGTCTTCTCCATTCGTCAATCGCGAAAGATGATCAGCTCTAAGATGTGTTTTTCCTTTCTTTACTACTACCGTGAAGTCGAATTCCAGTAAGATAATGAACCATCTCACTATTCTCCCGGTATTGCATGGTTTATTCACTAGGTAGAGCAAGGCTTGGTGATCCGTAAAAAACACAAACTTGTTGGCTAGAAGATAATGCCGAAATTTCTTCACAGCATAGATCATTTCTAATCCTTCTCGCTCTGTTGTGGTGTAATTCTTCTCTGCATGGTTGAGCTGTCGACTGGCGTAACAGATAGGAAAATCCATGTTTCCTTCTTCTGGCTGAGCCAGAATGCATCCTATTGCATATGCCGAAGCATCTATGTGCACATGGAATATCTTCTCCCAATCTGGTGATTTCAAGACTGGAGCAGTAATGAGTGCCTCTTTCAATTTCTTGAATGATTCCTCACACTCCTCTGTCCATTCAAAGTTCACTATTAGCCTGTAAAGTGGTTGGCCTATTATAGCGTACATGTAAATGAATCGTCTATAATATCCGCAATGTCCCATAAAGCTCTGTACTTGTTTTGCATTGGTTGGTCTAGGCATATCCACTATAACTTTTATCTTCTCTAAATCCGTGGATATTCCGTTTTGTGAGACAATATGTCCCAGAATTCTGCCCTGTCAGACCATAAACACACATTTCTCAGGATTGAGACAAATGCGATATGTCCTACATTTCTCAAATACTTTTCTTAGGTGTTCTAGATGCTCATCTCTCAGAAGAGAATGTACACATAAGTCATCCATGTAGATTTCTAAAAACAGCCTTAAGTATTCTTTGAAAGCATGCGTCATCAGCCTCTGGAAGGTTGCAGGAGCATTGGTTAGACCAAAAGGCATAACCCGATAAGCATAAATTCCCCACTCCGTTGCAAAAGCTGTTTTATGTTGATCTTCCAGTGCTATGGCTAGCTGGTTATATCCTGAAAAACCATCAAGAAAGGAATATGCTGTTTTCCCTGATACACGCTCTAGAACATGATCAGTTATCGGCAGGGGATAATTGTCCCTGATTGTTGCAGCATTCACTTTCTTTAAGTTGACACACACTCGGAGTTTTCCGTTCTTCTTAGGTACTACCACAATAGGAGATACCCAATCAGTGTGTTCAATCTCGTATATGAATTCAGCTTCCATTAGCTTATCTATCTCTTCCTTGATTCGCTTAGCAAAAGTATCATTATATGTGTATGGTCTCTGTCTGCTAGGCTTTGTGTCTTGTTTCAGTGGGATTGAGTGTTGGCATATCAATGGGTCAACTCCCTTTAAGTCCTTATAAGACCATGCAAACACATCCCTGTACTCTCTGAGAAGACTCAAAAGTCTCTCTTCCTCGCTTGGAGACAAATCTGTGGCTATGTACACCGGTCTAGGCGTCTCACCTGGAGCTGCTAAATCAACTTTTTTTGCATCCTCCGGTCCGTCATAAGATTCGTTCTCCTTCCTCTCTCGAATAGGTGGGGTTAATATCACCTTCCTATCCTCTATTGTGAATTTCCTATAGTGAGAGGGAACATCCATGTTTTCCTTGATTTTGACGTTTTCGTCCTCTCCACTCTCAATTTCTGTCGTCCAAACTTCCTTCAGAGTTTTCTTGAGCTCTCGGTACTTGTTTCTACGTTCTAACTTGGACTCCGTGTATTCTCTGTTGCGCTTGTTCTTTTCTGATTTTTCTGTTTCAGTTTTCGTTCCATTCTTTTGAACTTGATTTCTTGAGCCTCTTTTGTTTTTTCGTAAGCTCTTTTGATCACTGCCTCTCATTCTTCCAGAAATCTTATCTTTAACACAATCTTCAACCTTTACTAGCATTAGGAATTGATTTTTTCCTCTTATTCTAGGCATCGGATTGGTTCTAACCCCTTTTGTTTTTTTCTTTGCTCTACCGTGTTTCTGGCGTTGTTTAGTTTGGTTCGGAAAATCATAAAATCGGACATCCGTTATAGTTTCTTCGTTTCCGTTTGAATTGTCCGTTGACTCGTTGTCTGCTTCATTTCCCCATTCTGGATGATTGGGAATGTCGTGAATCACCTCTTCTTCATCTTCCTTTTCCAGTGTATCGTTCTTTTCAGTTTCTTTTTCGAGCACAGTTCTCAACATGAAATACGGAACCACGTCGTACCCGTCCTTGTCGCAAAATTTCGTTGTGGGACCATCCGGAATTGCGCAAACATCTAGGGTTGCTAGAATGTGTGTCCATTCTAATGGTTCAAACGTATCCTTTGGAAAGGGTTCTCTTACATAAGTTTCGTCTTCGATAGCCCTTTCTAAAACACATTCTTCTCGTTTCAGACTTCCACATTTCGAAGATCCACACATCCATAACTCCTTGGGTTTACCTAACCAAGCTGGAAATTCGGATCCCGCCAAAGTAGCTGAATCAAACTCCTCTACCGGTGTTCGGTTCACCTCTTTGTAGCTATGGTCTTTCAGATTCACACGTGTAGTGGTTTCCATATTTCTCAGGTATATGTGATCGTAGCCCCAATCTTGGACCATTTTCAACTGTCTCATGAATGGTCTTCCCAATATGATATCATAGTTATTCTCCTTGGCAAAATCGACAATAGCAAAAGTATGTTCGTATTCAATGCCGCAAGAAGTCACTACAACTTTCTCTAATAACCCCATAGGTTTCTCCATGTGTCCATCTGCTAATTGGAGTTTCAACCTAGTCTTCCTTATTGCTGGTTTCCCCCATTTTTTCCAAATTTCTTTTGTAGCAATGGCTACCCCTGCTCCGCTGTCTAGTATTGCCATCGTCTTCACTCCTTGGAATTCAACTGGTAAGGTTGTATTCCCCTCTTCACCTTCGCAATACTCTCCGACCTTGTTTAAGGGTACAGGCTTAGCGTTCTTTTGGGGCTTGCTCAGCTCCTCTATGCTCTCTTGCAATCTCGATGTTGGATCTTTTATCCCGAATTTCTCCAAGCATTTTCCTACAGTGGTCCACATATTTGGTCTTAGCCTCAAAAGCTCAGCTAGAGTGATAGTGCATGTCACTGGTGTTGACAAAATCTCTATCAATCCTTGCGAGTCCATGACTTTTTCTGATGAGATTTTTCATGAGAGAAGTGCTCTAATCTCGGATTTTGCTTCATACTCTCCTAAGTATGAAGGTAAGGTTTTCAGTGAATGAGGTTTGCTCTCCATTGTTCTAACAGAGCCCCCATCTCCCCAGTAAGATTGCAGATCCAAGTCTACTTGAGATCCTGCCTCAAATTCCACTATGGGAGGATTCCTGATGTCCTTTTTCCAATTTGTCTGATTAGCTTGGCAACTTAGCTCGTTTGCAAAGTTTGCCTCTCTCACTTGTTTCCAAAATTCTTTGTAATCTTCATCTTTTCCGTAAATCCTCTGTATGACTGGATGAAAACTCTCTATCTCCTGATCGGTTGTGTTCAATACTATGCGGTCATCCTTTTGTGTATTTTCAGGCTTTTGTGCACTGGGAGTCTTTTCAGCTACCCGTGAAACGATAGTCTCTTGCTGAATTGGGTTTTCCTTCCCACAATTCATTGTTTCTTTTGGTGGTTCTAATAAGGCTTGTGCAGTCTCGATCATTCTCTGGCACATTTCAAGTCTCTGCTTTTCTAATTCTGCGTTTGGGTATGTCATCCACCTCTGTTCTTGTGTTTGGTTGTTCTTTAACCTAGCTTTGTAAGCTCTCATCAGTGCGTCCAATGGTTCGTGTACCTTGTCGACTAGCACTGATCCCCCTGAGCTTAAGCTCGTTATTTCTTTGATACTCTTTTGTTTCGTTCTTTCTTGGCTCATCTCTCGTTTCCCGTTTTGACTCTCAAGTTTTTCTAATCTAGCTTTAGTTTGCTTTAGTTCCTCAGCTAGAATAGCGTCTTCACGTTCTTTTCTCAACTTCATGCGTGCTTTTCTAGCTTTCCATGTGTTTTTCTGACTCCGCGGTCCTTGACTAACTACGTCAGTCGCTAACTTTCCATTCTCAGGTTCTCTAGTGGTTTCCTTAGCTTGAGCTCTAGTAACAACTTGCGTTGGTATCAGAGTTTCATTTTCAGACCCACTGCTGGTAGGAATAGTTTCTAACATATTCAATGTCGTCTTCTGCATTTTGTTTGGATTCTTTGAACAATCCTCAATGAAGTGAGTAACCCCACACTCAGTGCAATAAGCGTTAATTCGAATGATTTCCGTATGTGGGCAAACATTCATCAGATGGTCACCTCCACACTTGTAACAGGGTCTTAATGCTGGTCTTGGTCCCATTTGATTCGTCCTTTGTGGATAGGATGGTCTCTGTCCTGCTAACCCTCCATGAGCTATGAACATCAAGGTTCTTGCGTCCATATTGTATCTCTCTTCATCAGAAGCACTTGTAATTATTGGTATTCCAACATTCCCAATCATGCCCCATGGTTCTGGTTGTTTGGGTTCTTCTGGTGGGTAATACATAGTTGGAGACATATGTGCACCAGATTCTTCATAATAGGCTTGAACAGGCACTAAGGCTTGTTCTTCCTGATTCTCTAAGGTTGGTGCATATCTAATGCCCACTGGTCTTGCTCCTGGTAAAGGTGGTTGTTGTCCCAATACCGGTTGCGGTCTTTCTATCCCCATAGGTCCTGGTACATTTCCCGTTGGGTATCGAGGTACTGGATGTATCTGAGGTGGTGCTAATTGAGCAGGAGGTGCGTACTGGCGCTCCCTTACATACCCTTTGTTGTAATAACACTCCTCTGTTGGATGATTTGTCCATTTTTGTTCAATAGCACACCATTTCAGTGTTTTCGACAATGGTTTTTGGTATGGTGCCATCCTTTTTAGAGCATCTTCTATCATTTGCTCTACATTTGGCATGGTTGTTGTTTGAACATTCTTTTTAGTGGTAGTCTCGCTCGCTACAGAGGAGGAGCTACTGGATGCAAAATCTGTATCCGCTGACACCTCTCCATAAACCGTACAGTTATCCACTAAGTACAATGCCTCTCTCGTTACTTGCTCGAAACTTGTACAGGCTTTCAAGTGCAAGTCCTTCTTGAGAGTGTCGTTCCTCAGTCCCTCAATAAAGAGAACAGATAGTCTGTCATCTTGTGGTCGTTCACGTACTGGACATCTCTCAATGTATTGTTTGAAGCGAAGTGAAGCTTCCTTCACTTTTTCGTGTTCTCTCTGTTTAAAAGCATATATTTGTGAGACCGTATTGTGCTTAATCCCTCGTTTTGAGAATTCCTCAGCAAACTCTCTTAGCAAATGGTCGATGTCATGGAATCCCCCAATGTTCATTGGTTGAAACCATGTCAATGCAGTACCTTCTAGAGTAAGACCAAATCCCTCGTATTGTGTATGGAAATCTGTTACCTGCTCAGCTCTTAAGACTTGCTTAAAGAGTGACACATGTGCATACGGATCTCCTGAACCACCATACTTCTTTGGCATACACTTGGCTACTTGAGATGGTCTCATACGTCTATGATCTGCTACCAATCTCATTGCTCCTGTGTCTCGGCTAAAGCTTTCTCTAGCATCATGGACTTCATGGGTTACCCTTGTCGGTTCCTCTGCCCTGAATCTACTACTAGGAGGTAAATGCAATGGTTCCGCTTCAAACCTTGGACCTGGCGTGGTATAGGTGGGGATTGGAACTGTACTACCTCGATTCGTCTCCATTGACTCTCTGGAATGTAATGATCCCATTGGTCCAAGCTTCGAGTCCCAAGGTTGACTGAAAGAGTCAGCAACCTGAGTTCTTTGTCCTCCTGTTGTCATTGAGTTTTGCACTCCTGTTGTTGGTGCTGGTCTATGTGAGCTAGAAGTAACATAATACTGATGTAGTGGTCCCCCAAAGTATGTATATCCTTCGAATTCTCTCTTGCCCATTGTTGAGTATTGCCTCCCATACTTGTCGTAAGCGGCAATTTTCATTTATGATCCCTCTGTGTAGGTAAAGACATAGAGTCTTTTTTTGTCTGTCAACTCTCCGGTGTAGGGTTCTTCACATCTATAATAGAGATCTTGCTCCCCATTATTATATTTGTATAGCCCCACATAGATGTTATCAGTGTTGATCCTTGTAGTTTCATTCTCTCTTCTTAACCTCGCATTAGGGAAGTTCATTATTGGTGCTTTCTCCTCGAGTTCTTCATCTATTTTGGCTTTGGTGCCCATCAATCCCCACTTGTCCACAATGTTAGGGTTTAGGACTACCAAGTACATGGTACCCTCGTCATCTAGATATCTATCTCCGCTATAGCTCACAGGCACTAAGTCCTTGAACTCACTAGGTCTCTCTTCTATCTTTACACAATAGCGGTCCATTCCATCTTTGTAGATCTTGGCACCTTGCTCATTGTCGTACTGGTATTTTATGAACAATAGCTTCATGGTGGCGGAAGGGTTTGATGATCCTGCTGCCATATTTTCTCTGTTGTTCAGGTTCAAGTGTTCCAAGTTTTCGGTGAAAATCTCGTAAGATCTCTCCGAAGAAGTATCAGAGACACTTCCTTCAAAGATCGGCTCTAATGGTTGCACCCCCAACTTTGGTTTACACTTCCCTCGGTTGATATGACACTTGCTGGTTCCCCTTGTTTTGGTTGATTATTCCGGAGATTCCTGCCCGATCTCAAATTCATCAATTCCCCTAAAGGACTGTAACTTTTCCGTCTCGGCAATTTGTTTTCCCCAAGTTTTTGTGGTCAGAATTGATCCAATCTGACTGATACTTGGTCAATTGTTTAATCGTGTCAGTTGGACAACTTCTGTTCCATCAAGTGAGAATTTTGTTGCAGTTATGCTGAAAAAGACATTATACGCGTATGATGTCTTTTTTCACAGATTTGGACAATTTTGGTTATGCTCACTCTCAGTGGCCCCTTTATACTCTGTTCACTCACAAAATTCAGTTTGAACTCTGTTTGAGCAAGTTATGGCTAGTTCAGGCTTTTCTTGGCACTTTTCTGCTTTTGACTTGTTTTTGGGTCAATTGTTATCCAAATGGGATGAAACTTGAAATATAGCCTCTAGATAGCTATTACAATGGATCTGTGTTGGCAAAGTATCAAAATATGTCCAAAATTAGGTCAAAGACATCATACGCGTATGATGTCTTTTTCATCAATTTGGGTCCAAACTTGATATTTATGCTTCTTACAGTGCCTGTAACAATCTTGTCAGGTCAGATTTCAAAAATAAGCAGTGGAAGTGCCAAAAGACATTATACGCGTATGATGTCTTTTGTCCCAGATTTTGACTATTTTTGGTTTTAAGCCTTCTCCAATGTTTATAATTGAGTTTCAAGTGTTTTTGTCAGGTTTGAATGTAAAAACAAGATCTGAATCCAAAATTTTCTATTCTTTGCGTTTCTTGGACTCCGACTTGTCTTTTTGGGTTTCTTTGAGTGTTAATGCTCTTGTTTTAAGTTGATCTTAGGGTAAAACCCCCCTTCTAAACACTCTGGCAATGTCAAATTTCAATTTTAGTCTCTGTTTAGGTCCTAAGACACCATACGCGTATGATGTCTAAAGTTGCAGATTTCCAGTTTTTCAGCACAGAACTCTTCCAATAGCTCTTTTAAGTGCTCAGCAACAATCAGTTACACAGAAAATTTTTCTGAACTTTGTTTATTGCATATTTCACTACCAAAGCGACTTTTTTCAGTGATCTAACATGCAATCAAACACATCAAGCGAATAGAACACCAATTGATAGCTCTAGATCAGGATCAAATCAGGCTCTACCTAAGCTACTTCTAATCATAAAATGGATTTTTTGCAATTGAAAATATAAAGAGATTTACTACCACACAAAGAGTAGCAAATGCTTTTTATGTCAACAACCACTTAAACACCATCAAAAACAATCTAATCTAAGCTAAACTAAAAATACTGTCAACGCGGAAGACCCAGGAATACCCCACTTCCTAGTATCTCTCGAGACCTTCGGAGTCCACCACTCCTAGATCTTTTCTAACTAAAGTATACAAAGTAGTTTATACGACTCACCTCGTAGGATTAGTCTAAGGTCACCTAATTAGGGCTCTCGTCCCCGGCAGCGGCGCCAAATGTTAAGGCGGTTACGCCGCTAGCGGAAGCTAAATAGCGAGAACTCAACCAACAACAGAATTTATCAGACGAGGACGGAGCTTGACCCGCAGGCGCATGGAAACAACTAGGTGGGTGTCAAATCACCTACTCGACCTTCTAATGACAATCACTACTAAGGAAATCAAATCTAAGTTCTAAAACATGCAAGTGACTGAAATCCGTACTACGAACGAATGCTATACGAAACAGGATCTAGAATCATTGAATCGATCTCAAACTCAAGGGGAAGTCTATACACTAGGAAAGAACAACACCCTAAAGACTTGAACTGCAAAATCAACCTATAACCACTCCGTGCGGTAAACGCGTATGAAAACAGGCCGAAAAATACTGGTGACCGAAACTTGACCCTGATGGTACTAATGTGTAGCTCTACTCGTTGTGGTTCTATAGATATGCTGCACGCTCTATTCCGACACACGAGTTGGAAGAAAACTCATACCGAAGCTCGTAGGAACTTACCACACGTAGAAGCCGATAGCGCGCACTCTTGGAATCTGTGCGTAGCTCTCACCGTTGCTAACACAATGGCGGTGTCGCTTCTCCAATGGCGGCCCCGTAGCTCCCGTAGCAAGAAGATAAGACTCTCTCTCTCTCTCTCTCTCTCTCTCTCTCTCTCTCTCTCTTAGACACAGTCACGGCGCTCAAAAACTCACTTTGATTAATTGAATCCTCCCTTAGGTTACAAAACTTTGGCTTATATACCTCAGCCTTGGAGGTGAGAACATCTCTAATTATTTACATCAGCAGGTGAAATTACGTCGGGATTACAAGCTGGAAACTCAATTGAGTCCCGTTACTTAATGAATGGCTCAAATCAAAATTAATGTCGGAAAAACATTTATTACAATCAATGGTTACAAAATGATGGGTGTGAGCAAAAATGTGGGTGTGATCCTCTGCTGGCTCAACAGCTATGTACATTGACTCACCATTACCATATTTTTTCTTACCATTTTGCATACTCTTTATTCCATATAAAAATAATTTCATGCAAGCTTCTCTTATTTTTGGTGTAACTCCATCCCAACAAAAATCCAAAAAAACTAGTTTTATTTATGTGTATATTTTTTCACTATTGTGATTTTTCCTTCCTACATCTATTCTCGTTTACTCTCATAAATTAAAACACCAAAAATATTCATCTTTTTATGGTAGACTTATAATGAGAGAGATTTATTTTGACCCCTTTATATTTTTTCCACCTATATTATTTATATTTGACATGTACATATTTTTTTAGACCCCTCAATATTTGATTTTCTTAGTTGTACTATTCACTTATATCATGATCTCAACAATATCTTCAATTATAGACCTACCAAATAAGGTCAAGGGTATGTGGAATGCATGCATGCACCATGGGGAGCTCACTCTTGGAGGTATTTAAAAGAATCATTCAAAGAAGGACCTCACAAGGACCTTGTGCAGTGGAAAAAACAGTCGGTTTTGCTGAATTTTTAAAGATCACATGCTCCCCGAATTTGAAAAGGTGATACAAACAAACGTTCTAGCTTGTGAGCTGAAATTTCACCTCAAATTTTTTCATATTTTTTTGAGCTACGAGCTGTGAGCTAGGATTTTATTTGTGGACCCCAGTTTGCCCATGCTATGCAGCCACACTCCCTCTTTCACTTTATCATTTTCCTCTTTCACATACACCTCTCCACTCATCATCCCCACCTCTCTCACCACTCCTCTCTGCACCCTACTCACCTTCTTCTAAACCTTGAAGAATAAGAGAAACCATGGTGAACTCATGTTTCCTACACACACTTCCATTCCAAAATTGACCACCTAGTCTCATTTTTCCTCATCCATATTACCCATATCTATCAAAAAACCATAAAATTCAGCCTCTTCTCTTGAAAGACAGCATCATGGTGATTGATTACGCATATTCAATTACCTTGTCTCCCAAAGGAAGGTCAAGAGTGAAAAAAACGTACCGTCAAAGCTAGTGGACCGTCAACAAGCGTCAAAATTGACCCTACTCAAGACACTTGGAGCATCAACATTGTAAGAAATCCATGTTTTCTTACCTATTAAGAGTTTTTTCTTCCTTATTTGTATCCTACTTGGATACTCCCATTGTAAATATCCAATTCCATTTGTAAATCAATAAAATAACTAACTCTACTAATTTACTAACACTAACCTACTATGAAAAGTCCTATCACCTCCACTTCTCTCCTCTCTCTCTTCTTCATCTATCCACACCAACTTCTTGATAATTCCAAGCAAAAGAAATTAGATAAGTGATGAAAATCTAACCCAACCATGGTTAGAGGAGTAACCCTAGCCTTCAAAATTGCTATAAAAGGAGGGTGTAGTTAGCACAAAGAGAGAGCCATAAGCAAGAGCACTATGCTATAGCTTGAGAAGCCAAGCTCAACCTCTCTAGAAGGAGCTCTTGAGTGGAAGCTCATTGTAGTATGCTTGTGCATGTGTTGTAATAGGGGTGATTAGCACGGGAACTCTATGCCATTGTAAGAGAGAGAGCGATCATTCAATTGAGAGTGGAAAATCTATCATTCCTCCTACTAGTGTAAGCCCAAAATTTGCTGAATCAAGGAGGGTGGATTTGGACTAAGCTTGGATACTTTGTCTCTGCTCCAACGTGAAGTAATGGACAACAATGATGTGTAAGTGTCTTGGTGATATTTTTAGTTCTTGATAGCTTGTGTCTGGGTGTTGTCATCAATTTAGCCATAAATCCCACATATTGTAAGGGGGCGATAGGGTGGAGAGGACTCCCCTGGCCTTAAGACAGTGATTGGGGTGGCTTTCCTTGTGATGTGTCGTGGTGAAATTTACTCAATCTATGTTGAACAAATACTAATCTCACTTTGATCGGTCATGACAGATTTGTAAGAAGGTATTAATGCAACAAGCACCCCCTCACTCTTCTCTCTCTTTCTTACATATATAATTGTGTTTGCCTGATCATTGCCAATACATTTCAAAGCAGCCCGAGCACTATCTCTCTCTCTCTCTCTCTCTCTCTCTCTCTCTCTCTGTCTCTCTCTCTCTCTCTCTCTCTCTCTCTCTCTCTCTCTCTCTCTCTTTACGCGTCCTAGTTCGCATCCAAAACTAGGTGGTGCCCCAAATTTGTGTAGGGTAAGGTTGCGGGTTTGTGTGTGTGTTTGTTGTTTTTTCCAACCCCAACCCAATTGAGCAGCACGGGAGTCTACAAGGGTGCTTAGAGGCCACTCTTCTTGTTGCCCACCCCGGACCGCCTCAATAGTTGTAGGCAGACAATTTGATTGGTAACAGAATTTTAAACCATTTGTCAGCAATAAACATTAAATTGCAATATAATTAAACGCATAAACAGTTGTAAAGGTAAAAAATTAAACAAGTATGGGGTTGCCAATTTAACGATCAAAAGGCACTAAAGATCGACTATTAATACCATGGGTAAGCTTCTTAATTTTCTCTGGTCAATTAAGTTGTTTAATCGCGAGAGCCAAGTATTTCATGTTCGAGGGCTAACTAGAGGCTATACCTAGAAAACCTTGTCGTTAAGCTACGATAAAAGGAATTTCTCATGAAATCATCGCCTGACTGATTACCTTTTCTTTGACCCCCCAAGGTCTTTTCACATTGATTCAATTTTGATGTGTGTGCTTATTTTGTATGCCTTGGGTTTTTTGCTTTTTAAGGGAAAGTGCCCACACTGGGAACCTCTAGGGCTCTAGTACCATAGGCGATACATGTGAGTGAAGTACCAAATCAAGCTGAGATTTCTCTCCCAGCTTAAGATTTTACATTGTGGCACTTTGATTTTTTGTTTGTTCGTTTTCAGCATTTTAATTTTGTAACTTTGGGGGGTCATATAACACTGTTACCCTCCCGAGGCTCATCACACTAGTAAAATCCCTTTATAATACTTAAGCTAAAGGTCAATAGGGACTAAGCCCACTAGAAAGCCCTAGTACATTTCACACAATGCTGCCTAAATTGGATTAAGAACCTAAGTAACCATTAATTATTAGGAAGGTATTTATGATGGTATTAAGAGAAGATTTGTAACACCTAACTTGGTCAAACTAGCTTAGTCGGACTGCTTGATGTTTAAATCTAGACAAGTGATTATGACAAAAAATTACATTGAATTTAATGTTTGGTACTAAGAAAATGCGCTGAATACTATGGTACCAATCACAATCAAAGCAGACAAACATGGAAGCAAAAAAGATAAGGGACAATGCTAATGGACAAGAAACGCTTGTTTGTGTTGATGGTCGCGCTTGATTTGAAGTGTGAACGAGAGAAAGATCCCATGAAGGTCCAAATCCTAACAACAGCAACACGGTCATGTACACACTAAGAAACACAAAGAATACCTCTAAGAGACACATAAGTGGGAAAAGGTACCAACACTTATTGAACACAATTAAAAAACATAAGGAACCCTAACCTAATTATTTGCACTCCCCTTAGAGAGTCAAGGGAATAGGATATTGTAGAGATTGGGGGAAAACCGTAAAGCTAAACTCCTATCCTCGTCGTTGAGATAAACAAAGTCATCATCTATGAGACCATATGTGCCATCCGTGTAGTCATGTAAATCTTCTTCTTCATCATAGGTACCCATGTTTACTAAGAAGGTCACTAGACGCCTATACTCATCTTGGTCAAAAGGGTAGGCTTGTGCAATGGGAGAAACGATCTCTTCTAAGTATGGATCAGTCGTGGTGAAGAGACGTATGAGCCATTCTAACTCCTCGAAATTCCTCTCAGATACTAGCGTACCTACCAAATACCATTCACATGCAAGCACCGGAAAGACCATGTGAAACATTTGTGAAAAGTAACGAGGGTACCTCTCACCCAAGGCAGGAGTGGATGACTCTAGCGTACTAGCCATATCTGTACACGCAAATAGATGATGGTTAGAGTGCAAATATTACAGGGGTCGTGTTCTTGTGCATAATGTGTTTTTATGATTTTGTGTTATGGCTCTTGCTCTTTTACTTTTTTATCTGTTTTTGTGAGTATAAGGCTTTCTATATACATTCCCTAAGATTGGAGATTAAGAGGTCAGGGAGGAAGGTTGAGAGGGAAGGAAGTGAATGATGGATGTCAGCAAACACTCCCCCCTTCCTTGGGTAGATCATACCTTTTGGAATGATGTCGTCACCTTTTGAAACCAATTGTTCAAGTTGTTATGGGTGAAGGCTTTAACCAATAGTTTTTGACCGCCCTATGCATTTAATCTAGTTGCAAGGGTGGTAAGGTACTCTCCCATGATTTTATTTGCAACATTGTTGTAGGTGGTGAACTTACAACGGGAGGTGCAAACTCTTTCTTTCTTGTATGGATATGTACAATGGTAGGTGGAGGTTGTGTCGAAGTTTCTATTTCCGTATAGGAACTAATTGAAGAGCAGGAAGCTTCATTTGATTTCCCTGTTCCTGAGCTAGGTGGAACAAATCGTTCTTTCTTCGGCACCCAACCTAGATCTGGAGTAGGTGTGTAACATTTCGTGATTTTTTCCTTTCCGCGATCTTCAATTCATTTTGGAGCCACAGGATTGAGCTCACATGGGCCCGGTAACAAGTAAGAGCACAATTTACGTTTTGGCACCCAGATTTGATCATTTCCTTCATAGTAGGCTTGGGCTTCCAATAGTTTTTTAGGAATCCAACGCAACATTTCTTTACATTTCTTGGGGCGAATGGGACGTTTCTTACAAGGCTTCTGTCTTTTAGCACTAGCTATGGTCGCTAAATAAGCTTTAGGGACCCACTTGTATGATTTCTTTGTTATATTGGGATGGGTTTTGTGTGTCCCAAGCTTTATTTCAACTGCATCAGTTGAAGCTCTAGGGAGTTGGGCTATGGGGATATATGGTTCAACCTCTTGGACATGCAATGTTTTGGGTTTTATTTCCTTAAGAGACAATATCTTAGGAAGTATGGCTTGAGTGGCAAGGCTAAGAGTTGGTTTCTGTGTTGTGACACCCCTTGTCCTCTAATCAATAGTGCATTTGGTGGCTATCATCCAAGTGCGTCCTAGATTTATATTACCCTGCATAGTTCCAACAGGCATGACCAAAAAGTCTTGAGCTACAACCCCATTGTCAAAAGTGTACCAAATTCTAAAAACCGAAGTTTTTTTATTGTTGACACCCTTGACTTGGATAATACTCTCAGATAGAGGTGGCTTCCCTAACTGACACCACACCCCATATGATAGCAGATTATATTTAGCTCCCGTGTCCAATAAGGCGTTATATAGAACTTTTCCATAGGTGCTGTTTAGCTCAATAGGGTATTGTAGAGGTGTGTCAGAGTCCAACCAATCCTCATCGGTTTCAACGTGGAATGCATGTGTGACTCCAAGGTTAGCCTCTCGTTTTCGTCTTATGCGTTATTGTCGCTCCTTAGCCTCAGCTTGAGCTTGAATCTTCTTCAATTATGTTTGTGCCTTGGTTGCCTTTTTTGTATGGATGACACATAGCTCCTCTTGGCTTAAAGGATCATAGTATCTTTTAAATTTTCTCCCATTGAGGAATCCAATAGTTTCAACTCCATCAAGAGTCTCCACACGAATGGTTCCTTGTGGGGTGATCTCACATACTCTATATGGTCTTTTTCCCCCATATTTCAACTTTTTCTTTTTGTTACGCACTCCATACCTAAGGACTTTATCACCAACATTGATATCTTTGTTCTTTAGATGACGGTCAAACCATTTCTTCCTCCTATCTTTCTCCACAAGTGCATTTTGCACAGCTAATTGCCTCTCTTCATCTAGCCTTTCAAGGATATATTATCGCTCAACTAAGGGGTTACCATCCCAACCTTCTTGAGAAGCTACTCGAAGACTAGGAACAACAAACTCCCATGGCATAACCGCTTCTTGGCCATACACCATTTTAAACAATGTGCAGTTAATGGCAACTTTGTGCACAGTACGATAAGCCCATAGAGATGATATAAGCTTTAAATCCCAATCTGTGCGATGAGCTTCTACCATTTTCGTCAAGATAGAGATTAAGGTCTTGTTGGTGCTCTCAGCTTGGCCATTTGCTTGTGGATAATAAGGTGTGGAGTTATGGTGAGCTATCATAAAGTTGGTAGTGAGTTCTTTTATTACTCCATTTATAAAATGAGTACCATTGTCACTCACAATCTCAAAGGGACAACCAAATCTTGTAATAATGTTCTCAAAGAGAAACTTGGCAGTTGACCTTGCATCGGCCTTACGTGTTGCCCTGGCTTCTGTCCACTCTGTCACATAGTTAGTGGCAATGATAATATATCGAGATTGAGTGCTACGAGCTGCCGGACTAATTGGGCCTACAAAGTCGAAACCCCATTTTTCAAATGGTTGAGTCACTTTAATAGGATGTAAGAGCATTCTATCCTTTTGTTGTGTGATTTTCTAACGTTTGCATTCATCACATCCTTTTGCAAAAAATGATGTATCCTTAAATAAGGTTAGCCACCAATAGCCTGATTCCAACACCTTTCTAGCTGTTAGTTCCCCTGAGAAATGTCCTCCGGCTATACCCATGTGGGCTTCTCTTGTAGTATGTATAAATACTCATCCTCACAGACACTACGTCTAAGAATATCATCCTTCTGTAGCTTGTAGAGAGTTCATGCAATAAAAGAGTAAGGTTCATATTCTTTTAATAGTTTTCGAGCTATGTCGTTACGAAGCTCTTTGGGTGGAAAACCATTAACTAGAAATTTCACAATCTTCTCACTCCATTCAGGTATGGTTTTGACCAGGAATAGAGAAGTATCGGGCAACTCATCATCCTCACGGGCACAACGTCTAAGAATATCATCCTTCCCTAGCTTGTAGAGAGTTCCTGCAATGAAAGAGTAAGATTCATATTCTTTTAATAGTTTTCGAGCTATGTCTTTACAAAGCTCTTTGGGTGGAAAACCATTAACTAGAAATTTCACAATCTTATCACTCCATTCAGGTATGGTTTCGACTAGGAATAGAGAAGTATCGGACAACTCATCATCGACTCCAGTAGGGGCTTCACCATTGGGTATGCGAGACAAATGATCCGCCATGACATGTCTTTTACCAGGTCTCACCACAACGGTAAAATCAAACTCAAGGAGAATTAGCAACCATCGTGTAATTCTTCCCGTGGAACAAGGTTTATTTACTAGATACAACAAGGCTTGATGATCAACACAGAACACAAACTTGTTGCCAAGAAGGTAGTAGCAAAATTTCTTCACTGCATAAATCATACCTAAACCTTCTCGCTCTGTAGTGGTGTAGTTTCTCTTGGCATTATTCAATTGACGACTTGCAAAGCTAATGGGGTAGTCTAGTTTATGTTCTCCTGGTTGAGCTAGAACACACCCAATAGAAAAGTTCGATTCATCAATATGCACATGAAAAATTACATTCCAATTAGGCACTCGCAGAATAGGAGCGCTAGTCAAGGTCTTTTTCAATGACTCATAAGCATGGTCACACTCCCCAGTCCATTGGAACTCAATAAGAAGCTTGTACAAAGGACGAGCTATCTCGACAAAGTTTAAAATAAACCATCGGTAATAACCAACATGGCCCATGAACCTTTGAACTCCTTTATAGTTTGTAGGTGGTGGAAATTCAGCAATAGCTTTAATTTTTCTCTCATCTGTGGAAATCCCATTTTTGGACACTATATGCCCTAAAATGAGTCCATGTTTAACCCAAAATTGGCATTTGAAAAGGTTTAACACTAGAATGGTAACAGGACACTTTTATGTCCTTGGACACTTTTGTGTCCTGTTAGGTGACCATTTTGCTTGAATTATTTGAAGAGTATGAAAATGAATTTCTAGGTGCTATATATCCACAAAGTTGCCTTATGAGCTGAAAAAAACTTAGCATTTTTTTTTGAGTATCGATCTCACCATTAACCTTACACTTGCACAACATTTTTGAACCTAAACTATGTGAAAAAACGGGTCCTGTTTTTGGCTTTTTTTCAATTTTTGGCAACTATACAACTCTAAACTTCATGTTTGTGAGGTTTAGATGGCTAGAGGTTAGGCCTTCATAGTTCTCAACATGTTTTGATGCTTGTAGGGAGAGCTAAGTGTTAAAATTGAAAGTTATGACCAATTTACAAGAATTGCATAATCCTGTTTTTTGGCCAACATTAGCACTTTTATGATTTTTTTGGTGGCTTTCTTGATATCCAAATTCAATTTTGATTGTGTAAGTGTAATGTATAACATAAATCTAATCTTCCTTGAGTTTTGGGGGACCTAATATGCTATATAGCATAGTATATGATGATGGTTGAGTTTTTTGATTGCTGAAGAGTACGATACATTTTAGAGTAGCAAGTATAACTTTCTCAATATTTCTAGTTTCTTAGGCCAATTGTGTGTATTTTGTAGGTAGTGACCATATATAGTCATAGACTACAAACTTGGATAGATATTGAGTAGTTTCTATGGGTTTCTAGAGGTCATAATGCTAAACCCAGTTTTTTCATGTTTGCTGTATTTAGCACTTTATCATTGCCCCCAAGGTTCCAATTGTAAGAGATCCATTATCCTTTTGACATGCTCCATTGGCTCCTTTTGAATCCAAAGGCCCAAAGGAAACTAAGAAAATATGTATATAGTATCTGTATTGAGCGTGACTATAGAAACTTTGATGATAGGTCCGCAGAATGGTAAAAATGCAACTTTTTTGTACCTTTTTTTTTTGACCAAAAAAAAATTAGTGAGGTAAAAGCAACCATATGTTTTGGTCACCAACCCATTGAAGTTAACGGGGCATTTTATCTCATGTCCTACAAAAATCTCCACTCTTATTTATATGCAATCAACCGTAAGAAATTGCTGTTTTGGGCAAAATGCACTAGTCCATCAACTTTGGAGGCTTGTAGTGACCAAGGGATGAGAAAAATTACAAGTTTCTCATTTTTTCCATATGTAATAGTTATTGAACTATAAGCTCATGAAAGGATTTTTCAAAATGCGTGGATCTACTATGGTCTTGGAAATTTTTCCCAAAACCCTGAAAGGACACTTTTATGTCCTGTTAGGTTACCATTCTAGTGTTAAGGAGATGCGATACAATTTACACTTCTCAAACACTTTTCGTAAGCATGATAGATGTTATTTCCAAGAGGAATAAACACAAAGGTCATCTAGGAAAGCTTCACAAAACTCCCTTAAATATTCTCTAAAAGCAGTGTTTATTAATCTTTGAAAGGTAGCCGGGGCATTGGTTAAGCCAAAAGCCATAACACAAAATGCAAACACTCCAAATTCGATTATAAAGGCTGTTTTAGCTTGGTCCTCTAGCACAATTGTGATTTGATTATAGCCAGAGTACCCATCTAAAAAGCTATAAGCTTCGTTCCCTGCAACTCTTTCAAGCACATGTTCTGAATATGGCAAGGGGTAATGGTCCCTCCTAGTGGCGGCATTGACCTTCTTGAGATCCACGCACACTCTGAGTTTCTCATTCTTTTTTGGCACAATCATTATTGGAGAAACCCATTCTGAGTGCTCAATAGGGTATATGAATCCGCATTCCACAAGCTTTTCAATCTCTTCTTGAATGGTTTTTGCATATTTAGGATTCACTGGGTACGGTCGCTGTGTTGAATTGGTTTCAAGCCATGCTATTTATGGGGATTTCGTCTTGCACCATGGAAGGTGGAACACCTTTCATATCATGATATGTCCAGGAAAATATATCCCTGAATTCCTTGAGAAGCTCTTTAAGTACACACTCCTCAGTCTCGGTCAGATCTTGGGCAATGAAAACAGGTTTAGACTCTTCTCCTTAACTATCGTTGGACCGTCATAGACTCCATTGCTCCCATCGATAGGTTTTCTTTGAGCCTTTGTATACACAAACATACATTCCTCTATGGTATAGGATTTGTATATACAACCTTACGTTCCTCTGTGGTATAGGATTTGTATACACAACCTTATGTTCCTCTATGGTGCATGGTGTAAGTCTGTGGGGTCTTGTTGTTCTGTGGACTGTGATTTCACTTCTGATTCCTTTTTTTATTGAGCTACATATCGATTTTGTGGTCTCCTTATAGTATGGCTCAACTTTGGCTTCTCTGTATCCTCTAGTTGTGCAATGTCAATGGGTTGTGGACTACACCACATAACGCAATGAAGGTATTCACCCCAATTATCTACCAACTTCCGATGAGCATCACATGCCCCTATCCTATATAATTAAGCCATTCTACGATAGATTTCTTTTCATTTATTCTAGCATGCACATTTGCTCGATATCGTCGCCTCTTATATCTCTTACTCTTCTTGTTTAATTCTCGATTATGGTCGATCTCTAGTGAAGAGTCACTAGATGAATCACTACTTGTGTCTTCTGCTCCCTTGGATAGATTGTCATCTAGGTTACCACTCTTTCCTGAATGGTTTGTCCCCACATTTCCACAAAGATTTAACTCAGATTCTTCGTCCTCAGAGTCAATTTCAACTGATTCTGACCCCAAATCATGTGGGCTATAATCTTGTGAGGCGCTATTGGTTCCAATGTCAGTCAAACTTTCATCTTGTAGCTACTGCTTCTAGCATATTTAAGGGTACAAGTGGTGGTATTTCATCCCCCTCAGGTGTTACCCAGGTTGTCCCCCTATTTCCCGAAGTGTCTATGGTTGCTTCTAGGTGGACCCAATCCACATTGTCCGACTCAGTCATCCCAGGTAGTACATCCATATAAGGAGAATCTTCCCCAACATCAGTATCCGCTTTACACGTGTATTAATACTGCAACGGGGCCGAGTGAACTATGGTGTCAGATCTATGATCAATTATAAACCTGTTTCCTAGCGGATGTGCTCGACCAGTCACAAGATCCACTTGAATGACAGAATCTTGGAACTACAAGTAGACATGGTTTTTAGACCAGTCATGCACCATTTTTGCTTCCCTCATGAAAGGACGTCCTAAGATCATCTCAGATGCCATAGTGTGCTTGGAGAAATCCATAACAATGAAGGCAACTCTTATTCTATGTCCAAAGACCTTGATTTTGAGATCTTCTAGCATCCCAATAGGTTTAACAATAGACCCATTGGCCATCTTCACTACTATGGTCGTGGTTCAAAGGTGAGGTATTCCCATAGTTTCCCAGCAATTTTTAGTCACAATGCTAACCCCAGCGCCACCATCAAGGATTCCCTTCACAGTTAATCCCTTGGTAGTGATTGGTATGGTCGCATTGGATTCATCACCCTCAACGTATTGTCCCAACTTGTTAACATGTATTTCGATAACAAGGTGCTCGTCTAGGTTGGGTTGTGAATCTAAGTGTTCTTCCTTTGTTGGAATCTCTCCAGCTCCATCCATCTGTGAAGCCCAAACTTTAGTTCTCCATTGAGGAAGGATTCAAGAGCTGAGACTAGCTCAGGGTCTTTATATAGTTTGGACATGATGGTGGTTCTAACTTCTGAAGACATGAAATCCATCAATTTGGAAATGTTTAACGGCACCTTTTGGACTTCAATCCCTTGACGTGGGGAAGATGGGATCTCCATTTCTTTGATAGGATCATGTAGTCCCTCTGTAAACATTATTTCCATCAAGAAGTGAGTACGCCCACTTTCCCATGACTTTAGGTCACTTTCTTCTTGGATGACACTAGGTATGGCTAAGGATCTATGGACTTGGTGAGGTTATTGTTGCGTAGGGAACACGGTGTCTGTAATCTGGATCTGCCTAGGTGCTGGTTCTAGATCCCTTTGGGTATCTTCTACCAAACTTCTTAATTGCTTGACTCACTTGATCTCCTCTGTAGGGTTTGGATTAGTTCCTATCTTCTTCTAAGATCCCTGCCATTGTGGCTCATGAAGATCTTCCTTGTTGGTTTCTATCTTAGTGGTTGTTTTGGTCGCCGTGGTTTCACATGAATCAGAATATTCTCAGCGTTGTTCATATATACGGGGTCGTCACCAGTCCCTATGTTGGTCTTTGAATTGGGGTCTGACTTTGCTGCTTTTTGCGATCTCTTTATTCATGTTTTCTTCTTTTTCTGAGATTGGGCAATTGATGCCATGTCTCTTTACTCAAGAATATAATTTTGTTTTTGGAGCATCGATCGTGTGAGTACGTTTACTGGTACCACATCTTTACTTTGTGATGGCTCCTCAGTAACTTCAATCAAATTTAATGGCGTGATCTTCGGTACATTTGCATTATTTGGACATTGGGCAATCAAATGATCTATGCCAAATCAATTACACATGAGTATTGGCATTGTAGATGTGCTCGCTTGACTAGTTTGCATTAGTGTGGCGTTCTTTTGTAGCCTAATAGGACACTCGGCTACACGATGTGGACCTCCACACTCATAGCATTGAAGAGGTGGTCTCTTAGCAGTGTAATTGATATTTTGGCCTCTTGTCATAAGAGAAGCTACTTGATATGCATGTTTGAATTGTCCCCAATAGTCCTCCATGTAGTATTGTGGACTTTCTTCAAGCACATCCAGCCCATAGGCAATATTAGGATCTATATCTTCCTCACAGGCTTCCAAACAAGCAATAGATGACTCACAACCCACTTGATTTACAGAAGTGATTCTCGAATGTGGTGGTTGCGGTCCTAGCACTAAAGGTGGTAAGGGTGTTGTTTGAACAACATTTTGGGCCCTAGGGACCATGTGTTGTGCTGTTTGTTCAAGAGGTGGGGCCGGCATCAATGCAGGCACTCGAGGTGTGTCTATCCATGCTAAGGTTGGTCTATTGGCCATCGCGCGCTTAAATACTATGCAATCCTTAGGTTGATGACCATACCTTCCACAGGCATTGGAATTCCCATTGAATTTTACTCTAAAAGTAGGGCATTCACTAGTACTATGTGGTCCATAGTATACTGAGCACCATTGTTGCTCCCTTCTTGGATACATATGATTGTTTTGCGGAGCACGATTGTCTCTAAGACTCTCTTGAATAACCTTGGTGAGAGCTGCTAAAGTCATCTCAAATATCTTTGGCTCCTTAGCAATAGGCTTTAGGGTCATTGGCTGATGCCCTGATGCTTGCGAGCTAATAGATTTAGGCTCAACAGACACTCTTTCTCCTTGAATCATTAAATTATCTTCCAATTGGATCGCATTGGTCGTGACTGCTTCCCAAGTGGTGATACCTCTAATGACTAGGCCATTGTAGATATCCTCATGTCGTAATCCCCGAATGAATCTATCAAGCAATTGATTATTATTGAAGCGGTCATTTGGATTACAACAAGAATTCAAACGGTTCAAGCAACTAATAAAGTCTCTCACCGAATCTGACACACCTCTACGATACTCTATTGAGCTAAACAGCACCTATGGAAAAGTGCGATATGACGCTTTACCGGACACCAGTGCTAAATATAATCTACTATCATATAGGGTGTGGTGTCATTTAGGGAAGCCACCTCTATCTAACAGTATTATCCAAGTCAAGGGTGTCAACAAGAAAAAAACTGTGATTTTTGGAATCTGGCACACTTCTGTCAGTCATGACAATGGGGTTGTAGCTCAAGACTTTTTGGTCATGCTTGTTGGAACTATGGAGGGTAATATAAACCTAGGACACACGTGGATGATAGCCACCAAATCCACTCAAGCCATAGTCCCTGAGATATTGCCTCTTAAGGAAATAAAACCCGAAACATTGCATGTCCAAGAGGTTGAACCATATGTCCCCATGGCCCAACTCTCTAGAGCTTCAATTGATGTAGCTGAAATAAAGCTTGGGACGCACAAGACCCATCTCAATATAACAAAGAAAACATACAAGTGGGTCCCTGAAGCTTCTTTAGCAACCATAGCCAGTGCTAAAAGACAGGAGCTTGGTAAGTGACGTCCATTCACCCCAAAAATGTAAAGAAACTTTACGTTGGATTCCTTAAAAACTATTGGAAGACCAAGGCTACTATGAAGGAAATGATCAAATCTGGTTGCCAAAACGTAAATTGTGCTCTTACTTGTCACCGGGCCCATGTGAGCTCAATCCTGTGGCTCCAAAACAAATTGAAGATCGCGGAAAGAAAAAAATCACGCAATGCTACACACCTGCTCTCGAGCTCTTTTGGGTATCAAAGAAAGAATGATTCGTTTCACCTAGCTCAAGGACATCAAAATCAAATGAACCTTCTTGCTCTTCGTGTAGTTCCTATATGAAAATAGAAGCTTCAACACAACCTCCACCTGCCATTGTACATATCCATACAAGCAAGAAAGAGTTTGCACCTCCCATTGTAAGTTCACCACCTACAACAATGTTGCAAATAAAATCATTGCAGAGTACCTTACCACCCTTGCAACTAGATGAAACGCATAGCACGGTTGAAAACTTTGACCCAGACCTACACATTTCCATCCGGTACAATGAAACAGAAACCCATGTCATTAAGCACCTTTGATCCTCATCACTTGAGTGATGGAGGGTAGGTAGGATTAGTACGATAGGAGTGTTTCTGTTTTAGAGTTTAGTAATTAGCAAAGTTCTTTTTTCCCACTGATGTGCCTCCTAGAGGTATTCTTTGTGTTTCCTCGTGTGTACAGGAATGTGTTGCTGTTGTTTGGATTTGGACCTTCATGGAATCTTTCTCTCGTTCACACTTCAAATCAAGCGCGACCATAAACACAAACAGGTGTTTCTTGTCCATTAACATTGCCCCTTATCTTTTTGCATCCTATTTGTTTGCTTTAATTGTGATTGGTAGCATAATATTCAACGCATTTGCTTTGTATCAAACATTAAATTCAATGTAATTTTTTGTCATAAGCACTTGTCTAGGTTTAAAAATCAAGCAGTCCGACTAAGCTAGTTTGACCAAGATGGGTGTTAGAGATCTTCTCTTAATACCATGGGGAATGCCTTCCTAATAAACAATGGTTACTTAGGTTCTTAATACGATTCAGGCAGCATTGTTTGAAATGTACTAGGGCTTTCTAGTGGGCTTAGTCCCTATTGACCTTTAGCTTAAGTATTATAAAGGGAGTTTACTAGTGTGATGAGCCTGGGAAGGTGTAACAGTGTCATATGACCCCCCAAAGTTACAAAATTAAAATGCTGAAAACTAACAAAAAAATTAATAATAATCAAAATGCCACATTGTAAAATCTTAAGCTGGAAGATAAATCTCAGCTTGATTGGGTACTTCACTCACATGTATCGCCTATGGTACTAGAGCCCTAGAGGTTCCCAATGTGGGCGCTTTTCCTTGAAAAGCAAAAAACCCAAGGCATACAAAATAAGCACACACATCAAAATTGAAACAATGTGAAAAGACTTTGGGGGGTCAAAGAAAAGTTAATCAGTCAAGTGATGATTTCATGAGAAATTCCTTTTATCGTAGCTTAACTACAAGCTCTTTTAGGTAGAGCCTCTAGTCAGTCCTCGGACATGAAATACTTGGCTCTCGCGATTAAACAACTTAATTGACCAGAGAAAATCAAGAAGCTTGCCCATGGTATTAATTGTCAATCTTTAGTGCCTTTCGACCGTTAAATTAGCGACCCCAGGCTTGTTTAATTTTTTACCTTCCCAACTATTTATGCGTTTGATTATATTGCAATTTAATGTTTATTGTTGACAAATGGTTTAGAATTATGCTACCAATCAAATTGTCTGCATAGAACTGCATATGCTTTTTAATTGTACATGAGAATGCAATTACTGTGCCAATGTTGTTTGATTTTGTAGTGACTGAAGGAGGCTAAGGACATTCATCTCATATGCTCTTCTGTTGGGGTATAGGCGTCTGTGCCTTGCCCGGCCGCCCAGAGTCTGGGCGCCCACTGACTTGTATACCTTATACATAGCATAAGTGTATAGGGGGCTGCTCACTCTTTGTGTCTCCCCACCCACATCCTGTGTGTGTCTCCTTCTCTCGCTCACTCTCCATCTGTGGTGCTCCCCGATCCCCTTCAATTGGTATCAGAGCTATGGTGACCGCGGAGAGCACGACGGCTTTGAGAGCTTCGAGACGATAGCTCGCTCGCTCTCGACGGTAGAGAGATTAAGAAATCTTGGAAGCTTTGTGAGAATGCAATGGGAGCTTGTGAGCTCAGTTGAGAGTGATGTATGCTCTTGTGGAAGCTCAGAAAGAAGTGTGGAAGATTGTGTGTAAGTGAAGGTGCTGCCCTAAAACTGTGTGCGCAGCAGCACTATTTTCAGATTCGTTTTTCTCCTTGTAGAATGCAGATCTGAGAATTCTGTCTATCCGTTTCGACGTGGTCTACAACTTTGCAGAAGAAACTTTTTGCAAATTCCTCACCGTTTTGTTGATATTCAGCTCAGACTGACTGTATACAGAAATTCCAGATTTTCTGTTGTCGCATTGTGTGCGAGTTTGATGCACTTTTGGAAGCACGGGAGATGCTTGAAGTTGAGTGCATAAATTCTGAGCTGAAGATGCAATTGCAGCTTGTGTAAAGCTTGTGGTTTGAGGGTTTTTCGGTAGACTTGGGCAACGAAGTACGGAGGCGTTTACACACCACCGAAGCGGTCTCTTGAGAGACGCAGGTTTTTGGAGCACACAGGTGGAGCTTCTTTCACTGGTTTTCACAAAATACTTTGGCAGTGATTTTGTGCTTAAATTCATGGTCTTTGCGGATGGTTTGCATATGGTTATGGCACATGGTTGATGCCCATTATATATGCATTTTGGCGAGCACTTTCAAGTGCCGGTGAGCTCTCTTGAGAGCATTGTTTTCGCATTGAATAAGTTTCCGGATTGCAAATCTTTTGGCGCTTGCTTATGCACGGTCACTCCATTGATGTACGTTGAGTGCGGATTGCCATTGTATGTGAAAATGTGGAGCCATTTTGGCATTTCTACTCATTGGCATTGAGTAGTGTTATGGTTTATGGTAGAGATTGTACTTGAGTTTTTTGCTCAGTTTTGAGGGGAAATTCTGTCGGATTTTTCCCAGATTCTCGCCATAGTTTGTGATCAAGTGTTTATTCTCACTTTGACAGGTTTTGTCAGTTTGTACACAGTTTTGTGTTTTTTGTATCCACTCTCGCAAGAGTAAGGAGTTGTGTATCTTTCTTTGCTTGAGACAACGGTTTACTCTCGGGTGGGAGAGTCTTGTGATCTCGAGCATTGTTTGCCATAGTTTTGCAGAGCTTATGCATGTATGTTGAGTGTAGTTTGATGCGCATTGATTGCTCATTGTATTGAGCTTGCAGGACAATGGTTATTTTGTGTTGATAGCCATTGTGCATCAAAACTCTGGAGAAATTTTCCCAAGAGTTTTATGCGTATCATTTATGCGATCTAGGTAGAGATTGCGGGTTGCACTCAACATTTGTGTACGGTGTTCTCTACAGGTGGGAGATTTGTGCGTGTGTATGCATCGATACCGCACATTGTGGGCTTGGTGATTAGCTCACGGGTTTGACAGGCGTACAGTTATCTTGGCACACTCACAAGAGTGAGTATTGTGATGTATGCTTGTGTGGCTACGAGCTAGGTAGCCGGATTCGAGCACTAATGGCTTGACGTTTTTCAGCAGGTTTCAGCTATAGGTTTACAAGTTTACAGGCAGGTTTGAGGGCTTATTTGGGCACTGAATTTTCAGCCATTGTTTCCTCTTTGCAGGTGTCCATGTATGGCTCAGTAGTAGGCTGATTTGGGACACATTTGTGACTTGTTTATGCAGCTGTTTAAGAGCTGAATTTTGGGGCTGATTTGCAGCCATATTTGCAGACTTTTGTTGATGCAATTCGAGCCAGTTTAGGGCTGATTTGGTTGACATTTGCTACTCATTGTTGGTTGCTCTTTTGCGAGCATTATGGCTGATTTTTCATTTGACTTCCAGCGTTATGGTCTGATACAGTTTGATGGTGCAGATTTTGTTGCTTGGAAGGAGCATATGCTTGTTGCATTGGCGGATTTGGGGTAGGATAAACCCTTGCGTGGTTTATTGGCGAAGCCCAATTCTATGCGTGATGATGATTGGCAGGATCTTGATGAGTTAGCAATGTCTACGATTCGTTTGCATCTGGTTGAGTCTGTTGACTGGCAGGTCTCGAGGGAGACTACAACTCATGCTTTATGGCAGAGTTTACATGCTATGTACGCGACATCCATGTCTACAGGGAAGTCTAGTCCCACTTCTATGTCCATGGGAGAGATTGATCCCACACGCAAGTCTCGACGGCATAGAGACTTGACATGTTGGCATTGTGGACATAGAGGGCACATTAGGCGTCGATGTTTCAGGCGTTTGAGACAACGGAGGCGACAGATACGTGATGCAGATTTGGGCACGACAGATGCTAGTGAGATCAGTACGGTGGTTACTGAGTATGCTTGTGACGGCGATGTCACATTTACATCTAGCTTGTCTTCAGACTATCTTATGTCTACGGATTGCATATCGGATTGCACATTGTCTTCACATTGGTTACTAGATTCAGATGCTACTTTCCATGTCACGTCGCATCGTGAGTGGTTTAGCACGTTTTCTAGTGGGAGACTTGGCTGTGTGCACATGGCTGATGGTGCTGTGTATGACATTGAGGGTGCAGGAGACGTATGTTTGTCCTTGCCCAGTGGTATGAGATTTACCCTGCGTCATGTGCGTTATGTGCCAGATCTGAGACGGGATTTGATCTCAGTTAGACAGTTACGGGATAGTGGATGTCAGATTTCGCTACGAGAGCGAGATTTTGTGATGCATTTGGGTTCGCTAGTGATTGTGAGAGGTGCTAGAGTTGGCACATGGTACCCATTGCACGTAGTACTGGTGCGAGATGGTCGAGTCTCAATCTTGTTACATCCATGCAGAGAGCGAGAGACCCGGACAGTCTCTTTTGCTCATGGGTTGCAGGGTCCTTTGCATGGAGTGCAGAGTAGTGAGCTCGTTGTGCACACACTTGGGGCACGACTTGAGCAGTCACACAGAGAGGTGACAGAGTCAGACATGCATGCTTTGCTAGTGACTGAGCAAAGTAGAGAGTCAGTTGTGAGAGATACTTCTATGCAGGATAGACATGTAGAGCAGTCTTGCTCTAGTGAGTCATGACAGGAGGACGTTGTGCAAGAGTCTATGCATACGGAGTTAGAGCATGAGAGCTCTAGTGAGTCACAACAGATTGAGTGGTCATGTTTGCAGTGGATGATTGCAGAGGAGACTGAGATGCCAGCAATTATGCAGTCATTCCTTTCTATGCTCGACAGTGAGCATGGGGATATAGTTGTGCAGGATATGTCTTCCAGCAGACATCTAGAGCAGCTGGTTTGCTCCGAGGCTGCACGACAGGTTGATGCGTCTTTTGTGGACAGTCAGGAGATGCATGTGGCTGACACACCTTGTCAGACAGAGATGCCTATTGCCAGGGATATATATGTTGATGCATGCTCCGTAGAGCTAGCAGGGCCCGCTAGCATTGCATCGGCATTCGGTGGTCTCATGTATGAGATGTTGATCTTGAGACCGGATATCGCAGCTGCAGTGGGAGCATTTGCAGTTGGGTTTGTCAGTCGTTTGTTGACTGATGGTGGCATAGTGCACGAGGGAGATATGCAGGTATTGAGTACATACTTGCAATACGTGTGCGGTATGTCTGGTGGTGTATGGACTTACACGGGAGCAGGACAGCCGGATGCACACGATCACAGCCAGCCAGTGGGTATCGGTTGAGAGCGGTTTTCTCTCGCCTTTTGTAGTCTTTAGACTAGGTTCTCTTGCTTAAAGGCACATTCGCCTTTAAGTGGGAGGTTGTTGGGGTATATGCGTCTGTGCCTTGCCCGGCCGCCTAGAGTCTCGGCGCCCACTGGCATGTATACCTTATACATAGCATAAGTGTATAGGGGGCTGCGCACTCTTTGTGTCTCCCCACCCACATCGTGTGTGTGTCTCCTTCTCTCGCTCACTCTCCGTCTGTGGTGCTCCCCGATCCCCTTCATCTTCCACCTCGATGAATGAGCTTCAACTCAATAGCTTTCGATGATGGAATCTACATCAAGAAGGGGGCCAAAAATGTGCACATATGTCGCACGTGTCAATGCAAGGAACTTGCCGATAGACTGTGTGCGAGCCACAAATGGATCCAAGCACACAACAAGCCTAAACTAGTAAGCTCAAAGATGGCAATGGTGTGTCACTCACCGCTCTACGCTTGTTGTCGTGGAGGATTCCTCGCCACGAAGAAGAGGCATATGCCGCTACGCCACGCTCAACCGCCTCACCGCCGTCGTGCCACCGTCGCAATGCTCAATCGTACTCTCTCTCTCTCTCACGCATACACACACACACACAAGGAGATGGAGATGGAGCAAGAGCACTCTTCAATTGCACAAATGAGAGCATGAGTGAATTTGAGGTTTAGTTGACTTTTATATGAGCTTGCCCCATTCACACTTGGGCGCCCATGCTTAGCCAACTAATCCCTTGAATGTTCTAGTTACAATGCGCCTCTCATCGGTGATCACTCTTATTCTTTTCCTATTGGACCGACAAGCCCGGTACCTGACTCTACCAAATAAATAATACAGTGTCTGTCGTAGGTGATAGGAATGTGCGTGAGGGTTAACATGCCCCCCTTCCTGATGTAGATTCTGTCCTCAGAAGCTATTGAGTTGAAGCTCATTCGTTGAGGTGGAAGAGCATTTAAGATGAATGTCCTTAGCCTTCTTCAGTCTCACTGCAAAATCAAACAACATTAGCACAGTAACTGCATTCTCATATAGAATTAAAAAGCATATGCAGTTTTAGGCATAAAATTGATTGGTAGCATAAATCTAAACCATTTGTCAGCAATAAACATTAAATTGCAATATAATCAAATTCATAAATAGTTGGGAAGGTAAAAAACTAAACAAGTTCGGGGTCGCTAATTCAATGGTCAAAAGGCACTAAAGATCGACTATTAATACCATGGGTAAGCTTCTTAATTTTCTCTGGTCAATTAAGTTGTTTAATCGCGAGAGCCAAGTATTTCATGTCCGAGGGCTGACTAGAGGCTATACCTAGAAGACCTTGTATTTTAAGCTACGATAAAAGGAATTGCTCATGAAATCATCGCCAGACTTATTTCCTTTTCTTTGACCCCCCAAAGTCTTTTCACAGTGATTAAATTTTGATGTGTGTGCTTATTTTGTATGGCTTGGGTTGTTTGCTTTTCAAGGAAAAGTGCCCACACTGGGAACCTCTAGGGCTCTAGTACCATAGGCGATACATGTGAGTGGAGTATCAAATCAAGATGAGATTTCTCGTCCAGCTTAAGATTTTACATTGTGGCACTTTGATTTTTTGTTTGTTCGTTTTCAGCATTTTAATTTTGTAACTTTGGGGGGTCATATAACATTGTTATCCTCCCCATGCTCATCACACTAGTAAACTCCCTTTATAATACTTAAGCTAAAGGTCAATAGGGACTAAGCCCACTAGAAAGCCCTAGTACATTTCAAACAATGCTGCCTAAATCGAATTAAGAACCTAAGTAACCATTGATAATTAGTAAGGCATTCCCCATGGTATTAAGAGAAGATCTCTAACGTCTAGCTTGGTCAAACTAGCTTAGTCGGACTGCTTGATTTTTAAACCTAGACAAGTGATTATGACAAAAAATTACATTGAATTTAATGTTTGATACTAAGAAAATGTACTGAATATTATGCTACCAATCACAATTAAAGCACACAAACATGGATGCAAAAATATAAGGGGCAATGCTAATGGACAAGAAACACCTGTTTGTGTTCATGGTCGCGCTTGATTTGAAGTGTGAACGAGAGAAAGATTCCATGAAGGTCCAAATCCAAACAACAGCAACACGTTCATGTACACACGAGGAAACACAAAGAATACCTCTAGGAGGCACATAAGTAAGAAAAAGGAACTTTGCTAATTACTAAACTCTAAAACAAAAACACTCCTATCGTACTAATCCTACCTACCCTCCATCACTCGAGTGATGAGGATCAAAGGTGTTTGATGACATGGGTTTCTGTTTCAGTGTATCGGATGTAAATGTGTAGGTCTGGGTCAATGTTTTGACTTTTATTGTGCATACTCGTTTGCTAATTGCTCTTGCTCTTTATTTTTTTGTTTTTTGTGAGTATAAGGCTTTATATGCACATTCCCTAAGATTGGGAGATTGAGAGGTCAGGGAAAGAAGGTTAAGAGGGAAATAATTCAATAGGCTGACGTGAACGAATACTTCCCCCCTTCCTTGGGTAGGTCATACTGTTTGAAATGTGCTCGTCACCCTTTGAAACCAATTGTTCCAGTTTGTAATAGGTGAGGATTTTTGCCAGTAGTTTTCTATTACCTTAGGTACCTCGTTGAGTTGCAAGGGCGGTAAGGTACTCTACCAGGATCTAATTTGAAGTGGTTCATCAAGTGATTCTTGAACACTGGAAGGTGTGGATTCCTTTGTAGCTTTATGGAGGTCCACTATTGTAGGTGGAGGCTGTGGAGAAGCTTTTACCTCTATGGATGCATTACATGAGGAGCTAGAAACTTCATGGGACTCCCTCCTTCCTGAGCTAGGTGGAACAAATCGTTTTTTCTTCGATACCCAAACTAGCTCTGGAGCGGGTGTGTAGCATTCTGTGAGTTTTTTCTTTCCGCAATCGTTGATTCATTTTGGAGCTACAGGATTGGGCACACATGGGCCAGGTGACAAGTAAGAACACAATCTACGTTTTGGCACCCAGATTTGATCATTTCCTTGATAGTAGCCTCGGGCTTCCAATAGTCGTTTAGGAATCCACTGCCACGTTTCCGTACATTTCTTGGAGCGAGTGGGCGTTTCTTACAAGGCTTTTGTTTTTTAGCACTAGCTATGGTCGCCAAAGAAGGTTTAGAGACCCACTTGTATGTTTTCTTCGTTATATTAGATTGAGTCTTGTCAGAAGCTATATGCATTGCTTGTAGCATATTTAAGGGTACGGACATTTCATTCTCCTCAGGTGGTGTTACCCAGGTTGTCCCCCTATTTCCCCAAGTGTCTATGGTTGCTACTAGGTGGACCCAATCCACATTGTCCGACTCAGTCATCCCAGGTAGTACATCCATATAAGAAGAATCTTCCCCAACATCAGTATCCGCTTTACACGTGTAACAATACTGCAACGGGTCCGAGTGAACTGTAATGTCATATCTATGACCAATTATAAACCTGTTTCCTCGAGGATGTGCTCGACCACTCACAAGATCCACTCGAATGACAGAATCTTGGAACTGAAAGTAGACATGGTTTTTAGACCAGTCATGAACCATTTTTGCTTCCCTCATGAAAGGACGTCCTAAGATCATCTCAGATGCCATAGTGTGCTTGGAGAAATCCATAACAATGAAGCTAACTCTTATTTTATGTCCAAAGACCTTGATTTTGAGATCTTCTAGTATCCCAATAGGTTTAACAATAGACCCATTGGCCATCTTCACTACTATGGTCGTGGTTGCAAGGTGTGGTATTCCATTGTTTCCCATCAATTTTTAGTCACAATGCTAACCCCAGCGCCACCATCAAGGATTCCCTTCACAGTTAATCCCTTGGTAGTGATTGGTATGGTCGCATTGGATTCATCACCCTCAACGTATTGTCCCAACTTGTTAACATGTATTTCGATAACAAGGTGCTCGTCTAGGTTGGGTTGTGAATCTAAGTGTTCTTCCTTTGTTGGAATCTCTCCAGCTCCATCCATCTGTGAAGCCCAAACTTTAGTTCTCCATTGAGGAAGGATTCAAGAGCTGAGACTAGCTCAGGGTCTTTATATAGTTTGGACATGATGGTGGTTCTAACTTCTGAAGACATGAAATCCATCAATTTGGAAATGTTTAACGGCACCTTTTGGACTTCAATCCCTTGACGTGGGGAAGATGGGATCTCCATTTCTTTGATAGGATCATGTAGTCCCTCTGTAAACATTATTTCCATCAAGAAGTGAGTACGCCCACTTTCCCATGACTTTAGGTCACTTTCTTCTTGGATGACACTAGGTATGTCTAAGGGTCTATGGACTTGGTGAGGTTGTTGTTGCGTAGGAAACATTGTGTCTATAATCTAGATCTACCTACGTGCTGGTTCTAGATCCCTTTGGGTATCTTCTACTAAACTCCTTAATTGCTTGACTTGCTCAATCTCCTTAATTGCTTGACTTGCTCAATCTCCTCTGTAGGGTTTGGATAAGTTCCTATTGCAAAAGTCATCTCTGATATCTTTGGCTCCTTAGCAATAGGCTTTAGGGTCATTGGTTGATGCATCTGATGCTTGCAAGCTAATAGATTTAGTCTCCACAGACACTCTTTATCCTGGAATCATTAAATTATCCTCCAATTGGATCGCATTGGTGGTGACAGCTTCCCAAGTGGTGATACCTCTAATGACTAGGCCATTGTAGATATCCTCATGTTGTAATCCCCTAATGAATCTATCCAGCAATTGATTATTATTGAAGCTCTCATTTGGATTACAACGAGAATTCAAATGCTACAAGCGACTAATAAAGTCTCTCACCAACTCTCCTTCCTCTCGTTGGGCTTTTTGGAGTTGGGAGGCTACACCCCAAAGCACTCCTCTTGTATGTATTCTTTCAAGAACAGTCTCCTAAGAGTAGGGTAAATCATTTTTTCTTCCACCCTTAGGGTTCTATACCAATCCCCTGCCTTCCCACTTAAGGTTAGACTTAAAGCATTAGTCTTATGCAGGTCATTGTGTTCTCCTAAAGAATCGCATATTTGTTCAAACACTTCGATATGCTTTCTCACATCCTCGTCTCCACTAAATTTTTGTGTGAGCTTGGCTATTTGTATTGCCTTACTTCTAGGCTCTCTATCAAGCGTGTTACACATATTCTCAGCAATAGATTGACCAATAGCTTGAGCAAATGTTTCCAAGTCACCTAAGTGAGTAGGAACCGTGGGTGGAGGTGTTCCAGATACTACATGTGGAGTAGGTATTGGCATTGGGCCTGGCGCATATGAAGCCCTTGGGTTCCACGTTGGGTACGATGTTGTGACATGTGGTGGTCTATAGTTCATATGTGTGGCCCTAGGCATAGTAGATGTCGGATGTGACATGCTAATGCTAGCCAGTATAGTCCCATGGAAGTAAGACCTTGGGTGTTGTGGTTGCGGAGCATAGGTAGTTGAAACAATGGGAGGGTAGGGACTACATGAGTACGAGGACCCATGGGTGTATACGATTGGTACACACTTGTAGGTACTATTGTAGGCATTGAGCTACCATGTAGCGGTGCTTTACTAACAAATGATGTCCATGGCGTGTTTCTTGGCATGCCCATCATTGGGGTAGGCATGGTAGCCATGGTGTCATGAAGCGAAAGATGAGATAGACTTGGAAAGGTAAAGCTATCACTTGTGGGCTTAGATTGCACTGAGACCCCTGGAGAAACAAAATATAGAGGATCCATCGGACTTACTGAGGGAGTCTCCATTTGCGGATTGTTTAGCCTTTCTTGTATCCAAGAATCTAATGAGACTCTTTGAAGGCATGTTGATCTCCTTGTTCTGTCTCTCTAACTCAATGACGCTATGGATGAGGTCACAAACTCTTTGTTGTTGATCCTCCACACTAGTAGCACCCATTGTGGATTGTAGGACATGATGATTTCATGAGAATTCCTTTTATCGTAGCTCAACTACAATGTCTTTTAGGTATAGCCTCTAGTCAGCCCTCGAACATGAAATACTTGGCTCTCGCAATTAAACAACTTAATTGACCAGAGAAACTTAAGAAGCTTGCCCATGGTATTAATAGTCGATCTTTATTGCCTTTTGATCGTTAAATTAGCGACCCCAGACTTGTTTAATTTTTTACCTTTACATCTTTTTATGCATTTGATTATATTGCAATTTAATGTTTATTGTTGCTGACAAATGGTTTAAAATTCTTTTACCAATCAAATTGTCTACCTACAACTGCATATGCTTTTTAATCATGAGAATGCAATTACTGTGCCAATGTTGTTTGATTTTGCAGTGACTGAAGGAGGCTAAGGACATTCATGTCAAAGCTCTTCCACCTCGACGAACGAGCTTCAACTCAATAGCTTCTGAGGACAGAATCTACATCAGAAAGGGGGGCATGTTAACTCTCACAGCTCACAGAGACCCTATCACATACGACGGACGTTGTATTATTTACTTGGTAGAGTCAGGTACCGGGCTTGTCGGTCCAATAGGAAAAGGGTAAGAGTGATTGTCGATGAGAGGCACATTCTAACTGAATCATTCAAGGGATTAGTTGGCTAAGCATGGGTGCCCAAGTGTGAATGGGGTGAGATCATATAAAAGTCAACTAAACCTAAAATTCACTCATTCTCTCATTTGTGCAATTGAAGAGTGCTCTTGCTCCATCTCCATCTTCTTCTTCTTCATCTCCTTGTGCGTATGTGTATGCGTGAGAGAGAGAGAGAGAGAGTACGATTGAGCACAACACCCCTATCCTCTTGGACAACACCTTCAAACACACAACTCACACTAGCAGACCACCACCTGCTCCATTGGCACTGCTCACACACTCTACAAAACCACCACACGATGCACACCTATTGCCATGGCCTGTATCCACCCTTACACACGCACACAGCCGCTCAATCTCACTCTCTCACTCAAACACCATCGGTCCGGGGGGTAACACACTTCCACACAGTCGGCACCGGAGAGAACCATGAAAGCAGGAAAAAGAGAAGGGGGGAAGGGGAAACAACAGCAAGGAGAGGCAACAACGACTCGATTGCAATCCAAAAAACACCTGTACAAACTCACACTGCCATCACCATGGCCATTGACACAAGAGAGATATAAAGGGCTTTGACAGGCACACTCCTCTATCCAAAAGCTCCACTTTGCAGGCTTCCAAATGGCCCAAAACCAAGAAAAAAGCCCCTAATTTGATCAATTTTTGACTTTTATAGGGTGGGGGGTTCCATTTGGGGAAACTGCCCTTTAATTGGTCCATATGGCACCCATTCTTGGTATCTCTTGGGAGGAGAGGCACCGCCTTTTTTCTATCTGCTCTCTTTTGCACTTTGGGGGGGCATTAGTGATGTCGCTATTGCCCCTTGGCATTTTTTTTTTAATTTTCATCTTTCACTTTTACCCTTTGTGGCCTCAACCTTGCACTGCTCCACATGCTTGACTTTGACTTATCCTCTCTATTTGACTCCTCCAGCCTTCTCTTTGGCTCCTTTTTCACCTTGCATTTGGCTTGGCTTTGCACCCTTTGATTTGTCCGGCCATTGCTCACTTGCCCTTGCCCGGCTTCAACTGGCCCTTTGGTCTTTGCCCAGTTCACTTGGCCTTCATGGCTACTCTCGGATTCTCCCTCCTGCTTCCTATGCTTAACCTCCACAGGACCTCTCTCTTACCTGAGGGGGGGAGGCAATAGAGATATCGCTATTGCCCTCTTCCTCCTCCTCAAAATTTCGGGCCACAGGACCACCCCTAAATCAGGCTTGACACATCATCACTACCAACTCTCCACGCGGACGCCACTGCGCCTTTCTCCGCCGCGGGCGTGCCACCTGCGCCGCCGCCCCTCATCAACTGCCGTCAAAACCAAGGCATTTCTGCCCTGTGCAGCGCCTGAGGCGCTCGCCACCATAGCTCACGAAGCGAGCTTCCTCTCTCTCCCTCTTGCATGCCTCCAATACGGCCATGCCCCAATATATCTACTCCTAACTTCCGGTGCCTTACAGCGCATGTGGGACTTTCTAAGCCACGTGGCAGCACTCGCTTGAACGGCCTCCAAGGACTTGAAATTCTAAGATTTTTTTTTCCCTCCACAAAACCTCCTCTAGCCCATTTTTTCCCCTTTACTTGCCCTGCATGCTATACACCACCTGCTGATCCAATCATCAAGTCACAAAGCAGTGTCGAGTCCCCACTTTATCGGTCCCTGGCCATGCCAACACCACTGTATTCCGACTCCCCGGAGTCCGGTATCCAATGCAACCAAAAACTTGAAGAATCATGTGAACACCTTCTACTGCCAACCGGATCCCAACTTCATCTCCCTGTATCTGGCCGACCAAGCATCAGATTATGTGCAGTCAATTCATGCTAGCTCCACATGACTCACCCTTCCACCGAAAACCTTGGAGAGGCCCAAAAGATGCCAGATGGCACACCCTCCAATGTGTGCAAGTGGGCTAAGACCCGGCCCCCGAAAAATCTCCAACTGACCATATCTTGCTAACCTGAGCTCCGATTCGTAATCCAAGAAGACCAGCATGCTCCATAACTCAAGCACTACACATGTATACACTCACATCAGCCCGGGCCACCTATCCCCAGTTGCCCTGTCCGTTGGGGATCTGCTACACACTTCAACTTTAAAATGTAATATCTTGAGCACCAGGGCTCCGTTTGATGAGCCGTCTCGACTGGCTTCTAGAGCACAATGACCACTACACTCTAGCACATAAAACCCACATCTCAGGCACAGTAGGCCACCAACCTGTAAAGTGTGAGCTTTGTCCTAAAGTGTGAGTTCTCCTGCTTTTTCCTAAAGTGTGAGTCAAGGAGAAGAGAGTCGATTTATCCCACATGCCATGGAGCAAGGCTGTAGAGCTACTTAAATCTCATTTCATGAATGAATAAACACAACTCTATTTTGCACTACATGCTTGTCTATGGTGAGCTTGTGCTAAGCTAAGTCAATACTCAAGATTGTGTTTATGAGTCCAAGCTAATTCTATCTTGGAACCTAATTCACTTGAGTGATAATCTTGCTTACACACACGCTTGCACTATGTTTCCCTTTCATCCACCCTAGCTAGCACGATCCAATTCCTAACAATTGGTATCCGAGCCTTGGTTGGATGCTTTGACTCCTGTGTGGAGAATTGTCATCCTGAGTGGACATTGGTTGTCATCCTGTGTGGATATTGAATGAGCATCCCAAGTTTGGCTTAAGGAGGAGATTGTTGGGGTAAGCCCAACTTGTAACAATGCTTGCATAAATTGGCTAGACCGGAGGTCCCTAACACCTTAAGGTTTTGGGGTCTAGATAGCTAGACCAATTTGTGGAACATCGTTGTTAAGCACGCTTGTGCGATGACAGTACTGGGATGGGTGACCTCCCAGGAAGGCTACCCCCTTGGGACCAACAATTGGTATCAGAGCTATGGTGTGCTAACTAGGTTCATTAGTGTGCATTTGTGTGATTAGCACTCTCTAATCTTTACTTGCATCATCTGACTAATCCCAATCCCTAATCGCCACTTGGGCAAGATCATGCACCACTACCCTATGGCGAGTAGGTGAAGGGGAACTCGCATTTAGCATTGGTCGTATGTGCAATTCCTCAATTAGTGTGAATTTCATACTCATTTTGACCTACTTTGTGTTCGTTATCAACCCTTTTTTGCATTAGCATTTCTCTCATTCTATTGTTTAGTTGCTCTGCAATTTTATGTGTGTATGCAACCATCATCAAGAGCTTTCCATCGACTGTCTCCTTGTTCGAGTCCGACTTCGTTAGTGCACTTAATCATCTGATCAAACTTGCTCCATTAAGTGCATTATTAGCTTATGTAATTAATCCCTGCAGTCTGAAACCGAGAGAGAAAGTGTGTGCGTGGGACTTTTGCAACATTTAGATGGTCAAAGTATCAGGTGGAAGATAAACAAAAGTTTTTCTTTTTTTGTCTACTGCTCTATCGAGAGCACATGTGTATCTCTCTAAATTTGAGAGGTTTTAATTTATTTTTGAGGCTAAAGGAATGCTGGCCCACGTCTTCTCCAGCTAGCCGCTCCCTTACCCGGCTTCTCCTTGCCACTAGTGACAGGCAAGCGGCACTCTTGCTTTTGCTGACCACCGGCGTGAGGCACTCCTCCAGGTCTTGCTCACAACTCTCTACTCTTTCAACTGCTCTTGCCCCTGCATAATTTCGTTGTGCAACCCCTATGTGCCCGGGCTATCTGCCTATATTAAGCCCTCAAAACTTCCCGAAGGCTTCTACTGTGCTTGCGACCCCAAACCCGGTGCCATCCTTTGCGCTCCTCCATCTGAGACAGCCTGCACCAGGAGCTTTTGCCTCGTAGCAGCATCTCGTCATCACCTTCATCGTCGAAGCAGCTCACTGCACCACCACACCCCCCACTCTCCACGCCTCTTGACGCGTGCTCCTTAGCTGGCTTGTTCCGGCTTTTCTGTCCCAACCTGCAAAGCTGCCCACGTAGCCTCATTTTCTTTTTGGGATTAATTGTCATTGAGTTTTCCTTTTTAAGAGTGCATTCCCACACAGCAAGGATTGCTCCTAAGCTTTTACACACTGCGGTGAAGCCAACGCAACTAAAGCATTCCTACAAAAGGACAAACTCCATAAGGTTATTTCAAAGGGGTAGTCTCCACTCCCATAAGAATTTTTCAAACTCTTCAAGCATCGGAAGCGGAAAATTCCAATGAGCTTCACCCATTAAAGCAAAGGGCATTACCTCCTTGTGAAGAGGGGCTTCACCGACGGTGAAGAGGAGCTTCACAAAAGGAAGTAGAGCTTTACCAAAGAAATTTTCCCTCTCAACTTGCAATGAAATGAACCCAACCAAGCACAATAACTTGCAAATAAATATCGTCTTTCTTTATTTGTGCATTGTGTAAAGAGGAAGACATTGGCTAGGAGAGTCTCCTAAGCTAAGGCCCCTCTATTGGCACAAATGGGGGACAAGGGAATAGAGAAATTCAATGGGGAGGGATTTCACACTTGGCAAACAAAGTTAACAGGCTATCTTATGAAAAAATGTTTGTGGTCTATCATTAGCAATGCATTAGAGCAACAAGCCAAACCCGATGGAGTGCACTTAGCTCACATAGTAGAAGACAAAAAGGACGAAGATGAAGGCAGCGTTTGGGAAGACCCATTTTGAAGATGCAGACTCTCTACTTGTAGGGGAGGACTTTTTCCTGTGTGGATACCAGCTTATCATCCTGTGTGGACATCACCATCCTTTGTGGATTGTTCTTGTGTGGATTTTACCATCCTGTGTGGATATCACCATCTTTTGTTGACTTTACTTTCCTGTGTGGATATCACCATCCTGTGTGGATTTTGTCAGCCTGTGTGGATTGTGCATATTCAGTATCGTGTCATAGTCCAAACCTCAAGGGGAGGATTGTAAAGTGTGAGCTTTGTCCTAAAGTGTGAGTTCTCCTGCTTTGTCCTAAAGTGTGAGTCAAGGAGAAGAGAGTGGATTTATCCCACATGCTGTGGAGCAAGGCTGTAGAGCTACTTAAAGCTCATTTCATGAATGAATAAACACAACTCTATTTTGCACTACATGCTTGTCTATTGTGAGCTTGTGCTAAGCTAAGTCAATAATCAAGATTGTGTTTATGAGTCCAAGCTAATTGTATCTTGGAACCTAATTCACTTGAGTGATAATCTTGATTACGCACATGCTTGCACTATGTTTCCCTTTCATCCACCCTAGCTAGCACGATCCAATTCCTTACACAACCTGCTTGGCTCTTTGCATCACATCTTTGGACTAAAAAACCACTTCGAACATACACCTCCGCTATCCTTGGGCTGCCTAGGGCCTGGGTACCCTGCCCTAGCCTTCTGCAGTGCACTCACATGCTTCCTCTGCCTGGCATTGACCATCTCCTAGCTTGGACCAACTTTGGTTGCACCATCATTGCTGTTGAGATGTCGAGCTCTACATCTTGAGCTCGCATCCACTACGGGTCTTGGCCGCTTACGGCATTTACTCACTGGCACGTTAGGTGACCAACACGGAGGATCTCTGTCAGTGATTCTACAGCTGGACTACACTTATAGTGCCAGCCTAGTACGCTTCTAGCGACTTCACACTTAGTGACCGCATGTACATATGTGCTACTTTTCAGTTTTAGCACTTAGTCATTTTGTACTCTCTTTTTTGTACTAAGAAGAAGAAGATTTCCATCTCTGTGTGCTTTGTGCTTGTCTTGTGTAGCTCCCTTAAATCCTCCTTCTTTACATGGTATCAGAGCCTAGTGTAGGCAAGAGAGGCTAAGAGAGCAAGAGCATCACAATTCATTCGTTCGTAATCCACAACTAGATGCCAAAGTTTTTCGTACAAGTTCCTGAACAGGTCTCCAAAGTACAGTACACAGAGATTTACTGTACAAGTACAATGGTTGTATGTACGCTTGATTGTGGACACTCGTTGAGTGTAGAAAGCGTTACAGGTACCACGATAGCAGGTTCAGCAGATTTGCAGGTTTTTGCAGATTGCAGCTATTTTGTCTTAGTGCTTCAAGATGTCTGACGGTTTCAGTCAGATTGTCACTGAGAAGCTTGAGAAAAATAACTACCCTACATGGAAGTTCAGAATAACAAATTTCCTAAAAGGAAAAGGTTATTGGGACTATGTAGAAGGAGACAATGAAAAGGAACCAGAGATTCCCGAGGCAAATGCTACAGCAGAACAAAGGAAAGCTTTGAGGGACTAACAACAAGGCCAAAGCAAAGTGATGTATTGGATTTCTATGACCATCACAGATGGCATGATGGGCTATCTATAGGATGCTGAAACCCCCGCCATTGCATGGAAAAACTTAGGCAGAGTGTTGGAGGTGAACACCAAGGCCAGGAAGCTTCAACTAAAGTCGGAGCTAAATCAGGTTAAGAGGAACAACCTCTCCATCAATGATTATTCTTTGAAGATCAAGAGTATCATTGAGGCTCTTGGATCTATTAAAGTCTCAGTGGAAGACGATGACATTGTCCGTGTATGCTTGGATGGTCTAGGAGATGAGTATGTACATTTCAAGTCTTCCATGAATACAAGAGATGACATCCCCATGTTCCAAGATTTGATTTCTATGCTTATTCTTGAGGAGAAGAACCTTGGTCTTGACACGTCTTCTTCTCGTGGCAGAAATAGGTCTGAACAGGCCTTCGATTCTAACTCCAACAGAGGTAGAGGTAGAGGTCGTGGTCGAGGCCCAAGTGGTTGCAGGGGCCAATTTCAAGAAGGTCAATCAAATCAAAACAATATAGGTGGTAGGGGAAATCAATCTCAAGGCAGGGGGAGTCAAAGAGGTCGTGGTGCAGGATCAAGCAGGCAGCAACATACTGCAGATAGCAGAGAATGTTGGACTTGTGGTGAAAGAGGTCACATGTCACGTGACTGTCCAAAGGGAAAAGCAAGTGGAAAGAGAGAACAGGGCAACTATGCATCTACTAGCAAAGATGCAGATGACAGCAAAAATGAGCGCATGTTTGTTATGTAGCAGGTAATGAATACAATGATTGCAGAGAATTCCACCCAAGATGATGTTTGGTATGTGGATTCAGGTGCCTCTAATCACATGATGTCTCGTGGAGAGTGGTTTAGAGATATGCGCAAACCAGATGTGTCAGGCTATGTGCAGACAGGAGATGACACAACTCACCCCATTGCTCATGTAGGGGACATACCTCTAAATACGAAGAGTGGGAAATCAAAGTACTTAGCAGATGTACTTCATGTCCCAAACATTACAAAGAATCTTGTTTCTGTTGGACAAATGGTTGAGCAGGGTTTGCAGGTTCGCTTCAATCCAAATGGCAGTTATGTAGAAGATTTCTAGAATGGATATAAGCTTATCACAGAGGGCAAATGTGGCGGCAGACTGTTTACGCTGAATGTAGACATGCCTGAGGTAAAAGCTACATTATTTGCACAAGGCACAGGTGTTGTGGCTGATGTTGACATTTGGCACAAACGCATTGTCCATGTCAATGAGCAGAGATTGCACAGCATGCAATCAAAACAGATTGTAAAAGGTTTGCCCAAATTCAAGGTGGATGGTATGCATAAAGTGTGTGGAGCATGCCAGTTTGGAAAACAGTCAAAGGGATCATTTCCACATGAGCGCAATGTATGTAAAAAGCCACTTGAGGTGGTGCACACAGATGTTTGGGGTCCAACCGATACTGCAAGTATACATGGTTGTAGATATTATGTCTCTTTTATTGATGACCATACAAGGAAAGTATGGGTCTACTTCATGCGTAACAAAAGTGAAGTGTTTGGTCACTTTCAGGACTTCAAAGTCATGATTGAGAAGGAGACAGATATGCAAATCAAGACATTGAGGTCAGATGGAGGGGGAGAGTACTTCTCCAATGATTTTTCAGATTTTTTGCGAATGCATGGTATACGCAGGCAGTTTACATGCAGATATACTCCACAGCAGAATGGGGTCGCAGAAAGGAAAAATAGGCACATTGTAGATGTTGCACATGCATTGATGAATGAGAAGAACATGCCTCATCATTTCTGGGCTGAAGCTGTAAATACAGCTGTATACATTATGAACAGGACACCTACAGTTGCGGTGCATGATGTAACGCCTGAGGAAAAGTTTACAGGTACAAAGCCTGATTTGGCACACTTCAAAGTGTTTGGCTGCATAGCTCACGTGCATGTACCAGATGAGTTGCGTAGGAAATTGGATCCTAAAGTAGAGAAATGTATTCTTGTGGGATATTCACTTGAACAAAAGGGGTACAGGTGCTACAATCCTACTACACGAGAATTACGAGTGAGCAGAGATGTAGTCTTTGATGAGATGAGCAACTGGTACAGTAATGCACATGGCACTATTGGGGCTGATGTGGTTGTACAAAATGTGAGGCCACAGTCACAGGTTTTGAGTGGACCAGAAGAGTCGTCTTCTCGTGGCTCTCTTGAGAAGCCATGGAATGGTAGACTACGTACGCAGGTTACTCCACTAGCAGGTACAGGGAATGTATCACAAAAAGGAAAGGAAAAGGTTGATGAACCTCCCTTTATGGCTGATGCATCATCAGGTTTTTCACATGTAGATATGGATTCAGATGGTTCTGAACAAAGTCTTGATGAGGAATTTGGAATTCCAGCTGTCAGGACACCTGGTGTAAGGAAAGTACAAGAAGATGCTAGAGGGCAAAGGAGTGACCCAGGACCGTGCAGATCTAACAGAGTCAGAAATCCAGTTCAGAAATTGACTTATGATGGGTATCTAGAGCATCACCAAGCCTACATGGCTAAGGTGATATAGGATGTGGAGCCCACATGTTTTGAGGATGTAGTTGGAAATGTGCATTGGGATGATGCAATGAATGAAGAGATGGCTGCATTGGAAGAAAACGACACATGGAAGTTCGTGCCATTGCCAAGTGGCAAGAAAGCTATTGTCTATAAATGGGTGTATAAAACCAAGCATAAGGCTGATGGTAATATTGAGGGTCACAAGGCAAGGCTGGTCACAAAGGGTTATGCACAGACGTATGGCATAGACTATGAGACCTTTGCTCCAGTGGCAAAGATGACGACTGTGAGATCTGTCATAGCAGTGGCTGCATCTAGAGGATGGATTATGCATCAAATGGATGTAAAGAATGCCTTCTTGAATGGTGAGTTGCAAGAGGAAGTGTATATGGATCAGCCACCTGGTTATGTCAATCCAGGTTACCCAGATTATGTATGCAGACTTCTCAAAGCTTTGTATGGTTTGAAGCAGGGCTCTACAGCATGGTATGACAGGATTGCCAAGTATCTTGTCAGTATTGGTTTTAGGAGAGCTCATGCTGATCATTCACTCTATGTACATGAGAGTGATGTGGGGATTGTGGTCATTACCATATATGTAGATGACCGTATTATTGTGGGTGACAATGCTATGGAGATTGACCATGTGAAGGGTCTTCTCAAAAAGGAGTTTGAAATGAAAGATTTGGGCGAGTTGCGCTACTTTCTTGGCATTGAGGTGATTAGGACTCCAGAGGGTGTATGGCTGTCACAGAGACAATATGCTTTGGACATGTTGTCAAAGTATGGTATGGCTGATTGCAAGCCAATTTCTATTCCCTTGGATGTGAATGCAAAGCTGAGTGCAGAGAAGGGTGATGTTGTTGAGGATGTCAAGATGTACAGGAAGATTGTGGGTAGTCTAATCTACTTGACTATCATGAGGCCAAGCATGAGCTACACAGTAGGCTTGGAGAGTCAGTTCATGCAGCTTCCAAGGAAGCCACATTTGGATGGAGTACGACACACACTTCGGTATGTGCAAGGGACTCTTGACTACGGATTGTTCTATGCAGCAGATGTGCCATTAGCATTGTATGGTTATACAGATGCAGATTGGGTAGGTAGCATTGTTGATAGGAGATCTATGAGTGGCTTAATGTTCTCTTTTGGGAGTGTTGCTGTTACTTGGAGCAGCAAAAAGCAGCCTACGATTGCTTTATCGAGCACAGAGGCCGAGTACAGAGGTGCAGCAGTTGCAGCGTGCGAGGTAGCTTGGCTACGCACATCACTTGAGGACTTGGGAGTGCAGGTGGACCAGCAGATTGTCATCCATTGTGACAACCGCAGCAGCATGCAGTTGGCTAGGAACCCAGTGTTCCATTCCAGGACCAAGCACATAGAGGTCCATTACCACTACGTTCGAGAGCGAGTGTCAGCGGGCGACATCGACTTGGTCTACGTCAGCACAGAGGAGCAAATAGCGGATATCTTTACCAAGGTCCTCGGAGCTGAGAAGCTTCCACGTTTCCGGAATATGCTTGGACTCTGCGATATGCAGAGCTCGAGGGGGAGTGTTGAGATGTTGAGCTCTACATCTTGAGCTGGCATCCACTACGGGTCTTGGCCACTTACGGCATTTACTCACTGGCGTGTTAGGTGACCGACACAGAGGATCTCTGCCAGTGATTCTACAGCTGGACTACACTTATAGTGCCAGCCTAGTACGCTTCTAGCGAGTTCACACTTCGTGACCGCATGTACATATGTGCTACTTTTCAGTTTTAGCACTTAGTCATTTTGTACTCTCTTTTTTGTACGAAGAAGAAGAAGCTTTCCATCTCTGTGTGCTTTGTGCTTGTCTTGTGTAGCTCCCTTAAATCCTCCTTCTTTACAATTGCCCACCCCCTCGTTGAACATTTATGTTCAACGACGCATGGCCTTATTGCACTAAAAGATTGCACACAAAAAACAGACTCTCTGTACACTATAAAACCACCTAGTATATGTACTGCTTTATCTCTCATCACCCTCCTGGGTCAAACACTTTGCATTGGTCTTCTCCATCCATCTGCAAACAGCTTTGCATAGTGCCACACCATGACACACATCCAGCTGCATAACCAAACTACCATCCACATATTTCTACCACTCCAAGCACTCCTTGGCAAATTGCCCACTCGCAACACAGCACTCCCAAGAACACCAAATAGAGCACCTTCATGATCATCATCAAAAGACCTGCTTGTACCATCAGTCACATCAAACAGACCTAACACATCTGACACACCCTTTCATCCATGTAAAGCTAGATCCTCGTCTAGCAGATCCTATACCTGCTCAATAACACACCGCACAACTACCTTTATCACCATTTCTTTCAGCCACCACTCACAGACCTCCTTACACAGCTTGGACACCACTTTGGAGTCTGCATCACTTGTCATAGAGGGCACCAACTGCATAGGAAGCATCTCCAACTTTGACTGCCTACTGTCCTTCTCACCTGTCATGAACTCAATTCCAGCATCGTCGAGCTCCTCCTCGTCAATTGGCCCTTCAAGGTCAATAAGCACCGCTTTCTTGTCGACTTCAATCACCTGTTCTTCGACCACCACATCCTCAAGCTCTACCAAGGAAGAGAGAAACTCGTTCTCTATCACATCCTCTTTGTCCTCTTCCATAGGTACAACTGCTTTAACCCTTTTGGCAAAACTTTGCACCTATTGCACCACTATGGCATATTCCATCGCTATCTTCATCAACATGGCCATTAGCATGGCACTGCATACCAGTTTTACCTGCACATCATCACTCGTAGGCCTAGACTGCTCCTTTTGGTCTTCGCTAAGCACTTCGACTTGCACTTCCTACTGCTCCTCGCACACACTCACTGCCTCTCTACTCACATGTAAGAGGTCGAACTCATCATACCTAGATTGGGATGACTCGGTCTCCCAACTCGTGTCTGCATCCATAGAGCTATCATCACTGGACCTAGTCTCCTCTTCGGTTTCAAGCTCGGGAACCTCTTCTAGTTTCACCGCTTTAACCTCGTCTGCAAACCGCACTCCTTGCTCTTTATCATGTTTCAATGGAGCTTTAACAGCTTCACTCAAACTTGGCAGCACTTCCTTTGTCCACTCTGGAACCACCTGCACTTCCTCCACAATTGGAACCGCTCTAGCCGGCATTTTCGGCATAGGAACCATCCTATCTCTCTGTAGCCAAAGAACCCTTGGTTCTTCTTGCACTTGCACCTCACTTTGCATCACCTGTGGCTTGGCTACCACCACCTCACACTGCTTTGGCATAACTTCATTTTGCAAACACCGCCTAGCCTCACGCTTCTTCAAAATATTCTTGGTTCGCCCTCTCGCTAGAGCTACCACCTCCTCATACGACATTGGACCATCTATTTCCACTTTATCTCGCACTTCTTCATGCAGGCAATCCATGAACTTACACAACTTCAAAAAACTGGCATTTTCTGCAGCAGTTACCTTGATTAATTTTCCCCAAAGGGCTTTGAACTCCCACTCGAATGCTTGAAAATCCACATCCAAGATTTGCTTCAATCCGTCCAGCTTCCGCTTTACCTCATCTAGCTGCGCATCCGCTACAAATCTGCTTCAAAAAGCCTCCTCCAGGGCTTTGCAATTTGCCTTTTCTTCATCACCAAGGCTATCGAACCATAGCTTTGCTTTACCACGAACCAGGAGCGGGAACACCTGTACCGCACCATCTTCTCTCGATAAACCGCTTTCCAACACGAACAATCCGTAGTCTTGAAGCCAGGTTTCCGCATCTTCAACCCCAGTGAAAATGGGAAATCCTGCGCAAGTCATCACTAGCATCACCTGCTCTTCAAAGGCCACACCTTTGACATCACTAAAATATCTGCTTCGACTTCAACTAGGAGCATCAGCATACTCCTCAGTAGGGGCACCAGAAGATGGACAGGGGGAATGGGGGAACACACCCGGCACAACCACAAGGGCCTCTCTATAGCTCAAGGCATTCACAGCACCCCTATCCTCTCGGAAAACACCTTCAAACACACAACTCACACTAGCAGACCACCACCTGCTCCACTGCCACTACTCACACACTTTACAAAACCACCACACGACGCACACCTATTGCCATGGCCTGTCTCCACCCTTACACACGCACACAGCCGCTCAATCTCACTCTCTCACTCAAACACCAGCGGTCCGGGGGGGCAACACACTTCCACACAGCCGGCACCGGAGAGAACCATGAAAGAAGGAGAAAGAGAAGGGGGGAAGGGGAAATAACAGCAAGGAGAGGCAACAACGACTCGATTGCAATCCAAAAAACACTTGTACAAACTCACACTGCCATCACCATGGCCATTTACCTAAGAGAGATACAAAGGGCTTTGACAGACACACTCCTCTGTCCAAAACCTCCACTTTGCAGGCTTCCAAACGGCCCAAAAGCCAGGAAAGAAGCCCCTAATTTGATCAATTTTTGACTTTTATAGGGTGGGGAGTTCAATTTGCGGAAACTGCCCTTTAATTGGTCCATATGGCACCCATTCTTGGTATCTCTTGGGAGGAGAGGCACCGCCTTTTTTCTATCTGCTCTCTTTCTCTCTTTTGCACTTTGGGGGGGCATTAGCGATGTCGCTATTGCCCCTTGGCATTTGTTCTTTTTTTAAATTTCATCTTTCACTTTTACCCATTGTGGCCTCAACCTTGCACTGTTCCACATGCTTGACTTTGACTTATCCTCTCTATCCGACTCCTCGAGCCTTCTCTTTGGCTCCTTTTTAGCCTTGCATTTGGCTTGGCTTTGCACCTTTTGATTTGTCCGGCCTTTGCCCACTTGCCCTTGCCCGGCTTCAACTGGCCCTTTGGTCTTTGCCGAGTTCACTTGGCCTTCATGGCTACTCTCGGATTCTCCCTCCTGCTTCCTATGCTTAACCTCCACAGGACCTCTCTCTTACCTGAGGGGGGGAGGCAATAGAGATATCGCTATTGCCCTCTTCCTCCTCCTCAAAATTTTGGGCTTGACACGTCATCACTACCAACTCGCCACGTGGGCACCACTGCGCTACCTACGCCGTTGCCCCTCGTCAACTACCACCAAAACAAAGGCATTTCCGCCTAGTGCAGCGCCTGAGGCACTTGCCACCATAGCTCACGAAGGGAGCTTCCTCTCTCTCCCTCTTGCATGCCTCCAATATGGCCACGCCCCAGTATATCTACTCCTAACTTCCGGTGCCTTATGGCGCATGTGGGACTTTCTGAGCCACGTGGAAGCACCTGCTTGAACGGCCTCCAAGGAGTTGAAATTCTAAGCTTTTTTTTTCCCTCCACAAAACCTCCTCTAGCCCATTTTTTCCCCTTTACTTGCCCCGCATGCCATACACCACCTGGTGATCCAATCATCAAGTCACAAAGCGGTGTCGAGTCCCCACTTTATCGGTCCCTGGCCGTGCCAACACCACTGTATTCCGACTCCCCGGAGTCCGCTATCCAATGCAACCAAAAACTTGAAGAATCATCTACACACCTTCTACTACCATCGGCTCCCAATTTCATCTCCCTGTATCTGGACGACCAAGCATCCGATTGACGTGGAGTCAATTCGTGCTAGCTCCACCTGACTCACCCTTCCATTGAAAACCTTGGCGAGGCCCAAAAGATGCCAGATGGCACACCCTCCAATGTGTGCAAGTGGGCTCAAACCCGGCCCCCGGAAAATCTCCAACTGACCATATCTTGCTAACCAGAGCTCCGATTTGTAATCCGAGAAGGCCAGCATGCTCCATAAATCAAGCACTACACATGTATACACTGACATCAGCCCGGGCCACCTGTCCCCAGTTGCCCTGTCCGTTGGGGATCTGCTACACACTTCAACTTTAAACTGCAATATCTTGAGCACCGGGGCTCCGTTTGATGAGCCGTCTGGACTGGATTCTAGAGCACACTAAACACTACACTCTAGCACATAAAACCCACATCTCGCACACAGTAGGCCACCAACCTGCTTAGCTCTTTGCAGCACACCTTTGGCCTAAAAAACCACTTATAACATACACCTCCGCTATCCTTGGGTTGCCTAGCGCCTAGGTACCTGCCCTAGCCTTCTGCACTGCACTCACATGCTGCCTCTTCCTGGCATTGACCATCTCCTAGCTTGGACCAACTTTGGCTGCACCAACGCCTGATAGAGAGCCTAGAAGTAAGGCAGTACAAATAGCCAAGCTCACAAAAAAGTTTAGTGGAGACGGGGATGTGAGAAAGCATATCGAAGTGTTTGAACAAATATGCGTTTTTTTAGGAGAACACAATGACCTGCATAAGAGTAATGCTTTAAGCCTAAGCTTAAGTGGGAAGGCAGGGGATTGGTATATAACCCTAAGGGTGGAAGAAAAAAAGATTTACCCTACTCTTAGGAAACTGTTCTTGAAAGAATACATACAAGAGGGAGTGCTTTGGGGTGTAGCCTCTCAGCTCCAGAAAGCCCAACGAGAGGAAGGAGAGTCAGTGAGAGACTTTATAGTCGCTTGAAGCATTTGAATTCTCGTGTATTCCAAATGAGTGCTTCAATAATAATCAATTGCTCATTAGATTCAGTTGGGGATTACGACATAAGGATATCTACAATGGCCTAGTCATTAGAGGTATCACCACTTGGGAAGCACTCACCACCAATGCGATCCAATTGGAGGATAATTTGAGATTCAAGGAGAAAGAGTGTCGGTTGAGCCTAAATCTATTAGCTCGCAAGCATCAGGGCATCGTCCAATGACCCTAAAGCCTATTGCTAAGCAGCCAAAGATATCTAAGATTCTGTCATTCGAGTGGCAGTATTGTTACACGTGTAAAGCGGACACTGATGTTGGGGAAGATTCTCCTTATATGGATGTACTACCTGGGATGACTAAGTCGGACAATGTGGATTGGGTCCACCTAGCAGCAACCATAGACACTTGGGGAAATAGGGGGACGACCAGGGTAACACCTGAGAGGGATGAAATGCCACCACTCGTACCCTTAAATATGCTAGAAGCAATGCATATAGCTTTTGATGAAAGTTTCATTGGCATTGGAACAAGTAGCGCCTCACAAGACTATAGCCCACACGATTTGGGGTCAGAATCATCAATTGAAATTGACTCTAAGGACGAAGAATCTGAGTTAAATCTTAGTGCAAATGTGGGGACAAACCATTCAGGGCCCACTGGTAACCTAGATGACAATCTATCCAAGGGAGGAGAAGACGCAAGTAGTGATTCATCTAGTGACTCTTTATTAGAGATCGGCCGTAATCAAGAATTAAAAAAGAAGAGTAAGAGATATAATCGGTGACCATATCGAGCATATGTGCGTGCTAGAATAAATGAAAATAAATCTACCACAGAATGGCTTAATTATATAGGGACATGTGATGCTCATCAGAAGTTGGTAGATAATTGGGGTGAATACCTTCAAAGCGTTATGTGGTGTAGTCCACAACCCATTGACATCACACAATTAGAGGCTACAGAGAAGCCAAATTTGAGCCGTATTGTAAGGAGACGACAAAATCGAGAGTTAGCTCAACAACAAAAGGAATCAGAAGTGAAATCACAGTCCACAGAACAACAGGACTCCACAGACTTACACCCTACATCTGAACATTTCAAATCCTATACCAAAGAGGAATGTAAGGTTGTGTATACAAAGGGTCAAAGAAAACCTATCAATGGGAGCAATGGAGTCTATGATGGTCCAACGATAGTTAAGGAAATAGAGTTAGCAGATCCAGGAGAAGAGTCTAAACCTGTTTTCATTGCCCAACATTTGACCGAGACTGAGGAGTGTGTACTTAAAGAACTTCTCAAGGAATTCAGGGATATATTTTCCTGGACATATCATGATATGAAAGGTGTTCCACCTTCCGTGGTGCAACACACAATTCCCATTAATAGCATGGCTAAACCAGTTCAGCAACGACCCTACCCAATGAATCATAAATATGCAAAAATCGTTCAAGAAGAGATTGAAAAGCTTGTGGAATGCGGATTCATATACCCTATTGAGCACTCACAATGGGTGTCTCCAATAGTGATTGTGCCAAAGAAGAATGGGAAACTCAGAGTGTGTGTGGATTTCAAGAAGGTCAATGCCGCCACTTGGACGGACCATTACCCCTTTCCATATTCAGAACATGTGCTTGAAAGAGTTGCAGGGAAGGAAGCTTATAGCTTTTTAGATGGGTACTCTGGCTACAATCAAATCATAATTGCGCTGGAGGACCAAGCTAAAACATCCTTTATAACCGAATTTGGAGTGTTCGCACTTCGTCCCTGCTACCTTTCAAAGATTAATAAACACTGCTTTTAGAGAATATTTTAGAGAGTTTTGTGAAGCTTTCTTAGATGACCGTTGTGTTTATTCCTCTTGGAAAGAACATCTATCTGCTTACGAAAAGTGTTTGAGAAGTGTAGATTGTATCGCTTCTCCTTAAACCCTTTCAAATACCAATTTTGGGTTAAACATGGAGTCATTTTAGGGCATATAGTGTCCAAAAATGGGATTTCCACAGATGAGAGTAAAATTAAAGCTATTGCTCAGTTTCCACCACCTACAAACTATAAAGGAGTTGAAAGGTTCATGGGCCATGTTGGTTATTAACGACGGTTTATTTTAAACTTTGATGAGATAGCTCGTCCTTTGTACAAGCTTCTTATTGAGTTCCAATGGACTGCGGAGTGTGACCATGCTGATAAGTCATTGAAAAAGACCTGGACTAGCGCTCCTATTCTACGAGTGCCCGATCGGAATGTAATTTTCCATGTGCATATTGATGCATCAAACTTTGCTATTGGGTGTGTTCTAGCTCAACTAGGAGAACATAAACTGGACTACCCCACTAGCTTTGCAAGTCGTCAATTGAATGATGCGGAGAGAAACTACACCACTTTAGAGGGAGAAGGTTTAGGTATGATTTATGCAGTGAAGAAATTTTGCTACTAGCTTCTTGCCAAACAAGTTTGTGTTCTATGTTGATGATCAAGCATTGTTGTATCTAGTAAATAAACCTTGTTCCATGGGAATAATTACACGATGTTTGTTAATTCTCCTTGAGCTTGATTTTATCATTGTGGTGAGACCTGGTAAAAGACATGTCATGGCGGATCATTTGTCTCACATACCCAATGGTGAAGCCCCTACTGGAGTCGATGATGAGTTGTCCGATACTTCTCTATTCCTAGTCAAAACCATACCTGAATGGAGTGAGAAAATTGTGAACATTTCCACCCAAAGAGCTTCATAAAGACATAGCTCAAAAACTGTTAAAAGAATGTGAACCTTACTCTCTCATTGCAAGAACTCTCTACAGGCTAGAGAAGGATGATATTCTTAGACATTGTGCCCATGAGGATGAGTATTTATACATACTGCAAGAAGCCCACATCGGTATAGCCAGAGGACATTTCTTAGGGGAACTAACAGCTAGAAAGGTGTTGCAATCAGGTTATTGGTGGCCAACCTTATTTAAGGATGCACCACTTTTTGCAAAAGGATGTGATGAATGCCAATGTTACAAGATCACACAACGAAAGGACAGGATGCCCTTACACCCTGTTAAAGTGACTCAACCAGTTGAAAAATGGGGTTTGGACTTTGTAGGCCCAATTAGTCTGGCAGCTCGTAGCACTCAATCTTGATATATTATCGTTGCCACTGACTATGTGACAAAGTGGGCGGAAGCCAGGGCGACACGTAAGGCCGATGCGAGGTAAACTGCCAAGTTTCTCTTTGAGAAAATTATTACAAGATTTGGTTGTCTCTTTGAGATTGTGAGTGACAATGGTACTCATTTTATAAATGGAGTAATAAAAGAACTCACTACCAACTTTATGATAGCTCACCATAAGTCCACACCTTATTATCCACAAGCAAGTGGCCAAGCTGAGAGTAACTACAAGGTCTTCTAGGTAGAGCCTCTAGTCAGCCCTCGGACATGAAATATTTGGCTCTTGTGATTAAACAACTTAATTGACCAGAGAAAATTGAGAAGCTTTCCCATGGTATTAATAGTCGATCTTTAGTTCCTTTCAACCGTTAAATTAGCGACCCTAGACTTGTTTAATTTTTTACCTTTACAACTGTTTATGCGTTTGATTATATTGCAACTTAATGTTTATTGCTGACAAATGGTTTAAAATTCTGTTACGAATCAAATTGTTTTCCAACAACTGCATATGCCTTTTTGATTGTATATGAGAATGCAATTACTGTAATTGAAGAGTGCTCTTACTCCATCTCCATCTTCTTCTTCTTTATCTCCTTGTGTGTGTGTGTATGCGTGAGAGAGAGAGAGAGAGAGTGTCTACGATCAAGCATTGTAGAGACACGACCGTAGTGAGGCAGTTGCGTAGCGGCGTCTCCCTCTTTTTCGCAACGAGGAATCCTCCATGACACCAAGCGTAGAGCGGTGAGTGACACACCATTGCCATCTTTAAGCTTTCTAGTTTAGTCTTGTTGTGTGCTTGGAGCCATTTGTGGCTCGCACACAGCTTGATTTGAAGTGTGAACGAGAGAAAGATCCCATGAAGGTCCAAATCCTAACAACAGCAACACGCCTGTACACACTAAGAAACACAAAGAATACCTCTAGGAGGCACATCAGTGGGAAAATGTACCAACACTTCTGAACACAATCAAAAAACATAAGGAACCCTAACCTAATTATTTTTGCTCCCCTTAGAGAGTCAAGGGAATAGGATATTGTAGAGATTGGGGGAAACCCTAAGGCTAAAACCCTATCCTCGTCGTCGAGATAAACAAATTCATCATCCATGAGACCATATGTGCCATCCGTGTAGTCATGTAAATCTTCTTCTTCTTCATAGGTACCCATGTTTACTAAGAAGGTCACTAGATGCCTATAGTCATCTTGGTCAAAAGGGTAGGCTTGTGCCATGGGAGAAACGCTCTCTACTAAGTATGGATCAGTCGTGGTCAAGAGACGTATCAGCCATTCTAGCTCCTCGAAATTCCTCTCACATGCTAGCGTACCTACCAAATTCCATTCACATGCAAGCATCGGAAAGACCATGTGAAACATTTGTGAAAAGTAACGAGGTACTTCTCACCCAAGGCAGGAGTGGATGACTCTACCGTACTAGCAATATCTGTACACGCAAATAAGTGATGGTAAGAGTGCAAATATTACAAGGTTCGTGTTCTTGTGCATAATGTGTTTTTATGATTTTGTGTTATGGCTCTTTCTCTTTTACTGTTTTATCTTGTTTTTGTGAGTATAAGGCTTTATATATACATTTCCTAAGATGGGATATTAAGAGGTCAGGGAGGAAGGTTGAGAGGGAAGCAAGTGAATGATGGATGTCAGCAAACACTCCCCCCTTCCTTGGGTAGATCATACTTTTTGGAATGATGTTGTCACCTTTTGAAACCAATTGTTCCAAGTTGTTATGGGTGAAGGCTTTAACCAATAGTTTTCGACTACCCTATGCATTTTATCTAGTTGCAAGGGTGCTAAGGTACTCTCCCATGATTTTATTTGCAACATTGTTGTAGGTGGTGAACTTACAAAACGGGAGGTGCAAACTCTTTCTTGCTTGTATGGATATGAACAATGGTAGGTGGAGGTTGTGTCGAAGCTTCTACTTCTGTATAGGAACTAATTGAAGAGAAAGAAGCTTCATTTGATTTCTCTGTTCCTGAGCTAGGTGGAACAAATCGTTCTTTCTTTGGTACCCAAACTAGCTCTAGAGCAGGTGTGTAACATTCAATGATTTTTTCCTTTCTGCGATCTTCAATTCAATTTGGAGCCACAGGATTGAGCTCACATGGGCCCCGTGACAAGTAAGAGCACAATTTAGGTTTTGGCACCCAGATTTGATCATTTCCTTCATAGTAGCCTTGGGCTTCCAATAGTTTTTAAGGAATCCAACGCAACATTTCTTTACATTTCTTGGGGCAAATGGGATGTTTCTTACAAGGCTTCTATCTTTTAGCACTAGCTATGGTCGCTAAAGAAGCTTTAGGGACCCACTTGTATGTTTTCTTTGTTATATTGGGATGGGTTTTGTGTGTCCCAAGCTAGCTTTATTTTACCTACATCAGTTGAAGCTCTAGGGAGTTGGGCTATGGGGATATATGGTTCAACCTCTTAGACATGCAATGTTTTGGGTTTTATTTCCTTAAAAGGCTATATCTCAGGGACTATGGCTTGAGTGGCAAGGCTAAGAGTTGGTTTCCGTGTTGTGACACCCCCTGTCCCCCAATCAATAGTGAATTTGGTGTCTATCATCCACGTGCGTCCTAGATTTATAATACCCTCCATAGTTCCAACAGGCATGACCAAAAAGTCTTGATCTACAACCCCATTGTCATAACTAACAGAAGTGTGCCAGATTCCAAACACCGAAGGTTTTTTCTTGTTGACATCCTTGACTTGGATAATACTCTCAGATAGAGGTGGCTTCCCTAAAAGACACCACACCCCATATGATAGCAGATTATATTTAGCACCCATGTCCAATAAGGCGTTATATATCACTTTTCCATAGGTGCTGTTTAGCTCAAAAGGGTATCGTAGAGGTGTGTCAGAGTCCAACCAATCCTCATCGGTTTCAATGTGGAATGCATGTGTGACTCCAAGGTTAGCCTCTCGTGGTCATCTTATGTGTTGTTGTCGCTCCTTAGCCTCAGCTTGAGCTTGTATTCTCTTCAATTCTGTTTGTGACTTGGCTGCCTTTTTTGTATGGATGGCACGTAGCTCCTCTTGGCTTAAAGGATGATGGTATCTTTTAACTTTTCTCCCATTGAGCACTTCATAGATAAGGACTTCATCACCAACATTGATATCTTTGTTCTTTAGATGATGGTCAAACCATTTCTTCCTCCTATCTTTCTCCACAAGTGCATTTTGCATAGATAATTGCCTCTCTTCATCTAGCCTTTCAAGGATATATAATCGCTCAACTAAGGGGTTACCATCCCTACCTTCTTGAGAAGCTACTCGAAGACTAGGAACGACAAACTCCAATGGCATAACCGCTTCTTGGCCATACACCATCTTAAACGGTGTGCAGTTAATGGCAACTTTGTATGCACTACGATAAGCCCATAGAGCTGATGTAAGCTTTAAATCCCAATCTGTGCGATGAGCTTCCACCGTTTTGGTCAAGATAGAGATTAAGGCCTTGTTGGTGCTCTCAGCTTGGCCATTTGCTTGTGGATAATAAGGTGTGGACTTATGGTGAGCTATCATAAATTTGGTAGTGAGTTCTTTTATTACTCCATTTATAAAATGAGTACCATTGTCACTCACAATCTCAAAGGGACAACCAAATCTTGTAATAATGTTCTCAAAGAGAAACTTGGTAGCAGTTGACCTTGCATTGGCCTTACGTGTCGCCTTGGCTTCCGTCCACTTTGTTACATAGTCAGTGGCAACGATAATATATTGAGATTGAGTGCTACGAGCTGTCGGACTAATTGTGCCTACAAAGTCGAAACCCCATTTTTCAAATGGTTGAGTCACTTTAAGAGGATGTAAGGGCATCCTATCCTTTTGTTGTGTGATATTGTAACGTTTGCATTCATCACATCCTTTTGCAAAAAATGATGTATCCTTAAATAAGGTTAGCCACCAATAGCTTGATTCCAACACCTTTCTAGCTGTTAGTTCCCCTGAGAAATGTCCTCCGGCTATATCCATGTGGGCTTCTCTTGCGGTATGTATAAATACTCATCCTCACAGGCACAACGTCTAAGAATATCATCCTTCCCTAGCCTGTAGAGAGTTCCTGCAATAAAAGAGTAAGGTTCATATTCTTTTAATAGTTTTTGAGCTATGTCTTTACGAAGCTCTTTGGGTGGAGAACCATTAACTATAAATTTCACAATCTTCTCACTCCATTCAGATATGGTTTTGACTAGGAATAGAGAAGTATTGGGCAACTCATCATCGACTCCAGTAGGGGCTTCACCATTGGGTATGCGAGACAAATGATCCGCCATGACATGTCTTTTACCAGGTCTCACCACAACGATAAAATCAAACTCAAGGAGAATTAGCAACCATCGTGTAATTCTTCCCGTGGAACAAGGTTTATTTACTAGATACAACAAGGCTTGATGATCAACATAGAACACAAACTTGTTGGCCAGAAGGTAGTAGCAAAATTTCTTCACTGCATAAATCATACCTAAACCTTCTTGCTCTATAGTGGTGTAGTTTCTCTCGGCATCATTCAATTGACGATTTGCAAAGCTAATGGGGTAGTTTAGTTTATGTTCTCCTGGTTGAGCTAGAACACACCCAATAGCAAAGTTCGATGCATCAATATGCACATGGAAAATTACATTCCAATCGGGCACTCGTAGAATAGGAGTGCTAGTCAAGGTCTTTTTCAATGACTCATAAGCATGGTCACACTCCACAGTTCATTGGAACTCAATAAGAAGCTTATACAAAGGATGAGCTATCTCGGCAAAGTTTAAAATAAACCGTCGGTAATAACAAACATGGCCATGAACCTTTGAACTCCTTTATAGTTTGTAGGTGGTGGCAATTCAGCAATGGCTTTAATTTTACTCTCATCTGTGGATATTCCATTTTTGGACACTATATGTCCTAAAATGACTCCATGTTTAACCCAAAATTGGCATTTGAAAGGGTTTAAGGAGATGCGATATAATTTACACTTCTCAAACACTTTTCGTAAGCATGATAGATGTTCTTTCCAAGAGGACAAAGGTCATCTAGGAAAGCTTTACAAAACTCCTTTAAATATTCTCTACAAGCAATGTTTATTAATCTTTGCAAGGTAGCAGGGACATTGGTTAAGCCAAAAGCCATAACACGAAATGCGAACACTCCAAATTCGTTTATAAAGGTTGTTTTAGCTTGGTCCTCCAGCGCAATTGTGATTTGATTGTAGCCAGAGTACCCATCTAAAAAGCTATAAGCTTCCTTCCCTGTAACTCTTTCAAGCACATGTTCTGAATATGGCAAGGGGTAATGGTCCCTCCTAGTGGCGGCATTGATCTTCTTGAGATCCACGCACACTCTGAGCTTCCCATTATTTTTTGGCACAATCACTATTGGAGACACCCATTTTGAGTGCTCAATAGGGTATATGAATCCGCATTCCACAAGCTTCTCAATCTCTTCTTGAACGAGTTTTTCATATTTAGGATTCATTGGGTAGGGTCGTTGCTGAACTGGTTTAGCCATGCTATTCATGGGGATTGTGTGTTGCACCACGGAAGGTGGAACACCTTTCATATCATGATATGTCCAAGAAAATATATCCCTGAATTCCTTGAGAAGTTGTTTAAGTACACACTCCTCAGTCACGATCAAATCTTGGGCAATGAAAACAGGTTTAGACTCTTCTCCTAGATCTGCTAACTCTATTTCCTTAACTATCGCTGGACCGTCATAGACTCCATTGCTCCCATCGATAGGTTTTCTTTGACCCTTTGTATACACAACCTTACGTTCCTCTTTGGTATAGGATTTGAAATGTTCAGATGAAGGGTGTAAGTCTGCGGATTCCTATTGTTCAGTGGAGTGTGATTTCACATTATTGAAGTGCTCATTTGGATTATAAGGAGAATTCAAATGCTTCAAGCGACTAATAAAGTCTCTCACCGACTCTCCTTCCTCTCGTTGGGATTTTTGGAGCTGAGAAGCTACACCCCAAAGCACTCCCTCTCGTATGTATTCTTTCAAGAATAGTCTCCTAAGAGTAGGGTAAACCGTTTTTTCTTCCACCCCTAGGGTTCTATACCAATCCCTTGCCTTCCCACTTAAGGTTAGGCTTAAAGCATTACTCTTATGTTGGTCATTGTGTTCTCCTAGAGAATCTCATATTTGTTCAAGCACTTCGATATGCTTTCTCACATCCCCGTCTCCACTAAATTTTTGTGTGAGCTTGGCTATTTGTACTACCTTACTTCTTGTCTCTCTATCAAGCGTGTTACGCATATTCTCAGCAATAGATCGACCAATATCTTGAGCAAATGTTGCCGGGTGAAAGCATAGAATGGTGTCTAAATACTTGGTGTCCATGGACACCAAGTATGATGCGATGGATGGCACCATAGCTGGGATTTTAAGTCAATAATTTTTAAAAGAATATAGGTAATATAACTGACTTCACGACTCCACTACTCGGATTGAAAGACATGGAGCGGTTAGCACGGGTGGACCTCTCCCTCTCTCTCCCTTTCTCTCTCTCTCTCTCTGTCTCTCTCTCTCTTTGATGACCTCCAATGCCCATCTCCATCTCTCTCTCTCTCCTACTCTCTTGTTCAGAATATGGATGATGGAGACTCCCTTCCTCTTGCTTTGGTTCCAGCTCATACCTCCTCACAAGCAGCAATGGAGCTTCTTGAACTCAACAATGCAGCACAACTGGATTTCAGTTCACTATTACAATCAAGAAGTTTTTTACGACTTCATTCATTTCAAACTACTGTAGACTGTTCCAGGATGGTGGACGACGGACTTTATGATGAGGCACATGGAATAGACACCATTCATACGCAGGTGCACTCCAAGAGAAAGGCTTGTCTAAATGAGGATGAAATTATTGCAGTGAGGAAGTATGAAGCACAGGCTAAACGTGAGTACAGAAAGCGATGTCGTGCAAGAAAGCAAGTACAACCAAGCGTCAACATTGGAGCGGAAGATTGTCATAGGGAGAACGTCAATGTACACACAAAGGAAGACAAGAAGCAACATACTATTCAGAATATTGTTCAGCACATTGTGAGACAGTTGCATAGTTACGGGAAAGAAGATAAGAATGCAATTCTTCAAGGTGTTTTCAATGATGATAGAATCTTGCCATTGTGTGAATATTTGTATCTTCGTGCAAATGGCCTTATTTTTGCACTCAAGGTCTCCTTACAGGAATTAAAGATTCCAAAATCAGCTGACGAGATGTTTTTAAAACGAAGCACATTTAGCATGCTAGTGAATGGATTACTGCATGATAATGGGATCCAAGGTAGAGGTGTTACTCTACATAAAGTGGAAAAGCTATTAAATGTTCATCCAAGGAATTTATATTCAGCTTTGGGTAGACTTGACAGTGATCCTATGTCAAGTACACTGAGGTTCGACTTATGCAAAAGGAAGTCTGGAAATGCTCGGTCCTTATCGGAGGAATTGAAGCAGACAATTATTACATTTTGGATAGAGCACAGTAGGGTGTCTCCAAATAAGAAAGATATTTGTCGGAAATGATTGGGCAGAAAACATTATCAAGAGCATCCCATACACTTACTTGATGAATCTCAGGTAAACATGTCTCATTCTTACAATGAATAACTCTCAAGTGAAACATCTCACTCTTATGAATAGCTACCCATTGCGTGTTATGGAGTTGTGTACATCCTACTATATGTGATATGTAGCCAAGTAATGTGTCAAGATAGTCCATTGTCTCTACCTACGCTATTATGTGTGCTATATTGCACAAGTGTAGCCCAATGTCCTTGTCTATGCTATAAGTGTTCCATGTAAAAGGACTCTATTGTAGTAATATAGCAACATGTGTGCTATACAGTAAAAGTGTGTGTAAGAATAGCACAATGTTCTTGTCTATGATATGATGTGTGGTATGTGAAAGAGCTATATTACATATTGAGAGCACTATGTGTGCCATATAGCATTAGTGTGTGTAATAAGAGGCCAATGTCCCTATCTATGCTATTATGTCATAGTATTTCTTACAGTATGAGTGCTATATAGCATAACTATGTGTAATAATAGCCCGATGGTCCTGTCTATGCTATTATGTGTGCCATGTAGCAGGACTCTATCAGAGTATGACAACATCATGTCTGCTATATAGCAATAGCACAATATACCTATCTATGGTATTATGTGTGCTATCAGATTTTATAATATTATGAGAGCACTATGTGTGCTACATAGCAGATGTTAGTGTAATAGTAGCACGGTATCCATGTCTATGCTATTATGTGTGTTATGCAGAGTGTGATATGTGTAATAATAGCACAATATCCCTGTCTATGCTCTTTTGTGTGTTATGTAGAAGAACTGTGTTATAATATGAGAGCACTATGTGTGCTATATAGCAGACGTGTGTGATGTGTGTGTAATAACAGCTAAAAATCCCTATCTATGCTATTATGTGTTATATAACAAAATTGAGCATGTAATGAAAGCTGAGTTATCTACCTATGCTATTATCTATGCTATGTCGCATAGCTATGTGTATTTATACCAATGCATCTGTAGCTATGCTATTATGTGTGATATATAGCAAAATGTAATTCTTATGCATTTTTTTTCAAGCAGACAGAGTATTTCTTGAAGTTTAAAGATAGCCACCCACATGTGACAATTGGGCAAAGGTCCTTTGAGAAGCTTAAGCCTTGGTTCGTGCGAAAGTTGAAAGATCGAAATACTTGCTGTTGTGTTTATCATATCAAATTGATGTATCTCAAAGATGCATTTAATGTTATGCGCTCATCTGCTTTTGGTTTTCATGGGAGGTCATGTACATGTAAATGCAATGTTTGCAAATCAGATGGGGTGAATGCAGAATGTCTTGCCATTGAGCACTCGTTTTCAGGGATCACGAAGTTGTGGGAATCATGCGTATGTACAAAGGCCGAGGAGGATATGTTCAATAAACACACCTGCTTGATGGGCCAATGCAAAAACTGTGGTGTGGAAAAGCTCAACCTTTGTCCACGAGAACTTGCAGAGATGACAAAGACAGTTCCACTGCAAGTCTTCGAGGACATTAAAGTTCAAACTAAGCATGGTCTAAGTAAGAGAAAGATGTTGTCACTCAAAAAGGTGGATTTAAGTGAGCTGATAGGGAGGATAAAAGACGACATCAGAATCTTCATCGAGCACAATTTCACTTACAGATGGCAGGAGGCACATCAATACAGAGAATGTTTGAAGGTGTTTCCTTCAGATACCATTATATTTGTAGTAGACTTTGCTGAAAATTACTCGTTCAAAGAGCAAAATGAAGTACAATCCATGCATTGGCATACAGATCAATGCACCATCCTTGTTCACATAACGTACATGCGTGACAACGAAGATGACAATATTATCAAGTATATGCATTTATACATCTCCGATGATAGGCAACATGATATGCTATTTGTCCAACATTGTTTTCTTCTTTGTGATCAGTGGCTTAAAGACCAAAGGCTGAATTTCAAGAAGCACTGGGTGTGGTCAGATGATGCAGCCTCGCAATTCAAGGCTGCAAGGCCATTTTACTTTGTTGCTAGATATTACCAACTAACAGGTACAGAGATGACATGGAATTTTTTTGGTTGTGGCCATGGCAAGGGGGGGCCATGATGGCACTGGCGCTGTGATAAAGAGAGCCCTTACACATGAACAACTCAAGAGTAATGGAGTTGTTCTTAGGCAAGATGCATACGTGGTTGCATTTTTGACGAGAACAATGTCCAATGCTGCATCTAGCTCTTATGCACAATCCACTAAAGCAGGTCCTACTATAAACAGGAAATTTTGGCTAGTAAAAGAGACAGAAGTGGACAGGTCTAATGTATGGGGTTGTGAGAGAGTACCAGGATCTCGATCACTCCATTGCATTTCAGGCTTTTGTCGTCATGATCCTACTCAATTAAGGACCAGGCGGCTTTCTTGTTTTTGTGATGCTTGCATGAAGGGCCATTGGAGGACTTGTTCCAACAAATCATATGCAGGAAAGTGGACACATAAGGCATTGAAACCACTCTCTGAGGTAGCAGAAGAGACTGAGGTACCAGAAGATGAAGCTGCAATGTTTGAGGGATCCCAGGATATGCTGAGTGAGTATCTCATTGAAGGTGATAACTTTGCAGTCAATGCAGACGCTGGCAATGCAGAAGGTGTAGAGTTCTTTCTTTTGAGATGTACAAAGAGAAAGTGGATGACAGATTGCATCTTAAGAGATAAGTGGAAAAACAAATGTGATAAAAACACTTATGTTTTCATAGGGTGTTATTATCAACAACAAGAGGGGGACCCAAATCACTACACTCTACTTGATGATAGGGGAGTTACTAACCTGTACTCTCACCTTGTTCGGGCAATCAAGTTTGACATGCATTTGGTAGATGCTACCTCAAAGACATTATTTATCTCCGGAACTACATGAAACCATTTACAATGCCATGCCCTATGAAGAAGCATGATACCTATTTAACAGGCTTATATTATGTTCTATATAGCCTTCACCATTCAGTACCTCCTTACACATGTCCATTGTGCTATGTATCACATAGCACACAACCACACAGAGCACATAGCATAGAATCACACACATTTCAGATAATGAGGTTACTATTGTGAACATGTTGCACCTTGAAAAAATTTATCCAAGATATTTGTCGGAAACGATTGGGAAGAAAACATTATCAAGAGCATCCCATTCACTTTCTTGATGAATTTCAGGTAAACATGTCTCATTCTTACAATCATCTCACTCTTATGAATAGCTACCCATTGGGTGTTATGGAGTTGTGTACATGCTACTATATGTGATATGTAGCCAAGTAATGTGTCAAGATAGTCCATTGTCTCTACCTACGCTATTATGTGTGCTATATTATACAAGTGTGTGTAATAATAGCCCAATGTCCCTGTCTATGCTATAAAAGGACTCTATTGTAGTAAGATAGAAACATGTGTGCTATACAGTAAAAGTGTGTGTATCACATAGCACAATGTTCCTGTCTATGATATGCTGTGTGGTATGTGAAAGAGCTATATTACATATTGAGAGCACTATGTGTGCCATATAGCGTAAGTGTGTGTAATAAGAGGCCAATCTCCCTATCTATGCTATTATGTCATAGTATTTCTTGTAGTATGAGTGCTATATAGCATAACTATGTGTAATAATAGCCCGATGGTCTTGTCTATGCTATTATGTGTGCCATGTAGCAGGAATCTATCAGAGTATGACAACATCATATCAGCAAAATAAAATTACATCATATCACCAAAATAAAATTACATCATTCAATCATTAAGTTTAGAGAACTTTGAACAGGTCAATTTTTTGTATAGTAATCGCAAGTACATTCAGTGCACAAAATGCTGTATACATGATTCCATAACCACAATCAACCTTCCTTACATACTTCTTGTTGACTTCTATAGTGGCTGATGACACGAGCAGACACATTGTCCGAAGGATTTTCAAACTGGTTCATCTTTGCATAAGAATTAGGGTTGGGTGAGACTGTCCACTTGACTAACCAAGGGAATAATGTGCCAACCAGGTAAATTGGGGATTGACAAATATCTGCTGGTTCAAATGAATTAGGACAGACACAAGTCCCGGGAGGGTTGAGCAGACACTTGTAGAGTGTGTCATCCACCACCAGTGTATTATCAGAGTTGAACTTAGGATGGTGCTTCCAAAAGTCTTTCAAACACTTGAAAAATATGGGCTTTGCGTTATCTCTACATGGAGGGATCCCACGAACTTCATTTAGATTGAAGCTCGCCTCTCTACACCCCTCTTGACCGATAATATCGAGGAAATGTTGTTTGTTCAGCCTAGGAAAGCATGCACTCAAAGAAAGTGCTAGATTGTCCTGGGTCATGCAGCTCCATAGTGCAACTTGTGCTCTTTGCAGCAGTGCATGCAAAAATATTGATGCATTGGGCCTGACCACATATTCAAATTGCATCTTTCCTGTAGCATTTGGCGTAGTGACTACCTGATACCTTGATCTTGCCCAATCAGGAATACTGCTTCTCGCTATTCCTTTGTAGAAGGAGACCTTATACCTCCTTATGAGAAGCCCATTCACATCCAGTATGATGCATAAATTGTCCCTTACCTTCTTGTCCTCAAAAGACGCAGGAGGCAATGCAACAATCTCTACTGGCATTACCACAAGAAACGGCCTCTCTTGCCTCTCATATTCATGTCCATTTTTGGCCTCTTTATCAGCATTCTTTGTACCTGCCTCATCTGTATCTGTAGCAGCCGCTCGACCCATAGGGACCTCTGGACTTTTACCTTTGGTATTCCCAACAGTGGGATCTGTACAAGACTCAGTTGTATCATGTGCAACTACCTCTTTTGTGTCCACAACAGCCATGAAATGTTCTCCCGTTGCCTCTCCCGATTGAGCTGCTCTATCAGTGGGCACCTCTACGCCTTTCCCTGCCTCATTGTTTTTCTCTATACATGCCTCAGTTGTATTATGTGTATTTGCCTCTTTCATGTCCGTAGCAGCCACGAGAACTTCTCCCATTGCCTCTCCCGATTGAACTGCTCTGTCGTATGCCTCAACTGTGTCGGCAGAAGCCGCGACATCACCATTGTCAGGAGTTGTTTTGAGCAAGGGATTGCGCATATGTACATACACATGCATGGTGCATCGAATAAAGGATTACCCAATTTCCATAGCCAGGTGGTTACGTGGGGCCCACATGTGTACAGGTAGGACAGCATGTACATAGTGCAACGATTTTCACTATTATCAGTATTAGTGTGTTTTTTCTGCAATAAAGTGAAGTTGGTAGCGCGTAAAACTTCTCGAGGAAGCTATCTGCGGGCCGACGACGTGAGGTCAACAGGTGCGTCAGATGGCATCTAGTGGCGTTGTGAGCGGGATGAAAACACACACAGCGCCTCTATAACGACCCGACACACACTCTTGGGAAGATACACACACACACTATGGGGCACCACTCGGCTTAGACAACACACCTGGCCGAGACAGGGAACACACCTCTGGAGTGAGAGGAGAGAAACTATCCACTTATCCACTCCACACAGACACACACACACACACACACACACCCAAAAAACTCAGCTCAAAAGAGGAGAATTTCTGATGTTTAGATACAATTGAGCTTGGGCCAACACCAATGGGGCAAACAGCTCACACAATATGGGTAAAAGATACCAGATACAATCACAAATTGGAGAAGAAGCTTCACTCACCGGAGAAGATTACACAGAAAAATAGCAGAAAAAGAGTGAGGAATTTGGCAAAATGGACAGCGCCATCGCGTCCGGAACGGCCCAAAACCCCAGTCTACAATGTCAAAGTGCTCAAATCCGACATCGGATGAGCAGTTTACGGCCAAAACAGGCTCCAAAATGGGCAAAAACACACCTGCGGCTGTTCCTCCTCTCTTCTCCACATTTTTTCTGGTCTTCTCTCAGTTTTTTCAGTTCCCACACTTAGCCTTATTAGTTGGGCACCCTTGGCCTTTTAGATGACCTCAAACGGACCCCGAACAGGCCAAAAACTAACCTCGCAGTGCATAGTTGTCACCTTTTTGCATCATTCGCACACCTGGCACTCAGCTTTTTTCCAATAATGCATCTCGCCACCACGTGAAGTGGCCCCAAGAAAAGGTCCTCATGATGACCTTTCTGCATAATTCTCACAAGCAAACACCCACGTTGTGTCCGTCCTCATCTGCGTGCAAATATTGACCTCGTTCGCCCTCCTGACGCCACTAGATGCCATCTGACGCACCTGCTGACCTCACGTCGTCGGCCCGCGGATAGCTTCCTCGAGAAGTTTTACGCGCTACCAACTCCTCATTATTGTATAAAAAACACACTGGTACTGGTAATAGTGAAAATCGCTGCACTATGTACATGTTGTCCTACCTGTACACATGTGGGCCCCACATAACCACCTGGCTAAGGAAAATGGGCAATCCTTTATTTGATGCACCATGCATGTATATGTACATATGCGCAATCCCTTGCTCCAAAAAACTCCTGACATAATTTGCCCATCCCCTAGCCTGCTAGATCATTCATGATCAGCAGCAGCAAAGAGAGATATGAGACTCGCCGCATCACAGGTCTCCTCATCCCTCACCAACACAGCTTGATCCACAGACAGCTCATCTTGCTCCACCATCATCAACCTGGCATGATACAACTTAAGACGCAATCCATTTACCCTTGACGTATGTAGAACACCATCCAGGTTAGCCAGCTGATATGTGCCATTTGGAAAACACTCCACTACCTTGAAAGGGCCTTCCCACTTAATCTGAAACTTCTTTTGGAAGGTGTTGTCCAGCTTACTATTGTAGCGCAAAACCAAGTCATGTTTCTTCATACCCTTACTTTTAACCTTTTCATTTATCTTTGCCAAAGCCTTATCCTGCATCTGCCCATAATGTTCCAATGCGCTCATCCTATCCAACTGGACCTCTTATAATTGCAAGAGCCTCTCTTTGAATGCATCACTAGGCGGCCCAAGCAACTTCTCTAACATCTTGACCGCAGGCAACTCTACCTCCACAGGCAATAGTGCTTCCTTTCCATACACCAAATGAAATGGAGTAAACCCTGTACCTGTCTTCACCGAAGTACGGTAAGCCCATAATGCACTAGGCAATTCCAAATCCCAATTCTTTCCTTGGTGCTCTGTCACTTTCGAAAGAATCTGTACCAACTCACCATTGAATCTTTCATTCAAGCCATTACACTGCGGGTAATAAGGAGTGGTATGCTGGTGCCTAATCTTCATCTTTGTGCATAAGAAGTCTAGCAGTTTAGCTCTAAATCCTGGCCCCTTATCTGAAAGTAGCTCTAATGGCACCCCAAACTTGCAACATATTTCATCATACACAAATTTTGCCACATCCTTTGCAGTGATCTGTTTTACTGCTATAGCCTCTGCCCATCTAGAAAGATAGTCCACTGCCGTCAAGATATAGCTTTTTCCCCTGCTTGTGATAGGTAACGGGCCTATTGCATCAATCCCCCACTTTTCAAACACATCAAACGCCATAATGGTTTTTCGTAGCTCTGGCTTCAACACTCTCTTCCCAAATGCTTGACACCTATTGCAAGACCCACACCAATGGTGAACATCCTTGTGCAAACTAGGCCATACATACCCCTCTTGCAAAATCTTATGCAAGGTGATCTTTAGAGCAAAATGGCCACCACATGCGCCTTCGTGATTCTCTTCCAACACTCTGTAAAGCTCCTCCCGCCAAGGTACACGTCTCAACACGAGATCAGCCCCTTTCATGTATAAGACATCACCAATCAATTTGTACCTGTATGCTCTACGCACAAAGCCATACTTCTTAGACTTCTGAATCTCCTTTGGAATGATTCCTGTTAGCAAAAACTCCTCTTCTTGAGCCAAACTTTCCCGGCCATGATAAAGAGGTAAAGTGGTCCTCAACACAAATAGCTCCCCAATCATGCCTTGAGCTGCTTCATGTGCCTCTCCATTTAGAGCACGTTCAATGTGTCTGATACTCCATGCTTCAAACTTTTTTAACAGGCCTTTAATTCTGAAGCACATTTCCTTCAATGAGGTGTTCTTGCTCTTCCACACACCCAACACTTTCTTCACCACTAACAAGGCATCACCTTTTATGCTCAACCTTCGAACCCCATGCTTCAAACAAATGTGTAATCCGGCTTCCAATGTAGCATATTCAGCCTCATTGTTACTATGAGCATCCAATTTGAACCCTCTCTTGCATACTAGCTTCCCCTCTGGATCATAAAGTGCTATACCCCCTGAAGCTGCATCATGGCTCTTTCTGTATGAACCATCAAAGAACAACACATGTGCATTGCTGATCTGTGGCACTTCTTCAACTACCTTTCTCACCACCTCTTCCTTAACAATAAGGGGATTCTCCTTGTAGGTCAACAAATCAGCTAGGGTAGCCCTTGTACTATCTTCCACTAGAAAAGAGAACTCAAACTCTTGCAGCTCAATTACCCATTTCTTCACCACATTTGACATGTTAATACCATTAATTAACTGTGGCAAAAAGGCATAACTCGTCAAGAAAACAAAAGGCCGTGGTAGCAAGTAATGACGAAATCGTCGACAAGCAAATATTACACTAGCCATCACTAGCTCTACTTCCGATAACTTTCTCTCCGCTACCAACTTCACTCGGCTTGCACAATACACTGGCCTCATATAATGGCTGCCCTTCCCCTTTTGCAATAGCATGGCTCCAATGGCATCATCCCCTACTGATGGATTTACATAAAAAACTTTCTCCCAATCAGGAGCCTGCATGGCTGACAACCCCCCTAACACCTCTTTCACCTCTTGAAACACTTCTTCACACTTGTCATCCCATTGCAATGGATCATGCTTTGCCACTTGTTGTAATGGATAAAGAAGCTGCGAAGACAATGGAATAAACCGTGCCATGTACTTCACTTTGTGTATAAAGGTTGCCAATTGCTTCGTACTCATAGGTGATGGAAGAAGAATAATAGACTTCACCTTATCTGGATCAGCCTCAATGCCATTTTCTGACACCATATGGCCCAATAACTTCACCCTTGGCTGTGCTAGATGACATTTCTTTGGATTTAGTTGTCCTCCACATTCATCATATCGAGCGAATACCATCTGCAGCTTCTCATGGTGTTCAGCCCTACTGCTATAGACACAGAAGTCATCCATAAAAGCTTTAACACAACTACCAATGAATGGTTCCAACACCCAATTTGCTCTCTCTTGATAGAAGGAAGGTCCATTTGACAACCCAAATGGCAATACTGTGTAGCAATAGCAGCCCCATGGCGTAATAAAAGTTGTCTTTGTGCGGTCTTTAAGAGCAATCTTCAATTGAAAATAGCCTGAAAAACCATCACACACACTGTACCTCTCATAACCTGCCACTGAATCCAAGATCTGATCGATGAATGGAAGAGGATATGGGTTCTTCTTAGTGGCTGCGTTTAAGGGTTTAAAATCTACACAAATTCTCCACTTCCCATCCTTCTTTGGACTGACTACTACTGGACTCACCCATTCTGTGGTCTCCACTGGAACTATGAACCCTGCCTTCAATAACTTGTCCACCTCTACCCGCAAGGCTTCCATTTGCTCTTGACCCATCCTTCTTAGCCTTTGCCGCACTGGCTTAGCACCTTCATTCAGCTCTATATGCATCTCTTCACCCTTGAACCCTCTGATCTCTTCATATGAAGTAATGAACAAATCAGGAAAACTAGCCAGCATATGCAAATATATATCCTTCTCCATAGCTGAGAGGTCTCCACTAATCATTTGCGTCATTAATTCCTGCTTCTTTGACAACTCAACTTTGGTTTGCATCAGCCCTTCAATCACTTCATAAGGCCCTTCACTTTCATCTTCAACTTCCTTCGCAAATGCGACTAAACCAATCTCCTGGATTTCTTTGTCCATCAAAAGAAATGCAACATCAGCATCCTCATCACTGCTGGTAGTGCTATCACTATCCTCATCTGTCACCGTGGAAGAGTCTTCATCACTAGACTCATCCTCATCTTCATAAAGCTCCTCTAATCGTTTCCTTGTGTCCATATTATAAAGCTTCTTGGTACCTGTCTTTCCATAGAGGCTAATCGTACCATGTCGCCAATCTTGAACAGCTCCCACTGCACGTAACCATGGTCTGCCTAGTATAATAGGATATGCTCCCAACCCTGCTGGCATCACATGAAAATCAACCACTGCCTTTGCATCATATGCCTCCACTTCTAAGCTCTTTACAACACCCAAGCATTTTACTTTTTGATGGTTTGCCAATCTGATCCGAAAACCTGACACCCCAGCCACTGTGAGACCCATCTTCTCAACGCATGAGTGTGTTATGACGCATATTTGGGCTCCGCCATCCACATAACCTTGTCCCAAATTTTTCCTTTTATGCCACACATCTACTATTGGACAAATGTCTGGTAGCTCGTCCATTGCCAACACCTTCACTGAACCTCTCTCTGGCTCTTTCTCCATTGGGTTAACCATCCTCTTCCACTGTCGCTTTAGCTTAGGCACCATCTCTATAAGCTGCCCAAAAGTAACATCTGCCTTCCTGCTCGTCAGATCCTCCTTCAAGTCATAGCTTAATTGCCCATCCCCTAGTGGAAAATCTAAAACATGAAACTTTCGACGAGCTCTCCTTTTCCTCTTGGCCTTGACATCCTCGCCTTCATGGCTCTTTCCTTTCTTCTTACTAGGACCTGGGGCACTTCTTCCTTCCTTATCCTCTGTGGTCCTCTTCCCAATAGGTATCACTAATGTATCCTCTAGCTTTGATGCCTTCTCTAAGGTGACTACACTTAGCACTTTTGTCTTTCCCTTTTCCTCCTGGGTCAGTCCACTGGTTCCTTCGTCTCCCTTAATTTCGATGCCATAATCATTTGATCTAGTTAGCACCTGTCTTGGCAATGGATACATGTCTCCCCCCATCCTTGGTGGCTTATCACATTGCGGGCTGATGTGACCCAACTCTCCACAATTATAACATGTGGGCGTCTGCCTCCAAAACCTACTATTACTTTGTTCAGCACCATTCCTAGGTCTTTCTACACCTCCTAGCTGATTTGCAAACCGCCCTAGACCTCGATTATTTCCCACTTGACCTAGCATGTTTAGGCTGAGATTCTACATCAGATCAACCACTTGCCTCATGTCTTGCCTTAGGCCATCATCTTGCACTGCTGTAGTGACCACTGTTGGCATAACCTGAGTAGTAACAGGAACCACTGGTTCATGATGAACCCCTGACATGCGCCCTTGTAAAGACTCTATAGGCTGAAATTCAGACCTCATTGGCAAAGACTCCACCCCTAACTGGCTCATTTTCCTCAGCTTCCACTCTTTGTTCCTTGCTACCTCTAGTGCATCTTCATATGTCCTAGGCTTCTTTAGCTCTACTCTCCAACGTATATTCTCCCAAAGACCAGCCAAGAACCTTTCCTTCTTCATCATGTCAGGCGGGGGTACCTGTGGTGCTAAAGCCTTGCACATTCGCTCCCATGCCAATGAAAACTTACGTATGTACGCATCTACTGGCTCACCTTCCTTTTGCACCAAAGCCTGTACTTCTTGCCACACTTTGTCAGGGTCTTCTATCTTCACAAACTCCACTTCCAATCCATGCCTTAGATTGTCCCAACTCAATCTTATAGGTGGATCAGCCATACGCAACTCCTCTTCAAATGCTTTGGACCAAGCTCGTGCATCACTCTTCAAACAAATTTGGAGAAGGCGTAACATTTGCGTAGGGTCATGAATCTGGTTGCTAATGCAGGCAACCTCCATCTTTTCCAAAAATTCTTCCACATCTTCATCACTTCTTCCATGAAACTCGGGATAAGAGAAAGCCATGGCTACCCAAATTATGATGCTTTGAGAACCCCTTCGAACACACGTGCAAGAACCCAAAACTTTTCACTTCCCAATCCCCAGAAACTTCAATGGAGCTCAACTTTAGATAAGGACAAACACATGCACATCAAATGAGTTTTCATAGTTGATCATCGGAATGACAACAGGCAAAGGACATTCCAGGATCTCTCTCAATCTTCTTGGCCCAAACATAAAGACTATGCGCTGCTGGAAAAAGATCTTCCTGGACACATGAACATTAATCTGAATTCTTTGCGTTAAATGAAAAGGAGTGAACTGAGGGCCATTTTGATCATCCATTAAAGCCAACCATGAAGCTCCCAAGAAGGCACACCTGACTCAACCTCTGATTTTGCCAAAATTTCAGCAGCATAACAGCATAAATGGCTCAAAATACCAAAAAACCAGCCATCATAACTTGGGAAAATTTCGACAGAGTTTCCCCAGAAGTAGAGCAGTAGGAACCCAAAATATAGACTGTCTATGTATGCATAAACTGTCAACAATAGAACCCGAGCATCAAGTAGGACTCACTAGTACATAGCCTATGGCGAGGTCACGAAAAGGGTGCTCCAGCTACCTGTATCACCGAAAGGATCTCCACATTTGAGAATCCCCCAGCTCAATAAAAACCTCACGCTATCGACCCTCACACGAAAGCTAATGCAAATCGCGTATAGTCAAGTCTCAGAAATGACTATCTTCCAAACCAAGTCTCAGAAATGGCTGGGACTGCCAAATAAAACCATATATGGCTCCACAAAGGCGTACAATGGCAGTTTCCACAAGTAACGTACAATCCAACAGACAATGCGCTCAAATAGGCGCCAAGTGATGCATTCCCACAACAACTGCAAGTGACATCCCTGTACTCCAGCTACCTGTACCTGTGTGAATCACCTGTACCTGTCCCTGTCCCTGTTCCTGTAACCTGTAATATGTAACCTGTAATCCCGAAGCTCGAAGCTCGAAGCAGAAGGTACTCGAAGAAGATCCTCCGTGGGGGCGCCAAAAGAATGTGAGCGGGATGAAAACACACACAGCGCCTCTATAACGACCCGACACACACTCTTGGGAAGATACACACACACACACTATGGGGCACCACTCGGCTTAGACAACACACCTGGCCGAGACAGGGAACACACCTCTGGAGTGAGAGGAGAGAAACTATCCACTTATCCACTCCACACAGACACACACACACACACACACACACCCAAAAAACTCAGCTCAAAAGAGGAGAATTTCTGATGTTTAGATACAATTGAGCTTGGGCCAACACCAATGGGGCAAACAGCTCACACAATATGGGTAAAAGATACCAGATACAATCACAAATTGGAGAAGAAGCTTCACTCACCGGAGAAGATTACACAGAAAAATAGCAGAAAAAGAGTGAGGAATTTGGCAAAATGGACAGCGCCATCGCGTCCGGAACGGCCCAAAACCCCAGTCTACAATGTCAAAGTGCTCAAATCCGACATCGGATGAGCAGTTTACGGCCAAAACAGGCTCCAAAATGGGCAAAAACACACCTGCGGCTGTTCCTCCTCTCTTCTCCACGTTTTTTCTGGTCTTCTCTCAGTTTTTTCAGTTCCCACACTTAGCCTTATTAGTTGGGCACCCTTGGCCTTTTAGATGACCTCAAACGGACCCCGAACAGGCCAAAAACTAACCTCGCAGTGCATAGTTGTCACCTTTTTGCATCATTCGCACACCTGGCACTCAGCTTTTTTCCAATAATGCATCTCGCCACCACGTGAAGTGGCCCCAAAAAAAGGTCCTCATGATGACCTTTCTGCATAATTCTCACAAGCAAACACCCACGTTGTGTCCGTCCTCATCTGCGTGCAAATATTGACCTCGTTCGCCCTCCTGACGCCACTAGATGCCATCTGACGCACCTGCTGACCTCACGTCGTCGGCCCGCGGATAGCTTCCTCGAGAAGTTTTACGCGCTACCAACTCCTCATTATTGTATAAAAAACACACTGGTACTGGTAATAGTGAAAATCGCTGCACTATGTACATGTTGTCCTACCTGTACACATGTGGGCCCCACATAACCACCTGGCTAAGGAAAATGGGCAATCCTTTATTTGATGCACCATGCATGTATATGTACATATGCGCAATCCCTTGCTCCAAAAAACTCCTGACAGCGTCAGGAGGGCGAATGAGGTCAATATTTGCACGCGGATGAGGACGGACACAACGTGGGTGTTTTCTTGTGAGAGTATGCAGAAAGTTCATCATTAGGACCACTTTTTGGGGCCACTTCAGGTGGTGGCGAGATGCATTATTGGAAAAAAGCTGAGTGCCAGGTGTGCGAATGATGCAAAAAGGTGACAACTATGCACTGCGAGGTCAGTTTTTGGCATGTTCGGGGTCCGTTTGAGGACATCTAAAAGGCCAAGGGTGCCCAAGTAATAAAGCTAAGTGTGGGAACTGAAAAAACAGAGAGAAGACCAGAAAAAACGTGGAGAAGAGAGGAGGAACAGCCGCAGGTGTGTTTTTTGCTCATTTTGGAGCCTGTTTTGGCCGTAAACTGCTCATCCGAGGTCGGATTTGAGCACTTTGACATTGTAGACTAGGGTTTTGGGCCGTTCTGGACGCGATGGCGTTGTCCATTTTGCCAAATTCCTCACTCTTTTCCTGTTGTTTTTCTGTGTAAGTTTCTCCTATGAGCGAAGTTTCTGCTCTAGTTTGTGATTGTATCTGGCTTATTTTACCCATATTGTGTGAGCTATTTGCCCCATTAGTGTTGGCCCAAGCTCAATTGTATCTAAACATCAGAAATTCTCCTCTTTTGAGCTGAGTTTTTTGGGTGTGTGTGTGTGTGTGTGTGTCTGTGTGGAGTGGGCAAGTGGATAGTTTCTCTCCTCTCACTCCAAAGGTGTGTTCCCTGTCTCGGCCAGGCTGGTTGTGTAAGCCGAGTGGTGCCCCATAATGTGTGTGTGTATCTTCCCAAGAGTGTGTGTCGGGTAGTTATAGAGGCGCTGTGTGTGTTTTCATCCCGCTCACATTCTTTTGGCGCCCCCATGGAGGATCTTCTTCGAGTACCTTCTGCTTCGAGCTTCGGGATTACAGGTTGCAGGTTGCAGATTACAGGTTACAGGGACAGGGACAGGTACAGGTACAGGTACAAGTATAGGTGATTCACACAGGTACAGGTAGCTGGAGTACAGTGATATACTAGCAGTGATGTCACTTGCAGTTGTTGTGGGAATGCATCACTTGGCGCCTATTTGAGCGCATTGTCTGCTGGATTGTACGTTACTTGTGGAAACTGCCATTGTACGCATTTGTGGAGCCATACTTGGTTGTATTTGGCAGTCCCAACTATTTCTGAGACTTGGTCTGGAAGATAGTCATTTCTGAGACTTGACTATATGCGATTTGCATTAGCCTTCGTGTGAGGGTCGATAGCGTGAGGTTTTTATTGAGCTGGGGGATTCTCAAATGTGGAGATCCTTTCGGTGATACAGGTAGCTGGAGCACCCTTTTTGTGACCTCGCCATAGGCTATGTACTAGTGAGTCCTACTTGATGCTCGGGTTCTATTGTTGACAATTTATGCATACATAGACAGTCTATATTTTGGGTTCTTACTGCTCTAATTCTGAGGAAACTCTGTCGAAATTTTCCCAAGTTATGATGGCTGGTTTTTTGGTCTTTTGAGCCATTTATGCTGTTATGCTGCTGAAATTTTGGCAAAATCAGAGGTTAAGTCAGGTGTGCCTTCTTGGGAGCTTCATGGTTGGCTTTAATGGATGATCAAAATGGCCCTCAGTTCACTCCATTTCATTTAACTCAGAGAATCCAGATAAATGTTCATGTGTCCAGGAAGATTTTTTTCCAACAGCGCATAGTCTTTATGTTCGGGCCAAGAAGATTACGAGAGATCCTGGAATGTCCTTTGCCTGTTGTAATTCCGATGATCAACTATGAAAACTCATTTGATGTGCATGTGTTTGTCCTTATCTAAAGCTGAGCTCCATTGAAGTTTCTGGGGATTGGGTAGTCAAAAGTCTTGGGTTCTTGCACGTGTGTTCAAAGGGGTTCTCAAAGCATTGTAACTTGGGTAACCATGGCTTTCTCTTATCCGGATTTTCATGGAAGAAGTAATGAAGATGTGGAAGAATTTTTGAAAAAGATGGAGGTTGCCTGCATTAGCAACCAGATTCATGACCCTGCGCAGATGTTACGCCTTCTCCAAATTTGTTTGAAGAGTGACGCACGAGTTTGGACTAAAGCATTTGAAGAGGAGTTGCGTGTGGCTGATCCACCTGTAAGGTTGAGTTGGGACAATCTAAGGCATGGATTGGAAGTGGAGTTTGTGAAGATAGAAGATCCTGACAAAGTGTGGCAAGAAGTACAAGGTTTGGTGCAGAAGGAAGGTGAGCCAGTAGATGCGTACATACGTAAGTTTTCATTGGCATGGGAGCGAATGTGCAAGGCTTTAGCACCACAGGTACCCCCGCCTGACATGATGAAGAAGGACAGGTTCTTAGCTGGTCTTTGGGAGAATATATGTTGGAGAGTGGAGCTAAAGAAGCCTAGGACATATGAGGATGCACTAGAGGTAGCAACGAACAAAGAGTGGAAGCTGAGGAAAATGAGCCAGTTAGGGGTGGAGTCTTTGCCAATGAGGTCTGAATTTCATCCTATAGAGTCTTTACAAGGGCGCATGTCAAGGGTTCATCATGAACCAGTGGTTCCTGTTACTACTCAGGTTATGCCAGCAGTGGTCACTACAGCAGTGCAAGATGATGGGCTAAGGCAAGACATGAGGCAAATGGTAGATTTGATGAAGAATCTCAGCCTAAACATGCTAGGTCAAGTGGGAAATAATCGAGGTCGAGGGAGGAATGGTGTTGGACAAAGCAATGGTAGGTTTTGGAGGCAGACGCCCACATGTTATAATTGTGGAGAGTTGGGTCACATCAGCCCGCGATGTGATAAGCCACCAAGGATGGGGGGAGACATGTATCCATTGCCAAGACAGGTGTTAACTAGGTCAAATGATTATGGCATCGAAATTAAGGGAAACGAAGGAACTAGTGGACTGACCCAGGAGGAAAAGGGAAAGACAAAAGTGCTAAGTGTAGTCACCTTGGAGAAGGCATCAAAGCTAGAGGATACATTAGTGATACCTATTGGGAAGAGGACCACAGAGGATAAGGAAGGAAGAAGTGCCCCAGGTCCTAGTAAGAAGAAAGGAAAGAGCCATGAAGGCGAGGATGTCAAGGCCAAGAGGAAAAGGAGAGCTCGTCGAAAGTTTCATGTTTCAGATTTTCCACTAGGGGATGGGCAATTAAGCTATGACTTGAAGGAGGATCTGACGAGCAGGAAGGCGGATGTTACTTTTGGGCAGCTTATAGAGATGGTGACTAAGCTAAAGGGACAGTGGAAGAGGATGGTTAACCCAATGGAGAAAGAGCCAGAGAGAGGTTCAGTGAAGGTGTTGGCAATGGACGAGCTACCAGACATTTGTCCAATAGTAGATGTGTGGCATAAAAGGAAAAATTTGGGACAAGGTTATGTGGATGGCGGAGCCCAAATATGCGTCATAACACACTCAGGCATTGAGAAGATGGGTCTCACAGTGACTGGGGTGTCAGGTTTTTGGATCAGATTGGCAAACCATCAAAAAGTAAAATGCTTGGGTGTTGTAAAGAGCTTAGAAGTGGAGGCATATGATGCAAAGGCAGTGGTTGATTTTCATGTGATGCCAGCAGGGTTGGGAGCATATCCTATTATACTGGGCAGACCATGGTTACGTACAGTGGGAGCTGTTCAAGATTGGCGACATGGTATGATTAGCCTCTATGGAAAGACAGGTACCAAGAAGCTTTATAATATGGACACAAGGAAACGATTAGAGGAGCTTTATGAAGATGAGGATGAGTCTAGTGATGAAGACTCTTCCACGGTGACAGATGAGGACAGTGATAGCACTACCAGCAGTGATGAGGATGCTGATGTTGCATTTCTTTTGATGGACAAAGAAATCCAGGAGATTGGTTTAGTTGCATTTGCAAATGAGGTTGAAGATGAAAGTGAAGGGCCTTATGAAGTGATTGAAGGGCTGATGCAAACCAAGGTTGAGTTGTCAAAGAAGCAGGAATTGATGACACAAATGATCAGTGGAGACCTCTCAGCTATGGAGAAGGATATATATTTGCACATGCTGGCTAGTTTTCCTAATTTGTTCATTACTTCATATGAAGAGATCAGAGGGTTAAAGGGCAAAGAGATGCATATAGAGCTGAAATAAGGTGCTAAGCCAGTGCGGCAAAGGCTAAGAAGGATGGGTCAAGAGAAAATGGAAGCCTTGTGGGTAGAGGTGGACAAGTTATTGAGGGCCTGCAGGGTTCATAGTTCCAGTGGAGACCACAGAATGGGTGAGTCCAGTTGTAGTCAGTCCAAAGAAGGATGGGAAGTGGAGAATTTGTGTGGATTTTAAACCCTTAAACACAGCCACTAAGAAGAACTCATATCCTCTTCCATTCATCGATCAGATCTTGGATTCAGTGGCAGGTTATGAGAGGTACAGTGTGTGTGATGGTTTTTCAGGCTATTTTCAATTGAAGATTGCTCTTAAAGACCGCACAAAGACAACGTTTATTACGCCATGAGGCTGCTATTGCTACACATTATTGCCATTTGGGTTGTCAAATGGACCTTCCTTCTATCAAGAGAGAGCAAATTGGGTGTTGGAACCATTCATTGGTAGTTGTGTTAAAGCTTTTATGGATGACTTCTGTGTCTATAGCAGTAGGGTTGATCACCATGAGAAGCTGCAGATGGTATTGGCTCGATATGATGAATGTGGAGGACAACTAAATCCAAAGAAATGTCATCTAGCACAGCCAAGGGTGAAGTTATTGGGCCATATGGTGTCAGAAAATGGCATTGAGGCTGATCCAGATAAGGTGAAGTCTATTATTCTTCTTCCATCACCTATGAGTACGAAGCAATTGGCAACCTTTATACACAAAGTGAAGTACATGGCACGGTTTATTCCATTGTCTTTGCAGCTTCTTTATCCATTACAGCAAGTGGCAAAGCATGATCCATTGCAATGGGATGACAAGTGTGAAGAAGTGTTTCAAGAGGTGAAAGAGGTGTTAGGGGGGTTGTCAGCCATGCAGGCTCCTGATTGGGAGAAAGTTTTTTATGTAAATCCATCAGTAGGGGATGATGCCATTGGAGCCATGCTATTGCAAAAGGAGAAGGGCAGCCATTATATGAGGCCAGTGTATTGTGCAAGCCGAGTGAAGTTGGTAGCGGAGAGAAAGTTATCGGAAGTAGAGCTAGTGATGGCCAGTGTAATATTTGCTTGTCGACGATTTCGTCATTACTTGCTACCACGGCATTTTGTTTTCTTGACGAGTTATGCATTTTTGCCACAGTTAATTAATGGTATTAACATGTCAAATGTGGTGAAGAAATGGGTAATTGAGCTGCAAGAGTTTGAGTTCTCTTTTCTAGTGGAAGATAGTACAAGGGCTACCCTAGCTGATTTGTTGACCTACAAGGAGAATCCCCTTATTGTTAAGGAAGAGGTGGTGAGAAAGGTAGTTGAAGAAGTGCCACAGATCAGCAATGCACATGTGTTGTTCTTTGATGGTTCATACAGAAAGAGCCACGATGCAGCTTCAGGGGGTATAGCACTTTATGATCCAGAGGGAAAGCTAGTATGCAAGAGAGAGTTCAAATTGGATGCGCATAGTAACAATGAGGCTGAATATGCTACATTGGAAGCCGGATTACACATTTGTTTGAAGCATGGGGTTCGAAGGTTGAGCATAAAAGGTGATGCCTTGTTAGTGGTGAAGCAAGTGCTGAATGTGTGGAAGAGCAAGAACACCTCATTGAAGGAAATGTGCTTCAGAATTAAAGGTCTGTTAAAAGATTTTGAAGCATGGAGTATCAGACACATTGAACGTGCTCTAAATGGAGAGGCGCATGAAGCAGCTCAAGGCATGATTGGGGAGCTATTCGTGTTGAGGACCACTTTACCTCTTTATCATGGCCGGGAAATTTTGGCTCAAGAAGAGGAGTTTTTGCTAACAGGAATCATTCCAAAGGAGATTCAGAAGTCTAAGAAGTATGGCTTTGTGCGTAGAGCATACAGGTACAAATTGATTGGTGCTGTCTTATACATGAAAGGGGCTGATCTCGTGTTGAGACGTGTACCTTGGCGGGAGGAGCTTTACAGAGTGTTGGAAGAGAATCATGAAGGCGCATGTGGTGGCCATTTTGCTCTAAAGATCACCTTGCATAAGATCTTGCAAGAAGGGTATGTATGGCCTAGTCTGCACAAGGATGTGTGACCATTGGTGTAGGTCTTGCAATAGGTGTCAAGCATTTGGGAAGAGAGTGTTGAATCCAGATCTACGAAAAACCATTATGGCATTTGATGTGTTTGAAAAGTGGGGGATTGATGCAATAGGCCCGTTACCTATCACAAGCAGGGGCAAAAGCTATATCTTGACGGCAGTGGACTATCTTTCTAGATGGGCAAAGGCTATAGCAGTAAAACAGATCACTGCAAAGGATGTGGCAAAATTTGTGTATGATGAAATATGTTGCAAGTTTGGGGTGCCATTAGAGCTACTTTCAGATAAGGGGCCAGGATTTAGAGCTAAACTGCTAGACTTCTTATGCACAAAGATGAAGATTAGGCACCAGCATACCACTCCTTATTACCCACAGTGTAATGGCTTAAATGAAAGATTCAATGGTGAGTTGGTACAGATTCTTTTGAAAGTGACAGAGCACCAAGGAAAGAATTGGGATTTGAAATTGCCTAGTGCATTATGGGCTTACCGTACTTCGGTGAAGACAGGTACAGGGTTTACTCCATTTCATTTGGTGTATGGAAAGGAAGCACTATTGCCTGTGTAGGTAGAGTTGCCTGCGGTCAAGATGTTAGAGAAGTTGCTTGGGTCGCCTAGTGATGCATTCAAAGAGAGGCTCTTGCAGTTACAAGAGGTCCAATTGGATAGGATGAGCGCATTGGAGCATTATGGGCAGATGCAGGATAAGGCTTTGGCAAAGATAAATGAAAAGGTTAAAAGTAAGGGTATCAAGAAACATGACTTGGTTTTGCGCTACAACAGTAAGCTGGACAACACCTTCCAAAAGAAGTTTCAAATTAAGTGGGAAGGCCCTTTCAAGGTAGTGGAGTGTTTTCCAAATGGCACATATCAGCTGGCTAACCTGGATGGTGTTCTACATAAGTCAAGGGTAAATGGATTGCGTCTTAAATTGTATCATGCTAGATTGATGATGGTGGAGCAAGATGAGCTGTCTGTGGAGCAAGCAATGTTGGTGAAGGATGAGGAGATCTGTGATGCGGCGACTCTCATATCTCTATTTGCCGCTGCTGATCATGAATGATCTAGCAGGCTAGGGGATGGGCAAATTATGTCAAGAGTTTTTTTGAGCAAGGGATTGCACATATGTACATACACATGCATGGTGCATCGAATAAAGGATTACCCAATTTCCATAGCCAGGTGGTTACGTGGGGCCCACATGTGTACAGGTAGGACAGCATGTACATAGTGCAGCGATTTTCACTATTATCAGTATTAGTGTGTTTTTTCTGCAATAAAGTGAAGTTGGTAGCGCGTAAAACTTCTCGAGGAAGCTATCCGCGGGCCGAGGACGTGAGGTCAGCAGGTGCGTCAGATGGCATCTAGTGGCGTCAGGAGGGCGAACGAGGTCAATATTTGCACGCGGATGAGGACGGACACAACGTGGGTGTTTTCTTGTGAGAGTATGCAGAAAGTTCATCATTAGGACCAGTTTCTGGGGCCACTTCACGTGGTGGCGAGATGCATTATTGGAAAAAAGCTGAGTGCCAGGTGTGCGAATGATGCAAAAAGGTGACAACTATGCACTGCGAGGTCAGTTTTTGGCCTGTTCGGGGTCCGTTTGAGGTCATCTAAAAGGCCAAGGGTGCCCAAGTAATAAATCTAAGTGTGGGAACTGAAAAAACAGAGAGAAGACCAGAAAAAACGTGGAGAAGAGAGGAGGAATAGCCGCAGGTGTGTTTTTTGCTCATTTTGGAGCCTATTTTGGCCGTAAACTGCTCATCCGAGGTCGGATTTGACCACTTTGACATTGTAGACTGGGGTATTGGGCCGTTCCGGACGCGATGGCGCTGTCCATTTTGCCAAATTCCTCACTCTTTTCCTGTTGTTTTTCTGTGTAAGTTTCTTCTATGAGCGAAGTTTTTGCTCTAGTTTGTGATTGTATCTGGCTTATTTTACCCATATTGTGTGAGCTATTTGCCCCATTGGTGTTGGTCCAAGCTCAATTGTATCTAAACATCAGAAATTCTCCTCTTTTGAGCTGAGTTTTTTGGGTGTGTGTGTGTGTGTGTGTCTGTGTGGAGTGGGCAAGTGGATAGTTTCTCTCCTCTCACTCCAGAGGTGTGTTCCCTGTCTCGGCCAAGCCGGTTGTGTAAGCCGAGTGGTGCCCCATAATGTGTGTGTGTATCTTCCCAAGAGTGTGTGTCGGGTAGTTATAGAGGCGCTGTGTGTGTTTTCATCCCGCTCACACCGTTACCCACTGCTGAGCCTATTCCAGGTACTCTCTTAGTGAGGTCCTCCTCACCCAAGCCTCCCATATCTTCAACAACGGCATCTGTACCCTTTGTCTCCTCTGCATCAACAATGTCATCATCTGCATCACTTGGACATACCACCTGGGCTTGAGCTATGACATCACTTGCACCCATTGCCTCATGTGTTCCAGCTTCTCTCTCAATGAGGACCTCCTCACCCATGCCTCTGGTATCCTCAACAGTGGCATCTGTACTCGTAGGCACAACTACATCAAGAAGGGCATCCATGACAGCATGAACAATACTTTCTGTTTCACCATCATTAACATTGCCATCAGCAGCAGCATCTGTGCTAGCATCAACTTCCATAGCATCCACAATGTCATTTGTGTAGGCATCAACTACCGTAGCATCAACAATGGCATCTGTGCAAGCATCAACTGTGGTAGCATCATCAATGGCATCTGTGCCAGATTCAATAGTGGCATCTGTACCCATAGCCACAACTTCATCAAGAAGGGCATCTATGACAGCATGAACAATACTTTCTGTTCCACCATCATTAACATTTCCATTAGCAGCAGCATTTGTGCGAGCATCAACTTCCATAGCATCCACAATGTCATTTGTGTAGGCATCAACTACCGTAGCATCAACAATGGCATCTGTGCAGGCATCAACTGTGGTAGCATCATCAATGGCATCTGTGCCAGATTCAACAGTGGCATCTGTACCCATAGCCACAATTGCATCAAGAAGGGCATCTATGACAGCATGAACAATACTTTCTGTTCCACCATCATTAAAATTGCCATCAACAACAGAATCTGTGCGAGCATCAACTTCCATAGCATCCACAATGTCATTTTTGTAGGCCTCAACTAGCGTAGCATCAGCAATGGCATTTTTGCAGGCATCAACTACCATAGCATCATCAATGGCATCTGTGCCAGATTCAACTGTAGTGGGGGTGGGTAATGTACCCTTTTCAAGTTTAGCACGGTCAACATCTGTATGCACATCATCATGCACAACCTGCACATCAACTGCATTAGGCACATTTGGAACAAATTCAGTAGTACTAGTAGGTGTGCAGGGATCAACTGTATCAAAAGACTCTTTTTTTTTGCCTATAACGCCCTTGGAAGCTGTAGCACCCCCTCTTGGATTCTTCACAGGATAAAACTGAGCCAGTGAACCTATAGACCCCTCAACTGTATCAAAAGACAATTTTTTTTGCCTGTAACCCCCGTGGAAGCTGTAGCACCCCTTCTTGGATTCTTCACAGGATAGATTGAGTCAGTGAACCTACAGACCCCTCATCTAGAAACCCTGAAGAGGGAGTGCGTCTCATGCAAGTTCCTCTTTTTTCAGCTTCTTGATTATCTACGACAAGAGAAAGTAGAAACATATTACTAAACGTGTACAGAAAATAAATCAAATAGTTTGCAACTACTCGATGCAAAGAATTAAGAGACATGTCACTAACAAATTCCAACACTTGATTCATCAATGAGCATGGATACAATAGGGGTGCAATGGATTGCACATGCCTTCCAAAGACATCTTCTAATTGCATGAAGTTACAAAAAAAACACACTCATTGCTTTACATTTGGTTTATTTCTCTTCCTAAATGAATCAAGAGGTATATCCATTGTGGGACTTCCACCTAAGTTCTTGGGAGTCGATTTCTTGCGCTTTGGTGTTGGCTTCTTCCCCGTTGGAGGGGGTGTTGCTTTCACCGCATCTGCAACTGCCTCATCTGATGCATCATCTCTAGTGTCCACACTTGGTGATGCTTTGGCACTCAACGGAGAACGCAATAGCCTTCTTGGAGTTAGTTGTTGCCTAGGTGATTTGACTGCAGAAGACTTTGCCATCAAGATGTCTTCAACTACTCCACGTATTGCATCCCCTACGACAGACTCCGCTTCAAGGGCTGGCTGCATCCCGTGAGTAGACTCCGCTTCAAGGCATGGCTGCATCCCTGGGGTAATCAGGCCATTCTTCCTTGTGGAATGCATCGTCTTGTTGGAGCAAGCATGCGATGATTGTTCTTTAAAGCAAGCTATTTACAAAGTCTCACTTGGAGTATCCCAAAATACACACATAAATACTGATTTTGGTACCTACTAGTGGCCTGTGTAGAGACTCTCTCTGTTTTTGTCCTCAATGATTCTTGTATACAGGTCTCTGCTGCAATGTCTATACCTACAAATGATTTCATTAAATGCAAGAGTTTAAACTACCAATGGAAAGTGGGCCTGCAATAGTAGTGACACAGTGACTACTTGCACTTGATTCTTTCATCTCACTCTTCACCTTTAAACCAATCATATGCTTAGCTCTAGGGGGAACAGACATGTTGCAATCTAGTGCAACACAATAGCCATAGTCCCTACATACATGTGCGAAGCATAGCATATGGTACACATGGGTGCAAGGCAGGGAGAATACATCCAAGCTTCTGGCATCGAACGGGAATCCACATCCTACACAATGGTAGAACCCATTAAGTGCCACCTCGCTAATGCTCTGCTTAAAATCCACAGGAGGAAAAGGCTTCATCAAATTGGCTCCCACGTTATGTGAAGTCCTCTTCATGGTAACACAAAATTTAAAGTGCTCTGATTCCTGTGCTATGTTGGTCTCTACTTCTGCAAGTAGTGCATGTGAAACAAAGAAGACAACGCATCTAATTTAAATCTCAATAACCCAACAAAAGCAGATTGCTGAAAAGAATATGCAGCATGAATCTTATCCCTTATTTACAATACCACATATAAGACAAGCACTTACTCTATATGCTATAAACACAAGCTTGATGTGGTATATGATATGCATTGTGCTATATAGCACATAGCACAGTCCAAGTATAATGTGCTATAAGTGCTACATAGAGTATGCACTGTAGATCATAGCAGAGAGACTTTTTAAAATACCAGATATAGCCCAAACATTTTCTCTATATATGCTATATAGCACAAGCTTGTTGGGTATATGATATGCAGTGGGCTATATGAGACATATCACATAGCATATAGCACAAATATTGTGCTATGTAGCACATATCACAATTAGTGATGTGCTATGTAGCACATAGCAAAAATAGAGATTGTGCTATATAGCACAATTCACTATTCCACACACTCCAGGGCTATATTGTGAACATATAACACACAAAATGTGCTATTTAGCACATAGCACATAAAAAGATTGTTCTATGTAGCACATATCAATATTTAACACACACTTTAGGGCTATACTATGAGCATATAGCATACAAGTATACTATATAGCACATATTACACATGTCCATTGTGCTATGTATCACATAGCACATAACCACACAAAGCACATATCATAGAATCACACACATTCCAAATAGATGAGGGTACTATTGTGAACATGATGCACCTAGATTGAACTATAAAGCACATAGCACATAGCCACACATAGCATATAACCACCCACTCCATGAAGATGATGGCTATGTTGTGACCATATAGCACATAGCACATAGCATATAACCACCCTCTCCATGACGATGATGGCTATGTTGTGGCCATATAGCACATATTTTGTGCTATATAGCACATAGCAGAAATAGAATATGCTCATACAATACATAACCATACAATCCATAACACTCTAACCACATAACCACATGGAAGTGAACCACATACTCCAAAACAAAGTGAAGCACATGTAGGAGGGTATGCACCTTTGCTTTAGCCATATTGGCTTCTAATTCAGCAACGTTCTCTCTAGTAGTACTCGAGAACTGTCCAATCAAATCAATCAGGCGTTGTCGAGCTACAGGGTCTTGCACGCAATCAATCTCCGTTTGCAACTTTATGGCCAAAGTGTTTGAGCTTTGAGCACCCTCAGCCCTATGCAATTCTCTGACTTGATCCTCTACCTTCTTCTTTGCACCCTCAAGTCTTGACTTATAGTCTTGCAATCTGCCCTTTGCAATATTCTTCATTTTTGCAAGTGCCCTGCTATCCTCCTCTGCCAATTGTACCAGGCATCCTCCTGTAGGCACGCTTGACAATGGTAGAGACGTACCTTCTGTTTTCAATGATGATCTGGTAGAGGTAGCAGTGGTTTTGGAACCTCTCCCTCTACCACTCATCTGCTCTTCCCACCTCTTGATCTTGTTTTGCAAGTTGTGTCTTTCTTCTAAGGCTCTCATTGCCCTCTCTGCAAAGATAGCCCAAGAAATTTGATGTTTGCCAGATTCACTGCAGTTTTCCAATGCAAAGGCCTTTGCAAATTGAGTCCCTACTTCATACATGAAGGGACCCTCCTGGTAGACATCCTAGTGTCTCCACACAAGCTTTTGTAAGAACTCCGACCGAGCATGGTATGCCTTCACTTTCTTCTGGCTACCCGGAACAGGATTTGGGCATATAAAGATAGCTTCCCAGTCCTCCTCAGAGATGTCATTGTTTCATGTCAAGCTACGCGGATCAACTCCCTACAATGGCAATCCACGCTCCATATGAAATTCCTTGGCAAGACGACAAAACTTTGTATGCAGAGGTGGTTCAATGTTCCTAACTAGACTGCTGCTTGCTTGAATCGGATGCTTTGAGGAAGGTTCCATGATGCAGTCTCAAGTGATATACCTGCACATCATCCAATGAAATCATGAGACGTGGTGTGCCCTCGCTTATCATCCCTGCTAAAAAGAAACAAGAACTTCATGGGCCTGCTCTTGTAAGCAGGGCATTCAAGGTGATGTGCTATGGGATTTGCCCCAAGATTGCATGCAGCTTGTGGACTAGCAAATTACCTCGGGATCTCGCCTCTTGTTGCAAATGAGCAAGGTGTGGCACTCATGCAACTCCAAATGCAGCTTAATGTAGCTAAATGATCCCAGGTGGGGCGCGCGTGCTCAACAGTAGAGAGTGTACATGTTCAATGGGAGAGACATACCTCGAAGAGAAGAGGGCAGTTACTGCAATCATCCTTGAAGCAGCCAAGCTTGCACAGTAGAAGCTCTAAGAACAGTAGACCTTGAGCACGTGCGCGCGAGAGAGAGAGAGAGGCGGGGGGTCGGGGGGCAAGGTGTTTGAAACTGCCAACTACTCATGAAACAAAGTGGGTGTGTGAAGGCTGAAATTTTTAGTAAAACATTTTTTAGAATATAAATTTGGACGTCTGAAATATGGCACCAGTGACCACACCCCCAATGTCATGCTATGCTATTTAATTATATCACATATATAGCTTTCCACCTATTCATGCTTTCACCCTGCCAGATCACCTAAGTGTGCATGCACCGTGGGTGAAGGTGCTCCAGAGACTACATGTGGAGTAGGTATTGGCATTGGGCTTGGCGCATAGGAAGCCCTTGGGTTCCATGTTGGGTACGATGGTGTGCCATGTGGTGGTCCACAACTCATATGTGTGGCCCTAGGCATAGCAGGCATCGGATGTGACATGCTAATGCTAGCCGGTATAGTCCCATGGAAATAAGAGCTTGGGTGTTGTGGTTGTGGAGCATAGGTTGTTGAAACAATGGGAGGAGTAGGGGCTACATGAGTACGAGGACATAGGTTAGACAGAGTTTCCGTTTGTAGTTCATACTCTCAGCTCTCATTTAAGAACGCTCCATCTAGGATTGAGGTGTTATGGGTGTCCTTTGAGCTAGATGCAATGTTGGTTTCTAGGGGTTGGCCCTTAGCATTTGCTAAGTCAGGAGCATTCGATTGCTCTCTTAGTAAGGATATTGATATAGGGGTTTTCGCTTTTAACTCTCTTCGTTGCTCCGTCTTGCATAAGCTCTCAATTTCCTTTTCCCTCGCTGCAAGGATATACCGCTCAACCTCTTGCACTTCAGCAAGGCTTCTACCATCGGGTAATATGACCTTGGAGGGAAATAACTCTGAAGAGTCAGGAGGTGCAGTGAAAGAAGTATTCACATGCGCATTCTCTAAGGACATAGGGTCTACGTCAATCATGAATGGAGAATTTACTTCCCCACCCCCCTCATTTACATCATTGGCTCCATGTTCGGAGCGAGTGACTCTACTAAAGGTTTCCTTCAAGTGGCTAAGCACGCTCAGCCCGGACCGTGGGCCCATGGCATGCATGTCTTGCCTTGAGCTATCGAGATTAGGCATTGGGAAACCCTCCATGACATCATAGTCAGAGGAAGAGTCACTAGCCGCTATGTTCGGGTCTTGGTTTGTACTACCTTGGGTCCCCGCCAAGGGCCCGGAACCTAAGGTAGGTGGATATTGAGAACTCGGGTAAGTTGAAATTCTCTCTACTTGCTCCGTCTCTAGCACACAACCAAAGTGCAGATGCATGTGCCTTTGGCACCCTACAAGTGTCGGCGAATAACCTCGAAGGTTAACCGCTTACTTTTTTTAGGCGTCCGTTTTCACTCGTTTTTTAATGTTTTTTAAATATTTTTGAATGATCGGTTTTTTGATTAAAGTGTGTGATAGCTCAAAACGAGCGCATCACTTAGAGGGTCACGGTGTGATTTACAGCACAGCGTTCGGTCACCTGAAGCTACGTGAAGCTAAAATACGTGATTTTAAAGGGGACTGAGGCCTGAGCCTGAGCGTGATCTTGGGCTTGGGTCTAGGAGATATTCCCGATCCCGGTCCTACCTTTAAATTTTATCTATTTATTTATTTTTAATTTTTTGGGAAAAGGTTGCCGCGGCCTGCGCGCGAGCACACACACACTCTACCAACCTACTTCCAACTAATACACCTGCTATTACACACTAACACACTCTATTAGCTCTCACAGATCTACTTCCTACTTATTGTACTTTATATTACATAGAACTAACAACCTTAACTAACACCTTACACAGAGAAAAAACACAGTACCTTTGAAAACTCCATTAACAAAAAATACACAGTAGCAACACAAAATCCTTCTTCTCAACACACACACACCCTGCTTCCTTACCTTTCCTACAATTGAAATTGCACCACAAAATAAGCACAGAGTGCCATTCAAGCTTAGTGTATGGCATTCCCATGCTTATCCAACTAATCCCTTGAATGTTCCAGTTAGAGTGCGCCTCTCATCGGCGATCACTCTTATCCTTTTCCTATTGGACCAACAAGCCCGGTACCTGACTCTACCAAATAAATAATACAATGTCCGTTGTAGGTGATAGGAATGTGCGTGAGCATTAACATATATCTTAACCCTTGTTCCCATTTATTCTCCCACATTAAATAATTAGTTTAATATGAGAAAATCATCTGGGTTGGTTAGATATTAGATTTTATGACATTGTTTTTTACATTGAAATTGATAGCTGAATTTGTTGCTGCTAACAAATTATCCTTGTGCAACATGGTAAAAGGATATGAGTGGAGTTATGTGCACGAGTTGCGTATCGAGAAGAATATGTCTCGGTTGAAATGAATGCCTTGTGGGCACGAGTTTAGTGGTAATGTGACTAGAATCAAAGAGCATTTGTTTAAAGTCCCCGGCAATGTGTTGGAGTGTATGACCCAGCTAAAAGATATTCATGTTAGATTTCCCAAGTACTCTCAAACATCAAACAAGATTATTACAGATTAAAAGAAAGGTGTTGCTCCTAAAAAAGTTCGAGTAGATGTTGAAATGTCTGTTGCCAATGAGGAGATGAAAGAAGTCATTGAACGACTTCAAAGCAGTGTGCTGTTAACTTTTGGGATAGGAGGGTGAGCAACTAGCTTTTTATCAAATGAGTTGATTATGCTAATAGAACTGGTATGCTTCAGGATCCATGGCATATAGATGCCATTACTAAAACAAATGCGCCCCTATGGTGGAAGGAGTATGGTGGGGAGAAGGTGGAGCTACAACACATTGCAGTAAGGGTTTTATCAATTGCAGTATCAAGTGGAAGCTATGAGAGAAACCTGTCAGTATACGACTTTATGCATACCAAAAAACAAAATCGGCTTCATCCTAAAGGTGCTACTGATTTGGTGTATGTTTTTTTCAACTTGAGACTTATCCATAAGCCAGTGAACATTGCAACAATAGTAGCACAAGAGCACCATGGTGTCTTCCAAACAGAGTTTTTCTTGGTCATTTTGGCTCATACTTGACATGTGGCATGTAATAAATGTGTACAAGTAATAGGTGAAGTGAAAAGATGAAATTCAAGCCAAACAAGCATAAAAATGAATAATCGCGATTATTTACAGCAATCACTTTTTTTGCAAGAATTGACAATTTGATGATCTAAACATCTTTAATACATCTAAAACAAGTCCTAAAACGAATTTGGTAAAGCTCGGTTGTGTCGGCATCACTTCATGATCTTGTCGACTCTGAAACCATCGATTTTTATGACTACTTGGCATGTAGAGTTGGTTAGTCGATTTTGAAGTTATGGACTTGTCCGCTACATAGTCCCGATCCTAGTCATCCAGTTTGGGCCCATTCGGAGTCAGTTTGACTTCATATGTCAAATTTGACACTTTGTTGCCTTTGAGTTGTTTTCTGCTGTTTGACAGCTTTCCTTGACTATTTCCATGAAACCATCTAGGTACATTGCATATAGACCCAGCCTATAAGCTGCATGGGGAGTCAGAATCTAATTCTGGCATATGGCAAAAACCTAGATTATTTACTTAGGATCCCCTCGTCCCCTGCCAAATTTTCATCTGGTGATATGAAAGTGTTATACTATACTATAGAGGGGCATGCTACAATTCAAGTCTTCTCCAATTCGATTGAGCTGACAGGCCACTATGGTCAATTTTGTGTCGTAGGACTTCGTGCACAGTTGGGTTTCTAGGGTTTTTTCTACATCCTAGACTTGCCACCCGGCATTATAGAATTTTACATTGATAAGCTTAGAACTTACCCCTCATGTCTCGTGTGAGATAGCGCTGTAAATGGACGATCATAGACTCCGAAAATCGCGCGTGAAGAAGGCAGAAAGCTCTCTCCTTCAAGAGTGACTAGTGGAAATGAGGTGATTTTGGGCTACCTTAGATATCTATATTCGGACTTCCCATACTATTTTTCCCCAAATCTCTCTGTTAGTTCTACTAGGCCGTGAAATCTATGTTAGACTCAAAAATTTCTTCAATCGGATACTGTTAGCTCATTCTTCAAGAATTTGCAAAAGTAGGCCTTGGCGGTCTAATTTAGGCTTCCCGCTTCCATCCGTAGTTTTGATTGAAATTTTTTGTGCATGTCCGCCTTGTTCTTCTAATCCTTAGCGTATCTTCAGTTTCTCCATTTGAGCTCATTTGCTATTTATTATTAATTTTTGACCTGTTTAATTAAAAAATCAAAGAAAATAATAAAATGCACTAAAAAAGCAAAGTAAAAAATCAACAATTAAGAAAATCCATTGAAAAACACTGCTTTATTGTTTTTTGGTGGATTTCTCTATTTTTAAGCTCCAATATTAGAAAAAATGATAAAAATAATTTAAAAAATGCTATTTTTGATGATTTTTTGATAGTATATACACTATGTACACTCATCAGGGAGATGTTATCGGTTAGAATTTCCCTGTTGATTGATTTTTTAAGGGAATTTTTAGGTAATTTTGCAACAAATCACATGTTAACATCCAACTTCTTTCTCCCTCTTCAAACATTGCCCTTAATTACTTAGTTCCCTTCCACCCCTCCTAGATGGTGTATTCCGGGACGACTGTGTGCATGGGTTGAAAAATTGTGTCTATGTATAGCCTTAGTTGGCTCTACCATGCTTCAAAGATCAATGCAATAAAAACCATTATGTTGTGCAAGAGCTCGGTCTTGAGCAATTAACTCAAGGGTTTCTGTGGTTGAGGTTTCCTATTGCTGTTTCCCAAAGACAAAATCTTGTAGCTTGTGTGCTCTTTGCTTTATTATACCATCAGGATGCTTTGGCACAATGATTTTCTGAGCTGTGGATATCATGATGATGGTTGTTGAGCTTTAACTCGCCACTAGAATCTTGGTTTTTCATTGATGAAATGTTGTGGTTGAGTGTTTTGAGACTTAACTCTCCACTGCTTCATCAGCTTTACAGTTTGCGGAGAAGGGAGCCGATTTGTTATGCATGACCATAAATTTATTAAGCACATACTCAATTACCTCATTGAGGAAATGAGTTCCCCTATCACTGACAATTTCTATTGGCAGTCCATATCTTGTGAACACATTCTCATACAAGAATGCGGTCGTGGTTCTGGCATCATTCTTTTGGGTTGCCTTAACCTCTACCCACTTGGTCAAATAGTCCGTAGCTACAATGATATATTGAGCTTGGGTTCTATAAGGAGGTAGTTGTATTGGCCCAACAAAGTCTATACCCCATTTTGCGAAAGCTCTAGCCCCCATCGTTGGTCTTAAAGGCATGCTATCTACACGGGTTGGCATTTTTGCGTTGACATGTATCACACCTTCGAACATATTCCTTGGCATTTGCAAAAACTTTTGGCCACCATATGCCTGCCATTAAGATTTCTCTCTCGGTGGTTTCACTAGAAAAGTGACCTCCAACTAGTCCAGCACGTGCTTGTTCTCTAATGGGAATATATTCGTCTTCATTTCCAATAAGAGCATAGTCTCTTGCTTCAATTTCAATTTCTCTCTAGCGGAATTTACTCATATCCTCAGGAAATGTTCGTCTTGATAAGTAAGTAGATATTTACTCCACTTAGGAATGAGTGATATTTGGAACAATGTCAAATGAGGCATGGGTGCTTGTTTTTGGCATTGAAGACAATTTTTTATAAATGAGTGAACATCACTCCTCATGGTTGGCCAAAATACTCCAAGATCCACTGCATAGTTTAGTCTTTCGCAAAGTGAAGTCCCACTATGGTAATATGTGTTTGACTTAGGGATTGGGTTTTCTCCTCAAGATTGATACACAAAATCAATATTCCATCTCGATTTCTTTTGTATAGCCTTCCAGCTAGTAATTGATACATAGACGATTGCTCAATTAATCCAGTTGCAATAGAAAGTGGTATTTGCGAATACGCTTGAGCTATGGTCATCAATGCTAACATATTTTTTGACCATCGCGGTATCATTTTCACGGAGAATAGATATACATCTAGTAGGTCATCGTCTACTCCCTTTGGTAGTTCTCCTGAAATAATCCTTGATAAATGATCTGCTCTTTGGTGAGTGGTGCCCTTTTTCACAACTACAGTGAAATCAAATTCCAAAAGAATGATGAACCATCTCAGTATTCTTCCTATGTTCCATGGCTTGTTGACCAAGTACAATAAGGCTTGGTGGTCCACAAAGAACACAAATTTGTTGGCTAGTAGGTAATGTCTATACTTTTTTACGGCATATATCATTCCTAATCCTTCTCTTTCGGTGGTTGTATAGTTTTTCTCTGCCATATTCAGTTGTCTACTAGCATAAGAAAGAGGAAAGACTTTAATCATAATAAAAAAGTTTAGCGCTGCCGTCTACAGTGTGTGAGAGAGAAAGAGAGTGAGCGTGAGTTTCATCCTCTCGCTACGCCCAGCTCGCTCAACACATTGGAGATCCGGCCGCACCATTGCTGTAGGCTCGAGGAGAGCTACGCGACAACGCCTAGCATTCCACGCGAGACGAAGCGCACACGCCGACGCATCTACGAGCTATTTGTGGTCATAAGTGTATCAAACGATGTCTGTTTTCTGCGTGCTGGTAGTCTATAGAATCGTGGCAACATAAGCTACGCATAGGTACTCATAAATTTTATTTTCAGACACTGTCAAAATTCTGTTCTGTCATCCTACGCGTTTTCCGCAGATGGGTTTAGAGTGAGGGTTTTGAGTGTAGAAGCTTAGGGACAGGTGTATCCTAGTGAGTGGATGGTGTTCCTTAAGTTTCGTACGAATCTGGCATGATTAGGTGAGTTACCTTCCGTATGTGTGTATCTAGCTAGGTGGTGTAGTTGAGAGCAGTGAGGTTCTTTATTGTGGTTTAGTTGACCTTCAAGAGTGTTGTATGTGTAGGATGTGTGAGGTCCCCACCCCGCCGTATCAACCAGCGGATTTGATGGTGAACCTGGTGGCCACTAGATCTATTGCGAAAGTAAACAAAATGGTTCAGGGTTCGACTAGCGGACGATCTCTCATCACAAGTGAGTCGAGTTCGAGCCTACTAGCAAGGAGATCTAGCTCCACCTCATAGGGGAAGCGTACTTAAACTATCTAGCGATCCTAAGACCCACCTTCCAAGAGGAGAGAAACCCCGAGTGCCTTTTTCCCCATGTTTCAGAGGCACGTACTCTCGATATTTCACCGCTCTAGGTGCAATGAGTATTACTAATATCGAAGTAATCACTATGGGGACAGAGAGTTCCCGACAAATCGGGACCACCCATCTCGTAGGCATTGGCAACCTGAGCCAAGCCCCCACTTTCCACCCCCATACTCACACTTCCTTGTGTGACCTAATTACTACCACAAAGGTTGTTCAACATAAACATTCCTTGTTTTAGTTCCGAAGCACATTGTTCGTTAAGACAGCCCTTCAACCAGTATTGCAAACAACACCAAGACAGTATTCTAGTAAAAATTCTACTCAAACTTATTCATTAAAATTCCAATGTTCTGGAGGTACAATATCCCCCCTCCAGCGAGAGTTCACTCCTCCCGTTGTCGCCTAGGGGCCCATACAACTAGGTATGTCCACCGCATAGAAAGCACGTCATGGACACTCCCACCGCATAGAAAGCAAGACGTGGGTTCCCACTGCATAGAAAGCAAGACGTGGGTATCCACCGCATAAAAAGCAAGTCGTGGATTCAAGAGTCCTTAACGAGGAACTCTGCCCCCTGTGATCAGTAGGGGGGTGAGGATTGATTCAACATTGGAAATAAAATGAACATGTCGAGCTAAATTTTCCCTAGCAGACATTCTTTCCTATTGCAACCAGCATACTCGTCAATCATTTCCTTCCTACTTTAGAACTTAATGTACGATGAATTCAATGCCGAGGTTTCCGTCGGATTTCTCCAACATGTTTTGGGATATGTTCATTCCTAACTAAATGTGTGCAATGTTAAATTAAACAGCTTGAATGAAGTTATGACCTGCCTCTTCCATTTCTTCGTCGATGGCCCATGAGATAACCAGTATTTGTTCCTCCATGGGAGTTTTTCCCTTCCCGTTCACCTTGCTCGTTCCTGCCTCGTGGTCATGGGCTCCACCAAAGCGAGTCCGCTTAACCGGGGCCATTTTAAACTCACTACTTTAAATAATTAACTTGGAGAAAAGAGCGAATGTCCGCAAGCGTCATAACAAGCCAAATGATAGATTAGCAACATCAAACAATGCCTGCTACATGAGAGGTTTAGATTCTTCCATATAGCAATCATTATGGATGATGCGTATTCCTATGGGAACCTGCTCTAAAGATATTTACTCGACTTACGTGATTAAGAATAGTAGGATTTCACTGATGGAATTATCAGAGAGATGAATTAAGTATGATTAATCTCTTTCCTAGCAACTAGATGATGCAGATTTATCTTATGCATATGTGTGAGGAAAGTCAACTCGTAGAGACTTAATAACAGATTAATTTTTCCTTAATTACACCTTAATGCATAAAGGAAATGAATTTAATTTAGTTACAGTATTAATGAGTGATAAAAAAGTGATTCTCTTAAATCTACACAATTACTAGCTTATCGACTAATTTCTATGCCGCCTAGAGAGAGAAAATTCTAATAATTATACACTAATCATTAATCGAGAATGATGAATGGCTGATAATTCAGCTATGGAATGATGATTACATAATAGAATATGGTTAAAGAGGATTTAGAGAGTAATTATAGAGAATTACGACTAGGAATAAGCATAATAGACGAGGAATTTAGATAGTAGAGAAAGGAATTTACAGATAGCATTAATTAAACCGTGGTTACCGTGATTAAGGGCTGATAATCTTCTCGATTTTCTGATCTAATCGAGCTTCTTGAGATGAGAATTCGGCAGCACCTTCCTCCTTGCTTCTCCTTCAAAAGGTGTGCGAACCGGCAACACCTTCCCAGTGTGTGTAGGTGTGTGTGTATGCACTGTGTGTGTGTGTGTATGAGCATAAGTGTGTGTGTGTGTGTGTGTGTGCAGGTCTTTAAATAGGCTCTTACAGGCTGAAAATCCACCTGGGTTGCTAAATGCATATGGGAGCTTCTCCAGTTAAGCATGGCAAGTCTAGTTCCCTACTCACCAAGTGTCAGGTTGGCTAGTTTAACTGACTCTGAGACTTAGTTACTCGCTTGGCAGCTTTCCCAGGACTCCCACAAGGCAAGAGGGTGCCCCCTAGTTGCTAAAGCTGATCTGGAGTGGCCTGAGACCTGTTCCCACACAGTCCCGGGCTCCGGTGCCTCCCCGCTCAATTTTTGGAAAAATTGAATTTTGGCTAAAACGGGTCATACGAGTCGGATTTTGATGCCGTAAATTGCTATACGGAGCTCTAACTAAGACGTAATGGACCGAGTACCTACCATATTTAGCAGCCCCCAGGGTCCGAAAATGCATTTTTTTCAAATTTGGACTACGGGTGCAATTTTTCGAGACGATCAAAACTGGACGGGTCGGGTGACCAAAAACTTGCTATTTTTGGAATTTTTTACAAACATTATTTTAATTCACATTTCGAAGCTTTAAAACATTCTAAACATCATGGCACTGACAGAATTTGGAAAACTGCTAGAAATAGTAACTTTTTCCATTATGTTTATTTCATGGTACAATGGTGCTCTTTTGATCGGGGTCAGAGACCTTACAACCTCCCCAACGTGAAAAATTTGAGATGTCCTCATCTCAAGAATGTGTTTGGGTAATCTTTTATGAGCGTTGGTTCGTCCTCCCAAGTTGCATCTTCTTCAGGGTAATCCTTCCATTTTACCAGATGCTCCGTGATAGTTCTGTTGCGTAACTTCCTTTCCCTTGTTTCCAGTACGTAGTCAGGTTGGAGCTCGAGAACTCCTTGTGCTGGCATGACTATCTGATCTGAGTCCAATAATTGATCAGGGTTAGGAATATAGGGTTTGAGTAAGTTGACGTGGAATACATCATGAACCTTCAAGTTTGCAGGTAACTTTAGCTTGTAGGCTTGGTTACTTACAACCTTAACGATCTCGAATGGTCCACAATACCTTGGGCTTAGCTTCTTATATCTGCCTAGCGATAAGTTTCTTTTCTTTGGTTGGACTCGCAGAAAAACCTTATCCCCTTCTTTGAAAGTTCTTTCTGAACGGTTCTTATCTGCATAGTGCTTCTGTCTATCCTGAGCGGCCTGAATGTCCTGGCGAATAGCTCTAGTCTGTACTTCCATATCTTCTAACATCTTTCTAGAAGCTTCTACCCTGATGGTTGGATCTGAGAAGTTCAGCGGTGCTAAGCAGTCCTGTCCATAAAGAGCTTTGAAAGGTTACATTCGGCAGAATTATAAGCATACTCCACCAAAGGTAGATACTGTAACCACTTCTTTGGCTCTTGCGAACAATAGGCTCTGAGAATGTCCTCGATGACTTGATTAACTCTTTCAGTTTGCCCATCTGTCTGCGGATGATACGCTGTACTGAATGTTGAGATAGGCATGGGACATCCCTCTACACCTCATTTGAGTTGATGTTGACACCTTAGTGTATTTGCTGTAAACACAAGAATAAGCCATGTATATGCATTTGTGCCAGCCGTGTAATATCAAGGCCCTATATAAATCCTTGTGCTGTACATATAATATATGCTATGCAATATGATGCTTTAATATTCTGTGTATCTGGTCGAATACACTTTATTGTGTGTGTAAAGTTCACTGTGTAGCAATGGAACCATTTACTTTCAAGCCTCCTTGAGCTCATCTCCCTCCCCGCATCCCAACAACTAGTATCAGAGCCATATAGCACTATCGCTAGATTAGCAATCTCATGCACATTTTATAGATATCCAATTTGCGCACTCTTGACCAATTACAGAGTCGATTAGAAGCTGATTAAAAGCCAAAAACAGTATTTAATCGACTGAAATCAGCTCACTCATGCGGAATCAAGTCGATCGGAAGCTGGCGATCTTCTTTTCTCAAAAGGGCACTTCATTTTGCAGCTCCTAAATCAAGCAACGGAGTTCTTTTGAGCATCACAATTGAATCGACGGTTTCTGCTTCTGCTTGTTCAACCTTTTTGCACACAGTGTCGAAAAACAAGAAGTCGAAGGCTTCTCTTAAAATCGACGGCTCAGATCATCCTGAGGCTCCTAACTCGATTCTCCACCTCATCTCGATCGGACTTCACAGATGGTTTTGCCTCTGCTAGCGCCCTCCATCTGCGGAGCCTGATCGAGCTACAGCGCCATTAGGATTTGCCCATCTAGTGGACGGTTCTGCTCACTTCTGTGCCAACCTCGTCATTCTCTGTGAAGCTTTTCATTCACTTTTTTGGTTTTACATCAGACTCTTAAAGATTACTTTAACTTCATTTAAAAACCTGAAAAATAAAAAGGTTCTCAAGTTGTTTTAGTCCCGGCTCTGCTTCACTCTCAAGCCACACAAGAAATTGGCTTCATCTTCCCGACTTGACCTCCCGTCTTTCCGTGGCTCGGCTTCACTCTCAAGCCACACAAGAAATTGGCTTCGTCTTCCCGGCTCGGCTTCTCATCTTTCTGTCTTCCTGGCTCGGCTCATCAAATTCAAGGCTCGACTTCAATTTCTTAAACGACACCACTCGAAGCATCAAATTTATACGGTAAGTTTTCATTGACTTGCGGACCGTTCAAGAGCCCACTGCATCAAATTAATTTTTTCTACACACGACGGTATTCTTTTCTTTTAACCACACAGTGAAGAGGAGCTTCACACAAGTGAAGAGTGACTTCACCTATTGGTCAAAATATCCGTGTTGTGTATTTTTTATTTGGGCAAGACACTGCCGTAGAGAGAGTCTCTCTGCTGGTAAGACCGAGACCCTCTGCATTTGGAATCACTTTGCATCATGGGAGAGAAAGGGATTGAAAAATTCAATGGAGACGGTTTCCACACTTGGCAGACCAAGCTGCGAGGATACCTTATGAAAAAGCAACTATGGTCTGTTGTAAAACCGAGAATAAGTGAACCATCCACTTCTACTGAAGGCACTCTCACTAGGGCTCAAATTGCACAAGCACAAGCTAAAGATGAGCAAGCACTAGGCATAATTATCACATCACTCCATGATAATTATGTGCACTTTACAGATAGCTGCACCACTGCAATCCAAGCATGGGATATTCTAGAACATAATTTTGGTGCTAAACAAAAGCAAAGTAAGATTAGCTTAAAGAAAAACCATCTCTACAAACTTACTATGCTCCAAGGGGAGGATGTTTCAAGCCTCGTTAACAGACTAATGAGCATAATCACATAGCTCACTTACATTCAGTGCCAAGTCCCGGAAGAAGATCAAGTCGCTGTGCTGCTAAGTGCTCTACCTGAAAGTTTTGACAATATAGTAACAGTCTTAGAGCAAAAGGAACCCATTCCTTCTCTGCAATATGTTACAGGGGCAATCCATGAAGAAGAAAAGAAAAATAAGAAGAAATCTGAATCAATGGGAGGAGCTTATTTCACATCATCATCATCATCATCATCTAGGGCTTCATCATCATCACCTAGATTAAATAACAAAAAGTGTTATGAATGTGGCAAACCTGGACACTTCTCCAAGGACTGCTACAAGAACAAATATTGTAGCAATTGCGGCATTAAAGGTCATCCACCATCAAAATGCCAAGGAAGCAACAAAAATAGAGTTAATCTTGCAGAAGAAAAGGACGAAGATACAGCTGAACAGGAAGAGAATTGTCTCCATGTGTGTGCCGCCCCCAACTACTTTTGCGAATATACTGATGTACTGTAAAATGGATAGTCTTCCACCTTTTCTGTTTAAGGGGAGGACTTCTTAGTCTGTGTGACACCATGTAATGAGACCACTCAGTCTGTGTGACTATAGTCTGTGAGACTACCTCGGTCTGTGTGACCATTAGCCGTGTGGCCTTAGGTCTCGATTCAGCTTCATTCAGTATAGTCCATGCCTAAGGGGAGGATTGTTGAGATAGGCATGGGACATCCCTCTACATCTCATTTGAGTTGATGTTGACACCTTAGTGTATTTGCTGTAAACACAAGAATTAGCCATGTATATGCATTTGTGCCAGCCGTGTAATATCAAGGCCCTATATAAAGCCTTGTGCTGTACATATAATATATGCTATGCAATATGATGCTTTAATATTGTGTGTATCTCTACTTTTCACTTAAGTGGTCGAATACACTTTATTATGTGTGTAAAGTTCACTGTGTAGCAATGGAAACATTTACTTTCAAGCCTCCTTGAGCTCATCTCCCTCCCCGCATCCCAACACTGAAGGCTAATTGTGACCCAATAGATTGGAAAAGAGAAGTCCAAAATTTTGATGTAAACTTGGCATCTCTATCACTGACAATACGCTTGGGCAGACCATGTAACCTAAAAATCTCCTTGATGAATACCCGACTAACATCTGAAGTAGTAAAGGTTGTCTTTACGGGTATTAGATGAGGCACTTTTGTGAGCATATCAACAACCACAAAAACAGAATCATAACCTCCTGTAGAAGGTAATCTTGTAACAAAATCCATACTGATGCATTCCCATTTCATCTGGGGTATGTCAAGAGGCTGAAGTTGCCCTGGTAACTTGATTCTTTTGGCCTTTATCCGCTGACAAGAAAGACATTGCCACACATAGCAAAGTATGTCTCCTTTCATTCCATACCAAAAATAACTCCTCCTGACAGCATGAACAGTCTTAGCATAGCCTGGATGTCCGGATGTAGGGCTATCGTGTGCTTCATACAGAATAGCCTTCTTTAGAGCTGGGTCTCTGGGTACACAGATTCTATGTCTGTAGTAAAGACATCCTCCCATAAGAGAGTAATCTTTAGCTTCAGGCATCTTATTCTGCTGGACTAGAGATACTATATGTTGGTATTCTGGATCTACTAAAGATGCTTCTTTGATTCTATTCCAGATAGGGTTACTTGGAATAGAGATAGCTCCGAGAAAGGATTTTCGGCTAAGACCAACTGCATTTTCCTTTCCTGGTCTATACTTTATGTCAAGATCATATTCCTGTAATAGCTCTATCCATCGTCGTTGTCGCATATTGAGAATAGGTTGAGTAAAAATCCATTTTAAGCTCTTGTGGTCTGTCACCAGCTAAAACTTGCGTCCGAGAAGATAATGTCTCCATAACTTCAGCCCATGAATAACTGCTAAAAGTTCCAAAACATGAGTAGGATAATCCTTCTCATGATCTCTCAGCTTTCGCGAAGTATACGCCACTGGTCTTCCTTCTTGAGTAAGAACTCCGCCTAGAGAAAATTTGCTAGCATCCGTTGCTACTTCAAATTCCTTACTGAAATCTGGAAGCTTTAAAATAGGAGTTGAGACCAAGAACTCTTTTAGTTTAGCAAAGCTAGAATCGTGCTCGGTCTTCCATTCGATCCTCATCCCTTTCTTTAGGAGTTCCGTCAAAGGTGCAACAATATGTGCATAGTCCTTGACAAAAATCCTGTACCATCCCGTTATTCCAAGAAATCCTCTTACTTCGCTGACAGTGGATGGTTGAGGCCAATCAACGATGTCCTTGACCTTGTCTGGGTCCACTGAAATCCCCTCAGCCGATATGACAAATCCAAGATAGTTGACTTTTGGTGAGCAAAAAGTGCACTTGCTCTCTTGAGCGTAAAGTTGGTGTTTTCGAAGAAGATCAAGTGCTTTGCGAACATGTTCTTCGTGATCTACCTCGTTCTTAGAGTAGATGAGAATGTCATCAAAGAAAACCAAGACAAAATCATCCAGGTAAGGTCTGAACATATCTTGCATAAGTCGATTGAAGCTTACAGGAGCATTTGTTAGACCAAAAGAGATTACTGTGAACTCGTAGTGCCCGTACCTAGTGTTGAAAGATGTCTTTGGAATATCTGATTCTTTGATTCTGATTTGGTAATATCCTGACCTTAGATCAATCTTTGTAAAAATTTTGGCGCCATGGAGTCTGTCCAAAAGTTCGTCAATCCTTGGAATCGGATACTTGTTCTTGACAGTTACCTGGTTCAGTCCCCGGTAGTCTATGCATAGCCTTAAGGTCCCATCCTTCTTTTTCTGAAAAAGAACTGGAGCACCCCAAGGAGAAATAATGGGTCAAATGAATCCTTGCTCAATGAGTTGTCTAAGTTTTTCCTTGAGTTTGATAGCCTCTGGAAGTGACATTTTATAAGGTCTTTTAGAGATAGGTTTGCATCGAGGGATAGTCTCGATCTCGTGATCTACCTCTCTATGCGGTGGAAGATTCGTAAGGTCTTTAGGGAATACATCATCATACTCTCTCAACCAGTTTGGTCAAAATGAGGTATCTGATTGGTCCACCTTGTTGAGTTTTACTGCATAAATTTGCTGACCCTTCCTGAGTCCCTTCAAAAGTCTACTAGCCTTAACTAGAGTAGCCTTAGGTCTCCCATTTTCCCCCTGGATTAAGGCTTCATTACCCAAGTTATCTGTAAAGGTAAAATTCCCTTGTGCACAATGTATGTGGGCCCTATTTCGCTTTAGCTAGTCCATCCCTAGTATCCCATCAAAGAATCCTAAGGGTAGGGTTCGAAATTGGGCAGAAGTTGGGTGTCCCCCTAAATCAAAATCGATTTTTCCTGCAGAATGTTGAGATACTACTTCCTTGCCGTTTGCTAACTCTACAAATAGCTTGCTTGTTGGATACTTATCTAGCTTTAGATTTCTCATGCATCTGGGTGAAAGAAACGAAAGAGTACTACCACAATCTAAAAGGAATTTAACTTGTTCACCTCTGAGAGATCATGGCGTATGAATGACTGCGTATTTCTTGCAACCATTGGGATTGTCAATTGCAGCATGTAGGTTTTCTCTCTCCACTGCTTCGTCACCCACAGTTGGTTGTACCATTGCGGCATTCACTCTGGCGGTAGCTCCACGCCCTCGCCCTCTGTTCATCCTTCCTCTTCCTCCTCTTCCATTAGCTTGGCCACGCCCACGGGTATTCAAGGGTATGGCATTGGCATTGGTTGCCTAATTGTTCCTGGGGAAATTGGATCTGTAATGCCCATGCTCACCGCAGCCATAGCATCGGACATCAGGGAACTCCATGGTTGTGGTGGTAGCCACAATAGGGCACTGGTTATACGCTTGGTTGTCTGGTCTGTTATCCCAAGTAGTTGTCCTTGCCCTCTTTTCCCAATGATTCCTCCTGTTCTGATTAGCCCTTTGTAGTTCGAGAGCTAAAGGTTTGGCCCTTAACAAGGCATCCTGTAGCGTCGTCGGCCTGAGAGCTTCCAACCGAGTATTCAGGGGATCGATTAGTCCTTGGCAGAACCTTGCCATCTGTTGTTCCAAGGTCATCGTAGGAGCATATCTCCGAAGAGTGACAAACTTTGCATAGTATTCTTCGACAGATGAATTCAGCTGCCGAAGTGAAAAGAATTCATTCATCCTCAAGGTTCTATAGGCAGGCGGTAAATAACGCCCCATTATCGCAACTTTGATGTCTTCCCAATATTGGGAAGATCCCTTAATATCCATGTCCCTGCAATGTTGCTTCCACCATATCTTGGCATCGCCAGTCAAGCAGAACATCGCAAGCATGGTCTGATTTACGGGTTGGGTCCCCGCAGCTTCAAAGTAATCGTCCATGGCTTCCATCCATACTTCCTCATCTCTCTCCACATTTTCCCCCTCGCCCTTAAAGATCGGAGGTTGGGCTTGCTTAAGGAGGATCTTTTTCTCTTGTGCTGCCGAGTACAGAGCAACAGGTGGTACCTACATGGATTGTACGAATTCTTGATACATTACTTGGATTTCAAAATAGACACGAGACTTTAAATAAAATTCAAGATTCTACTTTATCAAAAGACAGAGATTCAGAGACAAAAAGCACTTTATTGATGAAAATTTATTACAATTGAAACCCCTCAAGGTTTAGGATAACTGATGATCAGCTTATTACATGGCTTTATGGATTGCGTATAAAATACGCCTAGGAGATGGTATTCACATGATGCACTACTTCATTCGTGTAATAGTTTCTATACTCATTCTTGAGTGGATATTAATCTAAGATATCAAGCCGGAGTTCCGCTTTCAGTAATCCAAAGGTTTTGACTCGGTTCGCTGGGATCACGTTGGTGACCTTCTCCAAAAGCCATTCGTTGATGGTTTGATTGGAGTTGTCTGAAACAGTCTGGTCCAATCGTGTAGGCACCAAGTAGAATATCTCTAGGACCCTCAACTCTTCTCCCCAACGTATCTTCTTCAAATCGGTAGCCAGGCATCCTAGCTTCCGAGCGTTGATGTAGTAAACCCCTCCTAGAAATGTCCAATCAAGTTCCCATCCTCTATCAATGCGAGTGGAGTGTGGCGTATAACCCTTCAATAGTACCTCCATGACATCTCGCCTGAACTGGTAAACTGGGGATCTTCGAGCTTGCTCATAAATAAGCTCAAACACTTGGACCTTCCGATATTCGAGCACAGGGTCTTTCTGCAACACCAATGCAACGAATTCGGATCAAATACCTATATACTTTCAGTTCCTTTTAAATGTTCAAACAATACGACTTTATTTCCCAGCCTAACCTAGGCTCTGATACCAGGTGTGAGGTCCCCACCCCGCCGTATCAACCAGCGGATTTGATGGTGAATCTGGTGGCCACTAGATCTATTGCGGAAGTAAACAAAATGGTTCAGGGTTCGACTAGCGGACGATCTCTCATCACAAGTGAGTCGAGTTCGAGCTTACTAGCAAGGAGATCTAGCTCCACCTCGCAGGGGAAGCGTACTTAAACTATCTAGTGATCCTAAGACCCACCTTCCAAGAGGAGAGAAACCCCGAGTGCCTTTTCCCCCATGTTTCAGAGGCACGTACTCTCGATATTTCACCGCTCTAGGTGCAATGAGTATTACTAAAATCGAAGTAAGCACTATGGGGACAGAGAGTTCCCGACCAATCGGGACCACCGATCTCGTAGGCATTGGCAACCTGAGCCAAGCCCCCACTTTCCACCCCCATACTCACACTTCCTTGTGTGACCTAATTACCACCACAAAGGTTGTTCAACATAAACATTCCTTGTTTTAATTCCGAAGCACATTGTTCGTTAAGACAGCCCTTCAACCAGTATTGCAAACAACACCAAGACAGTATTCTAGTAAAAATTCTACTCAAACTTATTCATTAAAATTCCAATGTTCTGGAGGTACAACATCCCCCCTCCAATGAGAGTTCACTCCTCCCGTTGTCGCCTAGCTGTCCATACAACTAGGTATGTCCACCGCATAGAAAGCACGTCATGGACACTCCCACCGCATAGAAAGCAAGACGTGGGTATCCACCGCATAAAAAGCAAGTCGTGGATTCAAGAGTCCTTAACGAGGAACTCTGCCCCCTGTGATCAGTAGGGGGGTGAGGACTGATTCAACATTGGAAATAAAATGAACATGTGCGCTCCTTGCCGCACTGTCGAAGCAAGGGACTTGCCAATACACCGTGTGCGAGCCACAAACGGCTCCAAGCACACAACAAGTCTAAACTAGAAAGCTCAAGAGAACAAAGGGTGTGTCACTCACCACTCTACGCTCGCCTTCGTGGTGGATTCCTCGCCGCGATGAAGAAGAAGCTGTAGTCGTGCCGCGCTCAACCGCTTCGCCGCCGTCGTGCCTTCGTAATGCTCGATCGCATACACACTCTCCCTCTCTCTCTCACACACACACACACACACAAGGAGGTGAAGAAGAAGAAGATGGAGATGGAGCAAGAGCACTCTTCTATTGCACAAATGAGAGAATGAGTAAAAATTAGGTTTAGTTGGCTTTTATAGGAGCTCACCCCATTCACACTTGGGCGCCCATGCTTAGCCAACTAACCCTAGCATGTTCTTGTTAAAGTGCGCCTCTCATCGGCGATCACTCTACCTTTCCCTATTGGTCCGACAAGCCCGGTACCTGACTCTAAATAATACAACGTTTATAGATCATAGGGTGTCCGTGTGCCGTGAGGGTTAACATGCCCCCCTTCCTGATGTAGATTCCATCCTCGGAAGCTATTGAGTTGAAGCTGGTTCGTCGAGGTGGAAGAGCATTTGAGATGAATGTCCTTAGCCTTCATTAGTCACTGCAAACTCAAACAACATTGCACAGTAATTGCATTCGCTTAAAAAGCATTCTCTTAAAAATCATATGCAGTTTTAGGTAGACAAATTGATTGGTAAAAGAATTTCAAACAATTTGTTAGCAATGAACATTAAATTGCAATGTACTCAAATGCATAAACAGATGTAAAGGTAGAAAATTAAACAAGTCTGGGGTCGCTAATTTGATGGTCGAAAGGCACTAGAGATCGAATATTAATACCATGGGTAAGCTTCTTAATTTTCAGTGGTCAATTAAGTTGTTTAATCGCGAGAGCCAAGTATTCATGTTCGAGGGCTGACTAGAGGCTATATCTAGAAAACCTTGTAGTTAAGCTACCATAAAAGGAATTTCTCATGAAATCATCGCCTGACTGATTACTTTTTCTTTGACCCCCCAAAGTCTTTTCACATTGATTCAATTATGATGTGTGTGCTTATTTTGTATGCCTTGGGTTTTTTGCTTTTCAAGGAAAAGCGCCCACACTGGGAACCTCTAGGGCTCTAGTACCATAGGCAATACATGTGAGTGAAGTACCAATTCAAGCTGAGATTTCTCTTCCAGCTTAAAATTTTACATTGTGGCACTTTGATTTTTTGCTTGTTCATTTTCATCATTTTAATTTTGTAATTTTGGGGGGTCATATAACACTGTTACCCTCCCCAGGCTCATCACATTAGTAAACTCCCTTTATAATACTTAAGCTAAAGGTCACTAGGGTTAAGCCCACTAGAAAGCCCTAGTACATTTCACACAATGCTGCCTAAATCGGATTAAGAACCTAAGTAACCATTGCTTATTAGGAAGGCATTCCCCATGGTATTAAGAGAAGATTTCTAATACCTAGCTTGGTCAAACTAGCTTAGTCGGACTGCTTGATTTTTAAACCTAGACAAGTGATTATGACAAAACATTACATTGAATTAAATGTTTGATACTAAGCCAATGCGCTGAATATTATGCTACCAATCACAATCAAAGCAGACAATCATAGATGCAAAAAGATAATGGCAATGCTAATGGACAAGAAACACCTGTTTGTGTCGATGGTCGCGCTTGATTTGAAGTGTGAACGAGAGAAAGGTTCCATGAAGGTCCAAATCCTAACCACAGCAACACGCTCCTGTACACACTAGGAAACAAAAGGAATACCTCCAGGAGGCACATTAGTAGGAAAAGAGAACTTTGCGAATCACTCAACTCTAAAACGGAAACACTCCTATCGTACTAATCTTACCTACCCTCCATCACTCAAGTGATGAGGATCAAAGGTGTTTTATGGCATAGGTTTCTGTTTCACTGTACCAGATGTGACATGTGTAGGTCTGAGTCAATGTTTTGACTTTTATTGTGCATACTCGTTTGCTAATTGCTCTTGCTCCTTTTTTTTTTTTTTTTTTTTGAGTATAAAGCTTTATATGTACATTCCCTAAGATTGGTGATTGAGAGGTCATGGAAAAAGGTTGAGAGGGAAACAAATGAATGAGGACTGTCAGCAAACACTCCCCCCTTCCTTGGGTAGATCATACCGTTTGAAATGAGCTTGTCACCCTTTGAAACCAATTGTTCCAGTTGGTAATAGGTGAGGATTTTTGCCAGTAGTTTTCTATTACCATAGGTGCCTCGTCAAGTTGCAAGGGTGGTAAGGTACTCTCCCAGGATCGAACTTGAAGTGGTTCATCAGGTGATTCTTGAACACTGGGAGGTGTGGATTCTTTTGTAGCTTCATGGAGGTCCACTACTATAGATGGAGACTGTGTAGAAGCTTTTACCTCTATGGATGTATTACATGATGAGCTAGAATCTTCATGGGACTCCCCCCTTCCTGAGCTAGGTGGAACAAATCGTTCTTTCTTTGGTACCCAAACTAGCTCGGGAGCGGGTGTGTAGCATTCTGTGATTTTTTCCTTTCCACGATCATTGATTCGTTTTGGAGCTACGGGATTGGGCTCACTTGGGTCAGGTGATAGGTAAGAGCACAATCTACGTTTTGGCACCCAGATTTGATCATTTCCTTGATAGTAGCCTTGGGCTTCCAATAGTCGTTTAGGGATCCATCGCAACATTTTCTTACTTTTCTTGGAGCGAGTGGTACGTTTCTTACAAGGCGTCTGCTTTTTAGCACTAGGTATGGTCACTAAAGAAGCTTTAGGGACCCACTTGTATGTTTTCTTCGTTACATTAGGATGAGTCTTGTCGGAAGCGATATGCATTGCTTGTAGCATATTTAAGGGTATAGGCATTTCATCCCCCTCAGGTGTTACCCAGGTCGTCCCCCTATTTCCCCAAGTGTCTATGGTTGATGCTAGGTGGACCCAATCCACATTGTCTGATTCCGTCATACCCGGTAACACATCCATATAAGGAGAATCTTGGCCAATGTCTGTATCCTTCTTACAAGTGTAACAATATTGTAGTGGGGCCGAGTGAACTGTGGTGTCAGAGCGATGATCAATAATGGTTTTACTCCCTAAGGGGTGTACCTTACCAGTCACCAAATCCACTCTAAGGACAGAGTCTTGGAATTGCAAATAGACATGATTTTTAGACCAATCATGAACCATTTGTGCTTCCCTCATGAATGGTCGTCCTAAAATCATTTCATATGACATAAGGTGTTTAGAGAAATCCATTACAATGAACGTATGTCGTACCTTGTGTCCTAGAACTTTGATCTTAAGATCCTTGAGCATCCCCATAGGTTTGGCTATGGTACCATTTGCCATCTTTACCACAATGTTAGTAACACTGAGGCGGAGTTTTCCCATGGATTCCCAACAATCTTTTGTAACGATGCTAACTCCCGCACCACCATCAAGAATTCCCTTTATAGTTAATCCCTTGGTAGTGATGGGTAGGGTCGCATTAGACTCGTCGCCTTCAAAATACTGCCCTAATTCGTTAATGGGTACCTCAATCACAGACTCGTGTCCATCTAAGTCAAGTGATTGCACATGATTTTCCTCATCAATCATAATCGAGTCAGGCCTATTTGGTTGCACAAACTGCGGTAATCCCGTTCGTAGCTCTCCGTTAAGGAATGCTCGAAGTGCAAGGAATAACTCAGGATCTCCATACAGCTTTGCTATGATCGTGGTTTGGACCTCAGAAGACATGAAGTCCACTAGTTTGGCAACATTCATTGGCGTTTTGCAGGGTGTAGGTCCTTGACTAGGAACTGGTGAGGATGGAATCTCATATTCCTCAATGGGATCAGGTATTCCTTCGTTAAACATCCTTTCCAACAAGAAGGGTGTATGCTCACTTTTTGATGTCCCGTCCTCACTCCCTTCTTGGATGATACTAGATATGGCTAACGGTCTATGGTTCATGTGGGGTGGATGAACTTGCGTGGGAAACACTGTGTCATGAATTTTGACCTGCATGGGTTCTGGTTCTAGTTTCCTTTGAGTCTTATCCACTAAACCTCTTAGATGTTTCACCTGCTCAATCTCGTCTACTGGGTTTGGGTACGTCCCAATCTTCTTTTTACGATTCTTCCCTTTTTTCCCCTGCGGTTTATCTTGGGGGTCTTGGATTGGATTTAGAAACACTTGTGGTGTTTTCAGAGGCTCTTTATGGTTTTCTCTTATTCGGTTTTCATTTGGTTCCATGTTAAGGTTTTCTTTGTCGGTCTTTCTCTTTGTGGTATTGGTTCTAGTCTCCATTGTCTCGATTGAATCTGAATCATCCTCGAGGTCATTCATATACACGGGGTCATCTCCTGTTCCTATGTTTTTTTTGGAACTTGGCTTTGAATTTTCCGTATTCTGCGACTTCTTCCTTCGTGTCTTCTTTTTCTTTGCTTGGATAACTGAAGTGGTATCTCTCTCTTCGAGGATATGTCCTGGCCCTTGAAGCATGGACTGTGTAATCGCATAAGCGGGTGCGACGGGTGGTATTGGCGATGTCACACTAGCAATTTCGACCAAATTTAGGGGTGTGATTTTAGGCGCATTTGGGTTATAGGGGCATTGGGCAATCAAGTGATCTATGCCACAACGATTACATGTGAGTATTGGCATTGCAGACGTGCTCCCTTGATTCATTTGCATCTGTGCAGCATTCTTTTGTAGCCTAATAGGGCACTCCGCTACTCGATGTGGTCCACCACACTCGTAGCATTGAAGAGGTGGCCTCCTAGCCTGGGTGTTGATATTTTGACCTCTGGATGCGAGAGCAGCAGCTTGATAAACCGGCTTGACTTGCCCCCAACAATCTTCCATGTAGTATATAGGACACTCTTCCAATGTATCAAGTCCGTAGGCAATACTAGTGTCTATTTCCTCCTCACAACCATCTGGATAAGCATTTGATGGCTCGCAACCCACTTGGTTCATAGGGGCGACTCTTGGATGCGGGGGCTGTGGTCCTAGCACAGGAGGTGGTAGCGGTGTAGCTTGTACAACATTTTGAGGTCTAGGGACCATGTGTTGCGGTAGTTGCTCAACAGGTGGAGCAGGCATCAATACAGGAGCTCGAGGTGCATCCATCCAGGCTACAGGTGGTCTATTTTCCATCATACGTTTGATCATTAAACAATCCTTAGCTTGGTGACCATACCTACCACATGCGTTGCAAGTTCCATTAAATTTTACTCTAAACGTAGGGCACTCACTAGTGCTATGTGGACCTAAGCAAATGGAACACCATTGTTGCTCCCTTCTTGGATACATGTGACTATTTTGAGGGGGTCGATTATCCTTAAGAGACTCTTGGATTGCCTTGGTGAGGTCTGTCAAGAATGTCTGAAATACCTTTGGCTCATTGGCAATGGGCTTTGCAGTCATGGGTTCATACTCAATGGCTTGTGAGCTAGTGGATCTCGTGTCAGTAGACACCCTCATGCCTGCTATCATCAAGTTGTCCTCTAATTGGATTGCATTGGCAGTGACATCTTCCCAGGTTGTGATACCTCTAATCACTAGTCCATTATAGATTCCTTCATTCCTCAACCCTCGAATGAATCGATCAAGCAGTTGGTTATTGTTGAAGCGCTCATTTACAGGGCAACGAGAGTTTAAGTGCTTTAGACGACTAATGAAGTCCCTTACTGACTCTCCTTCCTTACGTTCGGCCTTCATTAGCTGAGATGCTACACCCCAAAGCACACCTTCTCGTATGTACTCCTTTAGAAACAACCTTCGAAGGGTAGGGTAGATTGTTTTCTCGTCCACCCTTAGGGTTCTATACCAATCTCCAGCCTTCCCACTTAAGGTCAAGCTTAAGGCATTGCACTTATGTAGTTCGTTGCGTTCCCCTAAGGAATCACATACTTGTTCAAACACTTCAATGTGTTTCCTAGCATCTTTGTCCCCATTGAATTTTTGCGTGAGTTTGGCAATTTGTACTGCCTTACTTCTAGGCTCTCTATCAGATGCATGACGCATATTTTCCGCGATAGATCGACCTATGGTTTGAGCAAACGCTGCCAAGTCACCTATGTGAGGAGGTAGGGCCGGTGGAGGTACTCTTGGAATCATATGTGGGAGAGGGACGGGTGCCGGTCTTGGCATATGTGTGGATGATGCAGGATATGGAACATAACCGGGCATAGGTCCACTCGGATAAGGGCTAGGGAGCGGCACTCGAGGAGCATAAGAAAGTGGTACAATTGGAGGTGTGGGGGCCATGTGTGCATAAGGGGCTAGAGGCACATATGGTCGAGGCCCCATATTAGGTACTACGACACTAGGTAGTGGCACTGCGCTAACCGTAGATGTCATCGGTACATTCTCTGTCAGGCTTATCCCTGGAGTGAGCACTGTGTTTTCCTTGATAGAGGGTTGAGCCAAGTTAGGGAAGCTAAAGTTTTCGCTCGGAGGCTCAGATTGCATAGAGACCCCAGGTGAAATGACGTAAGATGGGTCCATGGGGCTCATTAGAGGAGTCTCCATTTGTGATAGAGTAGGCTGTTGAGCCTTGCTCGTATCCAGAAATCTCATGGGGCCAGTTGAGAGTATATTTACCCCTCGGTTTTGCCTTTCTGATTGAATAATGCCATGGATAACATTACAGATCATTTTCTGTTGATCTTCGATGCTCGTGGCACTAGAGGTGGATTGTACAATCTCTATCCATCCTACATGGTAGGCGTGGCCAAGTGTAGATCCGTCAACACCTCAGTGTGGAGGTCGTATGTCCAATGATCATTAATGAACATCCTTCTAGAGTCGACGTGTTAATGGTTTCTTGTGAGGTAGAAGCAATGTTGCTCCCCGTGGTTTTACTTGTCACCAACGGTACTCTAGAGGGAACTTCTGAAGGAGGCAGCTCAACAGGGCCTTCTTGGTAAGAAGTTGGTAGGATATCCACATGGACACTCTTTGGGGGTGTGGGGTCCACGTGCGATGTGAAAGGAGAGTCCACTTCCCCACCCCCTTCGTGTGCTTCATTTGCATCAGGTTCCGAGCGAGTAGCTCTACCTAATGTTTCCATGAAACGGCTAAACATACTAGTACTAGGCTGTGGAGCTTCGGGAGGTGCATGGCCTTCTCTCTCAATGTTTTGGGTAGGGTATGCTTCCATGATTTCTGAGTCGGAGGAGGAATCACTAGCGGCTATTTTAGGGTCTTGGGTGGTGCTACCTTGTGTCCCCGCTGAGGGTCTAGAGCCTATCATGGATGGGTAATGGGTGTCCGTATGAACAGAGGCACCCTCAATATGCTCGTGTTCTAGCACCCGCCCAGAGCGTAAGTGCATGTGCTTTTGATACCCTAAGGTGTCAAAAAGCTGCTCTAGGAGGCCTTGTGGCTAGTTTTTAGCGTGTTTTTTGTTTGTTTTTTTGCTAGATTTTTTAGAGCGTGTCGTGGAATGGGCCGTGTGATAGCTCGAAACGAGCGTATCGGTCAGAGGGTCGTGCCGTGCTTTATAGCCCTCCGTTTGGTCACTCTATGCCCTCGGAATCCCTAAAACTGTCAATTTCCAGTAGGGAACTAGGCCCAAACAAGAAAGTCTAAGGGTGCAAGTGGGAAGAGAAAGGAGGAGAGTGGAGGACTTGTCCCACATCCTCTCATTCTCTCTTGAGGGAGTAGGGTATATATATAAGAGTGAGTCTAGTATATATCATAAGACTGAGGACTGAGGCCTGGGCCTAGGCCTGGGCTTGGGCTTGGGCTTGGGCTTGGGCTTGGGAAAATGATCTCGATCCCGATCTATCTTTTATACAAACCAACCCGTCCGTTTTAAGAGTCACGTTTTTTATTTTCGAAAAATTTAGCCGCCCGCTCAATCGCGCTCCTTGCCAAAAATGTGCGCTCCTTGCCGCACTGTCGAAGCAAGGGACTTGCCAATACACCGTGTGCGAGCCACAAACGGCTCCAAGCACACAACAAGCCTAAACTAGCAAGCTCAAGAGAACAAAGGGTGTGTCACTCACCGCTCTACGCTCGCCTTCGTGGTGGATTCCTCGCCGCGATGAAGAAGAAGCTGCAGTCGTGCCGCGCTCAACCGCTTCGCCGCCGTCGTGCCTTCGTAATGCTCGATCGCATACACACTCTCCCTCTCTCTCTCTCTCTCTCTCACACACACACACACACAAGGAGGTGAAGAAGAAGAAGATGGAGATGGAGCAAGAGCACTCTTCTATTGCACAAATGAGAGAATGAGTAAAAATTAGGTTTAGTTGGCTTTTATAGGAGCTCACCCCATTCACACTTGGGCGCCCATGCTTAGCCAACTAACCCTAGCATGTTCTTGTTAAAGTGCGCCTCTCATCGGCGATCACTCTACCTTTCCCTATTGGTCCGACAAGCCCGGTACCTGACTCTAAATAATACAATGTTTATAGATCATAGGGTGTCCGTGTGCCGTGAGGGTTAACAGAACATGTCGAGCTAAATTTTCCCTAGAGGACATTCTTTCCTATTGCAACCAGCATACCCATCAATCATTTCCTTCCTACTTTAGAACTTAATGTACGATGAATTCAATGCCAAGGTTTCCGTCGGATTTCTCCAACATGTTTGGGGATATGTTCATTCCTAACTAAACGTGTGCAATGTTAAATTAAACAGCTTGAATGAAGTTATGACCTACCTCTTCCATTTCTTCGTCGATGGCCCGTGAGATGGCCGGTATTTGTTCCTCCATGGGAGCTTTTCCCTTCCCGTTCACCTTGCTCGTTCCTGCCTCGTGGTCGTGGGCTCCACCAAAGAGAGTCCTCTTAACCGGGGCCATTTTAAACTCACTACTTTAAATAATTAACTTGGAGAAAAGAGCTAATGTCCACAAGCGTCATAACAAGACAAATGATAGATTAGCAACATCAAACAATGCCTGCTACATGAGAGGTTTAGATTCTTCTATATAGCAATCATTATGGATGATGCGTATTCCTATGGGAGCCTGCTCTAAAGATAATTACTCAACTTACGTGATTAATAATAGTAGGATTTCACTGATGGAATTATCAGAGAGATGAATTAAGTATGATTAATCTCTTTCCTAGCAACTAGATGATGAAGATTTATTTTATGCATACGTGTGAGGAAAGTCAACTCGTAGAGACTTAATTATAGATTAATTTTTCCTTAATTACACCTTAATGCATAAAGAAAATGAATTTAATTTAGTTACAGTATTAATGAGTGATGAAAAAAAGTGATTCTCTTAAATCTACACAATTACTAGCTTATCGACTAATTTCTATGCCACCTAGAGAGAGAAAATTCTAATAATTATACACTAATCATTAATCGAGAATGATGAATGGCTGATAATTCAGCTATGGAATGATGATTACATAATAGAATATGGTTAAAGAGGATTTAGAGAGTAATTATAGAGAATTACGACTAGGAATAAGCATAATAGACGAGGAATTTAGATGGTAGAGAAAGGAATTTACAGATAGCATTAATTAAACCGTGGTTACCGTGATTAAGGGCTAATAATCTTCTCAATTTTCTGATCTAATCGAGCTTCTTGAGATGAGAATTCGGCAGCACCTTCCTCCTTGATTCTCCTTCAAAAGGTGTGTGAACCGGCAGCACCTTCCCAGTGTGTGTAGGTGTGTGTATGCACTGTGTGTGTGTGTGTATGAGCATAAGTGTGTGTGTGTGTGTGTGTGTGTGTGTGTGTGTGTGTGTGTGCAGGTCTTTAAAATAGGCTCCTACAGGCTGAAAATCGAACTGGGTTGCTAAATGCATCTGGGAGCTTCTCCAGCTAAGCATGGCAAGTCTAGTTCCCTACTCACCAAGTGTCAGGTTGGCTAGTTTAACTAACTCTGAGACTTAGTTACTGGCTTGGTAGCTTTCCCAGGACTCCCACAAGGCAAGAGGGCGCCCCCTAGCTGCTAAAGCTGATCTGGAGTGGCCTGGGACCTGTTCCCACACAGTCCCGGGCTCCGGTGCCTCCCCGCTCAATTTTTGGAAAAATTGATTTTTGGCTAAATTGGGTCATAAGAGTCGGATTTTGATGCCGTAAATTGCTATACAGAGATCTAACTAAGACGTACTGGACCAAGTACCTGCCATATTTAGCAGCCCCCGGGGTCCGAAAATGCATTTTTTTCAAATTTGGGGTACAGGTGCAGTTTTTCGAAACGATCAAAACTGAACGGAACGGGTGACCAAAAACTTGCTATTTTTGGATTTTTTTACAAAAATTATTTTAATTCACATTTCGAAGGTTTAAAACATTCTAAACATCATGGCACTGACAGAATTTAGAAAACTGCTAAAAATAGTACCTTTTTCCATTATGTTCATTTCATCGTACAATGGTGCTCTTTTGATCGGGGTCAGAGACCTTACAGGATGGTCTCAGCCTGACAAGCTAAAGAGATTTCCTCCATGTGCCTATCGTGTCATCTGTGTCCTTGATTGACATTATGTTGATCTAGGTAGTGTTTGAATGCACTTCATGGGTGTGTGAGTCGCTCCGTCCAACATTGGCGCCGCTGTCGGGGACACAAGGACCTAAGTAGGTTTCCTACTGACACTCGTGTGATGGTTGCTTGATTTAGTTTCGGCTAAAGAAAGCGTTTTTCTTAAGTGGATCCGGAAGAGGATATTCCGTGATCAAGTGGATAGCCAGGAAGTGTGTGTCTTGCCGAGGGTCTGCGACTAGATAGGTTTAGTTAGGATCTGTGGATTAGAGTAGATTGTGGTGTAGAGAGTAGGAGTTGGAGTGGTAGATGTGGTGGTAGGTTGACTTGAGAGTCTGTGTGAGGCTAGGAAGCAACCAAGACATCAAAATCACCATCTCACATGATCAGTAGGAGTAGGGTAAGTAGGATATCTTGATTGCTGATCTAGAGTACTTTATGCATGTCTTATTTGCTGTTAGGCTCATCTGAGAAGTGAAAAACACTAAGTAGGAAAGACGGTAGATTGTGTTTTGAAGCTGATTTGAAGTCCAAAATTTTCTGTGATTATTGCTGAGAGCTCTACAGAGCATAGGGAATACTACTGCCAGAAAAAAATTGCATTTTAAGACAGTAGACATCCTACGCATAGGATGTCTCTAGGGAACTTTTGGCATGGAATTTGGGAAAACTGAGGTTACCAGTGGGTTCAGAGGGTAGGTTTTACCCTAGTAACATATTGACTTGGGTGTTTTTCCCTATTTTTGTTGACCAAAAGCCAAAAGGCGGAGTCCGAAAACGTAAAATTTCAGCAAAGGCTTAATTGAGTGATTTTTGCATGTTTTTCCAATTGTGAAGCATACTTGCACTTGCTGAAAGCATAAGGAAGCATCAGGGACACTTCAATCTCAAAATTTCAGTAGTAGACATCCTACGCGTAGGATGTCTACAGGGTGATCTGGTGGAGATTTTGAAATTCTGAGTTGACCAGTGTGTTCAGAAGGTAGGTTTTACCCTGTTTTCACCCGAAAAGTAGAAATTTGACCAAATTTTGACAGATCAAAGCCAAAAGACTAGAATTGCCAGACATCCTACCCAAATTGTGTCCAAGGCCTAATTTTGAGACCAAACCATAGGATGACTCCATTGGCATGTTCTAAATGTTGTATTGAGTGCATGTGATAAATTTCATCTCATTTGGGTCAGTGAAAGTGAACATTGAACAGACTTTAGCACTTTTGACTCAAAAAGGCAAGAATAGCTAGTTTTGGGGTCTTTTTACATCCAAACTCAAATCTAAGCATACCAGTGGGTTGTTGAAGACTAGGGGAATCTTTGGTCCAAGTTTGGGTTCATTCTGAGCAAAAAGACATCCTATGCGTAGGATGTCTACTGCATGATTCTGAGACCAAAATTCTCCTGTCACCATACCATGCTGTCATATAGCCTTAGATAAGCCTCGTAGTCAATTTTAGTCCAATTTGGAGTTGATTTGACTTAGGAATTCATCAGAACAGACATAAGGCTTTTGGAACAAATTCTTGATCATTTGACCAACCTATAGGTGTCAGAATCAAAAAGTAAAAATAGCTGTGAGTTTAGCACATCAAGGGGAAGCTACAGTGCAAGTTTGAGCTGAAACAGACCAAAAAGATATCCTACGCGTAGGATGTCTCCAGGGTCATAAAGTGGTCAAAATTCTACTTTGGCCATATAGGGAGGTTCTAAGTGTCTCAAGGATTCCATAACTTTTTTTCAAAAGTGAATTTGGACCTTGTTTGGCCTATTTACAAAGCAAAGACAAGAATTGTCAAACATCCTACTCTTAGAGTGCACTAGAAGCTTATGCAGCCCAAATCTTGACCTATTGGCATCCAAATTCAATTTTGAGCATACCATTGGGTTGTTGAGCACTAGGAGAATCTTGGGATCAAGTTTGGACAAAATCTGAGCAGTTAGACATCCTACGCGTAGGATGTCTCCAACTTGATTTAGGACTCCAAACCAGCTTATGAGCACACCACTGTGATCAGCACATCAAGGAGAAGCTGGGGTGAAAATTTCAAGTCATTCTTAGAAAAAAGACATCCTACGCGTAGTATGTCTCAAGGCTATTTTTAGGCCCAAATGAGATTCTGAGCATACCATTGTGTTGCTAGACTTAAGGGGAGTCTCTGGACCAAATTTTGTTAAATTCTTAGCATATAGACATCCTACGCGTAGGATGTCTCTAGGCCAGTTTTAGGGTCCAACTGTACTTTTGACCATACAAAAGTGTTCACAATGTCACAGAGATCCCAAATCTTCTTTTAAAATTGAATTTGAACTCATTTTGACCAATCTAAACTGCATTTCACTGTTTTGGCCATAACTTTCACAAACGATATCGGATCGGAAAAGTTTTTATATCAAAACGTAGCCTGAGAGCGGCTCTACAGATCTTAGAGCAAAACTTTGAAAACAAAGAAGTATTCAAGCGTGCGAAACGATTCCATAAGATTAGGAAAATCATAGGTGCCAAAATGGGGGTAATCCAAAAAAGGATGGTTGGAGAAGGGAGAGTACCACCAAACGCGTTTTGCTCTTATGAGCTCTTCAGTGGTGGTGTTATAGAATGTGATATATGAGAGGAGAAGGTAGGGGTTTATAAAGGGTGCTTGTAAGATTCTAAGGTTTAATGACTTCTTGGGGAACAACATTTTTGGGAGTAGTGGTATTAAAAACCAAGTACTAGGGTACTGGGAGAGGAGTTAAGGTGATTTGGGTATGGATGTAAATTAAAGGCAACATTTCATAGTACAATTTTTTGGGAATGAGAGAGTGGGGTAAAAGTGTAAATAAGGGGGGTTTTTTAGGTGAGGGGAAAGAATCATCATGAAAAGAAAGGAGAAAGCTTGTGTTATAAAATGAAAGATTTTATTTGAAGAGGTCAACAGTAAGCTCAATAAGGTTTTGACCAGGGCGTAAAAAAGTGCCCAAAGGGTATTTCAAAGGTATGTAGGTAAGGTGGAGGAGTTCAAGAGTATCCCCAAAATATTGACCTATAGATAGGATGGTGCAAGAGAAAAATTGTAATTTTATAGGACACGAGAGTTCTTAAAAAAGGGAAATTGGGAGAGACAAGAGAGGTTATAGAGTGTGGGGTTTATAAGTTGGATGGGGGGGGGTGTAAACTATGTACTAGAAGGCTATGGATGTTGGGCCTTGAAGTCCAACAAATAGTTGGTCTAGGGAGGTGGGAGAGATTAGCATTAAGTTAGCAAGCTTGAGAAATGGTATTGCTAATACATTGAAAGGGTAGAAGTTTTCTAGTGGTGGGTGTGAAGGGGATTTTGAACACAATGGGTGGATTTTTTGTTATCTTGTGTGAGGGTAGGAGGAGCAAAGTGCGATTGAGGTAAGAGGCTTTGTTGAAGACCTTTCAAAGGAAGCAAGGTGGGTAGCCCTGGGCTCTCGAGAGTGGCTTTTGAAATCCATAGGTACGAGAGGGGGGGGGGGGGGGGGTTGGAGAAGTAGTTGTGTACCCAAGTGTGTGGGTGGCTAAACCCTCCCTCCTCCCTTTGTCTTTTCCCGAGTGGTTTGCTTTGTGGTGGGTACAGAATGGAAAACCTTATCTCTCAACCTCTTCCTCTTCGAAATCCAAACATATATTTTGAATGCCCATCTTAATGCTACCAAGGAGGAAGATGCCGTACATGCACGTAAAAGATCTATCAATTCCTTGGAAGAAGAAGTCATTTCTCTCCCTAAAGAGAAAACTATAAAAGAGCTTGTGGAGCAAGTGGTAACGGAGCACTTAAGTTCAAGTCACACTAAACCACGCTTTCCCTCCCCCTCGTTACCAAGCAAGCCCTATCCCCCTCCCAAAAAAGATTTCTTATCTCCTCATAGAACCTTCTACCCCCCTCCCAAAAAACCCTTCCAATCCCCTAGACCCTATACCCACCCCACCCCCTCCCCATCAAAACATCAATCCATAGCTTCTAAACCATCTCAATTCTCAACTTATAAACGACCTTTAGAATCTCCCCACAAAGACTCTCCTCCTTGCAACAAAAAACCCAACTACGTCCGCAACCTCAACAAACCTATCAATCTTGCCTACCCTCTTAAACCTCGTAGCCCCCAACACACCAACACTTCCCACCCCGCTCTACCGTCGGTTTTCTCCTCCCTCAAGAAAGCCTCATTTCCACATTACACCTCCCACTACAATTCAAAGCACTCGGGAAAAGGGAAAGGGAGGAGGGACTAGGGCTACAACACCCCACTACATGGGTTCATCTTTCCTTCTCCAAGCCCCCCCTCCTCCCTAACCTTTGGATCTCCAACACCGCCTCTACAAGACCTTTTGACAAAGAATACCTCGAGCCCCCTAACTTCAAAGGACGAGTGAGAAGAAAGTTTTGGCTACCCCTTACAAACCCTCCTGGCTACAAGCTGCTCCTATTTGGTAATCTTAAAGCCTTTTCATTTGATAATGGGGTTTCTAATTTTAAAGTGCACAACCTTACGCCTAGGTACTCTCTCTCCTAGAAAAGAGGTGCCTAGCTTTAGGTTTAAAATACATCCCCCCCCCACCCCCCCCCCCCCCCCCCCCCCCCCCCCCCTCTCCTAATCCTTCACCCTCTTCACTTCTTAATGCACATGGCGTCATGGAAAGATATGTCAACCTAAAACTTTTTTCAAGAATCATCCAACCGCTCTACCTTCCCCTTTCAACATATCTAATTCCTTTTGGAAAACCCCGCTCTCAATCTAATCTTACACAATAACTTTCATAACCTTAGCCGCCTTCTCTACTCTAATTTCTTACCACCTTCAAATCAAACCCCCCCCCCCCCCCCCCCCCGGTTTTGTCGCACAAGCCTTATATAGCCTCAAATTGGACCCTTCAATTGTGATAAAACCGCGGATAAGAACTTAGGCTTGGCCATCTTATCCTTGGATTGGTGTGAAAGTAATGCCCTCACCCACCTCAATGATACCTCCACTTATGAGCCTTGCTCTACCATCCCCTTTCCCTTTATTGCCTCCCTCCTCTACTCCCTTTCCATCCAATTTTCGGCATTACCGGCATTAGAGAGTAACTTCAGCCTCTCACCCCTTGACAAACAGCTTAAACCATGCTCCATCTACTTCATCCCAAAGCTCCACAAACCCTCCCTTGTCACACGGCCTATTTGCTCCTACAAAGTCTATATTTTTGAAAAAGCCTCCATATGGCTTCACTTTGTACTTTTCCCGATCCTCCTCACGTATAAGCAAAATCTTAAAAACTCTCTCACCCTCATCCAAGACCTTAACATTCTCCCCCTCCCACCCAATACCCTCCTTTTCACTTTTGATGTTGAGGCTCTATATCCCAGTATCCCTATCAACCAAGGAGTCTTAGACCTCAAAGCCTCCATAGCTACCCATTTTGACCCCCCTTAAACTCGCTTTATCCTCTCTCTGGCAGCTCTCATCTTATCCCACCACTACATTACCTTCAAAGGAAAGTTTTGGAAGCAAGTTAAGGGCACGGCTATGGGTTCCAATTTTGCCGTAGTGTATGTATGCCTTTTTCTTTGCCATTTAGAAGCTTCTTCCTCTCTTTCGCACAATCCCAACCTTCTTTACTTCAAACGCTATGTAGACGATGCCTTTGGTTTATGGGTTGGTTCTTTGACTTCCCTCACCTCTCTTTTGAATGATTATGGGAAACCACTTCAAGAACACATTAGAATCTCAAGCCACATTTCTCCTTACCACGCCACTATCCTCGACATTGAATTTTATAAAGGTACCAACTTTGCCTCCTCAAGCTTGTTGGACACCCATTGCCACCAAAAACCCTTAAACGCTTATAACTACATCCCTTGGATCTCTTGGCACCCTACGCATCAAAAAGTGTCCTTCATCATCAATGAACTCAAAAGATATATCATTAGGGAAAGCTCCTTGGATGGCTACCTCATTATCCGTAGCCTCTTCTACAAACGCCTTAGGACAAAAGGCTACCCACAAGGGTTCCTACATAATGTGTTCAACAAAGTCACCTATCAGAACCGTACTTCCCTCTTGGAACCATCACTCCGACTTAAGAAAACACCCCCCATAACCTTCAACCTACCTTTTACGCCTTCCACAAGAAGGCTATCACCCTCTCACTATATCAGTAACCCCATTGCTCGGGCTTGCCGGTGCAACCCCACACTCCCACACCTACCTAGACCCACCATTTGTTGGAACTCGGGGCCCAACATCCATAAAATTCTTGTGCATGCCTTACACCACCCCGGTGAACACCCTAACCTTTGATGTAGCGGCCCTCTATGATGGTCATGCTCATAGGGGAAGTAGTGGTTGGTACCTACCTCCCACTCTGTCTCTTAAACTTCTTCCCACCTAATTTTGCATGTCTCCATCAAATCCTCACAATTTTCTTTCCCCTCCCTAGTATAGCTCTCTATACTCCCCAAAGTTTTGGCATACCCTCATTAACTCATATCCAATGATCCTCTGTCTTCCTTCCTTTTTTGCCAAGCCTTGCTTACCAAACACTTTGTTTGCTTGCTCGCTTAAATGTAAACAAATTCTCCCCCCTATTTTTTGGCATCAAATCACCCCCCCCCACCCCCCTCTTTAATTTTTGGCATCTAATCACACCCTCACCATTCTCTGCAAGAAATTAAACTCCTTTTTTTTGGGTACAACTTGTCTACCTCTGACCATTAAAGCAAGTACCACCCCTTCTATCTTTACTCTTTCCCTATGTACTTGAGTACATTGCCATTAACTTCCTTTTCCCCCCCCAAATCCCATCTCAAATTGCCCACCTCAAATTGCCCCTCTATATAGCCTCGCTCACCTCCTCGATTTGTATCTAAACCCACGCCACTGATGAGCTCATTTTGGGCGAAACGCGTTTGGTATCCCACCCCCTTGTACCTTAATCACCCCTTAATGCCCTCGTTAACCATTCTACTATATGATCTTTCAACGTCTCATCGTTTTTTTTCCTATGTTTGGAGTCGTTTCGCACGCTTTCTTACGTTTTTATGTTGCAATTCATTCTTGAATATATAAGCGATGCACACCCCACGTTTATTTCTCCCTCTCCCTCCCTCTCTCCCCCCCTCTAGAGTGGCTTACTCTGTCTTTATCTTTAAGTCCTCTTAGTCCACCCTCTCCTTTGCTAGGGTTCTCCCCCCTCACTCCATGGGACTCTCTCTCTTACGATCAAGGACTTGACAAGGCCTTCATACTTGGAACTTTCCCCTTCCTTTGCAATTCACCTTATAATATTAAAGCTCCCTGCTTTTGAGGCACTTTAAAAAAATCTCACGCTCTCGGGTCAAATTATTACACCACTAAAGTCCCTAACATTTACCTTGCCCCACTGTATCCGCTTCCCTGTTCCCCGACACGGCTCCTTCTTTGCTTGTTTGCCCTCGGCCTTCCTTAACGTCCTGCTCAACTTTCTCCTGCCTCGCACCTTCCTCCCTACGCCTTTTTCACCATGCCTCACCACGCTAAGGTGCCATATCTGCCAGCGCTGCCCCTTGAACATGCCATTCAGTAAGAGGCAGCGGCGTTTGTTTCCTGCTCCTCTCCCTCACCACGCTCAGGCCCCCCTTTCTTTTGCCATCGCTGCCCCTTCAGCAAGCCAATTAGTAAAAGTCGGGCCCTTCAGAGGCCTTCTCCTCTGCATCTGCACAACCGGAGCTGCAAGAGCTTCAAGAGCCTGCCGCATCACCTGCGCCACACCCCCGATGCTTGGTCGAGTTCCCTCCTCACGATACTCAGCCCCCTACTTTGTTGGCCCACCTCCGTCGTCCTGCTGAAAATGATGGCCATCTTTACGCGGCTCTACCTTCCTGCACATATTGTGAGGCCATGCAATTTCAGCATCGACCCTCTTTAGTCGAAACCTCACGCACACTTATGTGTCCCCAGCCTCCCGCTTCAACAGATGGCATTGCAAGATGCAGCATCTTCATCAAATAACGATTATTGAAGCCACTTTAGCTTTGTAAATCCTTCGGGGATGGCTTTAACGGCTGGTTGTTTTAGCTTGCTAACACCTAACTTAACCCGGAACTGTTTTATAACTTTGTTAACTGTCTTCTCAGTCACAAACCTCTCTATTGCACCTCCAGCAAGTTAAGCTCTAAAGTCTTTGCCTAATTTTTGGATGGTTAATTAGATTAATTGGGTTGTAGTGTCGAATTTTTACCAAGCCAACACGACGTGGTATTTGTAGGCAACACCCTCCACACTTTCGCACAAAAGGGAGTTTGGACTCAAACTCAAACCCTCGCCATGGATAACCATGGGGCCCAACAAATAACTCATACAACCCTTTCTTTGGATACGACTCCAACGGTCTTGGCGGCACCACCTCTCCCCGGCTTCGTCTCGGGCACCACCGTTTTCTTGGGAGAATCCTCATCAACTCTTGTGCCACCTACGCACTCTCCCACAACTAACATGGCCTCGCTACCGGGAAACCCGCATGCTTTGGATCACTACGAGCACATCACGGAGGAGTTCAAAAAGCTCCCCGAAGATTCCTTTGACTTCTCTTCAGTCCTAGCCAAAAATGGCATGGACCACAACCATTTGAATGCGACTTTGTCCCCCACCTTAGCCATTCCCCAGGTTGTCAAAAAACCTTTGGATAACCGCAAGAAGGTTTCTACTTCATCCTACCTCCCCACCATTTCGGCAACCCCACCACAACTCAAGAAACCTGTTGATTTCGAGGTAATTCTCTCCAATTCCATCTTAGAATTCAAGAAACTACATGGCAAGCTAGGAAGAGCTAAAGGTTTCCTCGCACAACTCAATGAGTTAATCCATAACCAAAAAGCTCCCAAAAGCCTTTGTATGAAACCTCCAAAGCTTACCATTGATGATTCCCAATCCCAAGCTCTTCTCAATGCCAAGCTCGCTTCACTCACCATACAATTTCAACTTAATTCCATGCAAGCTCTTATCCAAGCACAAACTATACTCATAAATAATCTCCAATCTTATTTGGATGGGTACCACTCTCTTGTTGAAGAGCGCTTCAATGATCTCAACAATAGGTTGCTCTTGATTTCCATCCCCCTATTGGCAAAAGAAGATTGGAATCTCAAGCTTACAGAATGGAAAACCTTCTCTCTCAACCTCTTCCTCTTCGAAATCCAAACATACATTTTGAATGCCCATCTTAATGCTACTGATAGCCGTTTTTCGGCTCTTTGTGATTGCCATAGTGAGTTAACCCCCCCTATCAAATCACTCAAACACTGTGGTTACCCTCACCCTTTCACTGTATATAGGTGCGTGTGAGTTAGGGGACTTTTCCCATATCTCCTTACTGAAATAAAAAACCCTCAATTAGCTAGGCATTGGGCTAGTTGAGCCAAAAAAATAATAAAAATAAAAAATATAAGTATATTATGGCGCATGCGTATGTAAATATTTCTTTGTATATAGGGCCTAAATAAAAGATTTTTTCATAATTATTTTGGTATTTATTTAAATATTTTTACCTAGGTGTGTGTTATTTATGCTCTGTACATTGCCTCACCATTACCACAATTTTTCTTACCATTTTTCATACTCTTTAGTCCATATAGAAATATTTTCATGTAAGCTTCTCTTATATTTGGTGTAACTCCACCCCAACAAAAATCCAAAAAAACTAGTTTTATTTATGTGTATATTTTTTCACTATTGTGATTTTTCCCTTCCTACATCTATTTTGTTTTTTTTCTAAAAAATTAGAACACCAAAAATATTTATCTTTTTATGGTAGCCTCATAATGAGAGAGATTTCTTTTGACCCATTTATATTTTTTTCACTTATATTATTTATATTTGACATGTACATATTTTTTACACCCTTCAATATTTGATTTTCTTAGTTGTACTATTCACTTATATCATGATCTCAACAATATCTTCAATTATAAACCTACCAAATAAGGTCAAGGGTAGGTGGCATGCATACATGCACTATGGAGGGCTCACTCTTGGAGGTATTCAAAAGAATCATCCAAAGAAGGACCCCACAAGGACCTTGTGCAGTGGAAAAAAACGGTCGGTTTTGTTGAATTTTTAAAGTTCACTTTCTCTCCGAATTTGAAAAGGTGATACAAACAAAAGTTGTAGCTCGTGGGCTGAACTTTTGCCTCAAAGTTTGTCATATTTTTTTGAGCTACGATCTGTGAGCTATGATTTTATTAGTGGACCCGAGTTTTCCCATGCTATGCAGCCACACTCTCTCTTCCACTTTATCATTTTCCTCTTTCACACACACTTCTCCACTCATCATCCCCACCTCTCTCACCACTCCTCTCTGCACCCTACTCACCTTCTCCTCAACCTTGAAGAATAAGAGAAACCAGAGTGAACTCATACCTCCCACACACAATTCCATTCCAAAATTGACCACCTAGTCTCATTTTTCCTCCTCCAAATTACCCATATCTATCAAAAAAACCACAAAATTCAGCCTCTTCTCTTAAAAGACAGCATCATGGTGGTTGATTACTCAGCTTCAATTACCTTGTCTCTCAAGGAAGGTCAAGAGTGGAGAAAAAATGTACCGTCAACAAGCGTCAAAATTGGCCCTACTCAAGACACTTGGAGCATCAACCTTGTAAGAAATCCACCTTTTCTTACCCCTTAAGAGTTTTTCTTCCTTATTTGTATCCTACATGGATACTCCCATTGTAAATATCCAATTCCATTTGTAAATTAATACTAACTCTACTAACACTAACCCACTATGAAAAGTCCTATCACCTCCATTTCTCTCCTCTCTCTTTCTCCACCAACTTCTTGATAATTCCAAGCAAAAGAAATTAGATAAATTGCTGAAAATCTAACCCAACCATGGTTAGAGGAGTAACCCTAGCCTTCAAAATTGCTATAAAAGTAGGGTGTAGCTAGCACAAAAAGGGGGGAGAAGAAAGAGCACTATGCTATAGCTTGAGAAGCCAAGCTCAACCTCTTGAGAAGGAGCTCTTGAGTGGAATCTCATTGGCATTAGGCATATGTGTGTGTTGTATTAGGGGTGATTAGCAAGGGAAATCTATGCCATTGTAAGAGAGAGTGATCATTCATTTGAGAGTAGGAAATCTATCATTTCTCTTACTAGTGTAAGCGCAACATTTGCTAAATCAAGGAGGGTGAATTTGGACTAAGCATGGATACCTTGTCTCCCTTCCAACGTGAAATCATGGACAATAATGATGTATAAGTGTCTTGGTGTTTTATTTAAGTTCTTGATAGCTTGTCTCCGGGTATTGTTATCAATTTAGCCATAAATCCCACATGATGTGAGAGTGCGACAGGGTGGAGAGGACTCCCCTGGCCTTAAGACAGTGATTGGGGTGGCTTTTTTCTTGTGATGTGTTGTGGTGTAATCTACTCAGGCTATGTTGAACAAATACTAATCTCACTTTGATTGGTCATGACAGATTTGTAAGAAGGCATTAGTGAAACAAGGACCCCCTTCTCTCTCTTTCTTACATATATATATTTATGTTTGCTTGATCATTAACGATACACTTCAAAGCAGCCCGAGCACCATCTCTTTCTCTCTCTCTCTCTCTCTCTCTCTCTCTCTCTCTCTCTCGTGTTTTAGTGTGTGAGAGTGTTCCATTGGTGTTAGGGTTAGTGTAAATTCCTTGCTTGTTTGTGGGTTGCTCTAACGATTCTCCTCTTTTGCGTCCTAGTTCGCTCTTAAACTAGGTGGTGCCCCTTGTGTAGTTGGGATTTGGCTGGGGGTTTGTTGTTTTGGTTTGTGTTGTGTTGTGCCCCAGCCCCATTGAGCAGCACGGGAGCCTTGAAGGGTGTCTAGAGGTTGCTCTTCTTGTTGCCCGCCCCGGACCGCTTCAAATTGGTTCCCCCACAGAGGACATGCTTGTGTATGTTTTGTGAAGGCTCAAGCTTTAGCATAATCAAGTAGCTTGCATGAATCACGAGAATTTGTATGATCCCTTCATTCCCATTGCAAGGCAAAAGGTACACATAATTGTTAGTACTAAGTTGCAATTTCAGCAAGTAATTCGTAGAATTTTAGGTCCTCTTAGGTTGGTAGAGATAAACGCATCAGTAAATCCTTTTATTTTGCCTCTCATTAGGTACGACCTTAGTTTGGACGTCTATATTTTTGTTTTGTTTTAAGAATTAGGTCATGCATAGACCATGGATAATGCCAGGAATACAGGTTTTTCCCTTTCATTTCACTCCACACATTAGAGTAAACATTGCAATTAGTAGAAAAATCCATTTTCAACAACGTATGGTATTCATGTTTGGTGCCCAAAGAGTAGGAGAAATTCTCGCGTCACCAAAACCTGTCATTCTACCTCTTATTGATTATCATAGGTCATTTGATGTGAATATTTTTATTTTGTTGTAGAATAGATTGCAATTTAGAAAATATTATTGTGTAAATCTTTTAAAGAAAGAAAAAACAAAAACGCGTCACTTTGAAATCAATTCAATGGAGAGCCAACGCCAAATGTCTGGATATCCTCTTTTCTTTGGAGAGCCTGGAGAGGATGCAGAATTATTTCTAGCGAATTTCAAGATGTCTTGCCGTATCAAGAGGATAGGAACTGATCAAGAACGTGTAGAAATGTTTGAGGTGGTCCTTAGGAAAGATGCTAGCACTTGGTTTGACTCTTTGCTTGAGGAAGTTAAACGGAATTACACGGAAGTTTTGAATCGTTTCAAGAAATACTTCTTTGATCCCCAAAACACTCAAAATTATGGCAAGACATTGTTTCTCATAAGCAAAAAGACTTAGATGACTACTACTTGTACAAGCAAGAGTTTCTACGTCTTTGGGCTCTATGGATACGAAATGTTGCTAACCCTGGTGATGGTGCAGAATTTTTAAAGAAGGAGAGGTTCATAGCCGGACTCTTTCCTGACCTTAAGGTAAAAGTTGAGGCGGGTGCACCTGCTACTTTTGATGCAGCTGAAACTAGGGCTGCTGAGAAGTATAGGAAACTCAAGTGCTTAAGGGGAGAGGTTCCAATAGAAGGTCTTAGACCAAAGGTAAGTCACAAGCATCAACATCTAGGGAGCTTCCTGAGGTAACGGCTGAAGTGATTGAGAAGTTAAATGAATCTTTAAGCAGCCTGTCAATTCACCTTGCACAAGCTGTAGGTCCAAAGGGACAAGCAAAGAAGTCAGAAGAGAGAGAGCCACGAACTAGGAGAGTCTTGCAATGTTGGAATTGCGGAGAGTCTGGACATGGGATGTATAATTGTCCTTGGCCCCGTGGAGATCCAGGGAGACCTAACTTGAATTACCCAGTGATGAATGCAGGAGAAGGAGCTGGTCAACAACCAAGGCTTCTACAAAGGCCAAATGGACCAAGACCACCTCCACAAGGAGTAGAAAGAGTTCCACCTTTGCCAGATCCAAATGTGCATGTGGTAGAGGTGACAAATTCAAATGAGGTTGACATGGAAGCCAATGGCATTAAGCGTGGCCGAGGAAAAGGTAAAGAGAAAGAAGGAGTCACATCACAGAGTGACCATGGACAAGGCAAGAAGGCAAAGGAAACCAAGAAAACCAAGAGGACTCGACGTCGTATCAACCTCCAAGACTTCCCTCTTGGACATGGTATGGCTCCGTATAACTTGTTGGAAGACATGAGAGGTAAGGGTCCTGATATTTCATGGCCTCAATTTCTTGCATTATGTCCACAAGCTAGGAGGGATTTAATAAGGGCAGTTAGCACTAGGAGAAAGGTAAAAGAGAGTGTGCCTATTGTAAAAATTGCACAAGCTGAAATGAATGAGGACATTACACCGGTGCTAGACTGTTACATCAAATGAAGATTGGTTAGGAAAGGTCTAGTGGATGGGGGTGCACAAATTTGCATCATGATAGAGGGACTCATGCAAACACTAGGCATGCACATCCAGGAGACACCTGAAATCAAAGTCAAGATGGCAAACAATAGCAAGGCTAGGTGTGTAGGCATTTGTAAAAATGTCTTTGTAGAGGCCTTTGGCATTAAGAAGGCAGTGGATTTCTATGTCATGTCTACCAAAGGAAATGGTTACCCATTTATCCTACGGAGACCATGGCTAATGAAAATGCGAGCTTTGCAGGATTGGGAGAGTGGAAAGCTAATTTGCAGGAACAACAATCATAAGAAGGTTGTCTTTGACATGAAGGAGCAACGCCAAGAGGAGCTCCATGAAGAATCATCTCAAAGTGAGATGGAAGAAGGTTGGACCGATAGCACTTCAGAAGAAGAAAGTAGCGGCAGCATTACTGAAGAGGAGTCTTCCATCGAAGTCATGGGGGTAAGGTTTAAGCCAAGCAACCAAGAGACCTCTTGTCAAGGCTTGGAGGAGGTAGGTCCTCAAGAGAACGAAGGTGTTCAAGATGAAGGGATGCTGGAAGGTATGCTATCAACAACACTAACAAAGGATGAAAGAGAGGAGTTCAAATGTGTGCTAAGGAAGTTTCCTAGGCTTTTTGCTAAAGACTACACTGACGTGCGTGGGGTAGATGTTTTTCAACACAAGATTGAGTTAAAGCTTGAGGCCACACCTAAAGCTCATAAGCTACGAAGGCTAGGAGTTATAAAGGAGCAGGCTCTACTCAAGGAGGTAAGAAAGCTTCTAGCAGCAGGTTCCATTTATCCAGTGGAGAATTCAGAGTGGGTCTCTCCTGTTGTTGTCACTCCTAAGAAAAATGGCAAGTGGAGGGTGTGTGTGGATTACCGTCCCCTCAATGAGGCAACAAAAAGAGATCACTTTTCCCTCCCATTCCAGGATGAGATACTAAATGAGGTAGCTGGTCATGACAAGTACACTGTGTGCGATGGTTACTCAGGTTACTTTCAAATAGGGATTGCATTGGAGGATCAATTGAAAACAACCTTTATCACTCCTTGGGGTTGTTATGCTTTTAGAGTCATGCCATTTGGTCTGACAAATGCTCCTGCAACATTCCAACGTTTCATGAATATGGTGTTTCAAGCATTCTTTGGAAAGTCAATTAGGGTGTTCATTGATGATTTCTGTATTTATAGCTCAAAATCATTGCATCTACAAAGGGCAGAAGAAGGTTTAAAGAAGCTCTACGACATGGGAGGTTAACTCAACCCTGACAAGTGCCATATAGGTGAGGATGAAGTAATCTTGCTTGGTCATAAAGTTTCTTACAAAGGCATTGAAGTGGATCCTTCAAAGGCAAAGGCTCTTATTGAGCTACCATCACCCAAGAGTCTTAAGGAGGTCATCTCATTCATTCAAAAGGTGAAGTATATGTCACGCTTCATTCACTTAGCCTCGGAGTTACTTCACCCTTTGCAAAAGTTGACACAACAAGTAGAATTTGCATGGTCTGATGAGCTTGAACAGTACTTTTGTAACATTAAAGCCATTTTGTCAGAGCTACCAACACTCATGCCTCCTTGTTGGGAGTACACATTCTTTGTTAGCTCTAGTGCTGGGAAAGAAACAATTGGTGCAGTTTTGTTACAACAAGATCCCTACAGTACTAGGATGCGGCCCATCTACTTTGCTAGTAGGGTCATGAATGCTTTAGAGAGAGGCTACACGGAGGCGGAACTCATGATTCTTTCTCTCATGTTTGCGATAAGGAAGTTTAGATCCTACTTGCTCCCAAAACCTTTTGTAATTCTCACCGCAGAGAATTTGTTCCCTTGGGTGTCATCTCAAATGAATCTTAGTACTAGGATCTCAAAGTGGATTATGGAGTTGCAAGAGTTTCAATACTTTTTCAAGGTAGAAGATAGTGTGCGTGCACAATTGGCAAGGATTCTCACTTATAGGGTGCATGAAAAGGAGATTAAGGTGCCTGAAGTAAAGACCCTACCATTGCCACCACCAAAAAGTATTCCTAATGATTTTACCTTGTTCTTTGATGGAGCTTTTCATTGAGCCACAGGAAAAGCAGGGGGAGGGCTAGTGTTGCTCAACCCAAGTGGAGAGGTGGTCATGAAAGAGAAGTTCAATCTACCAAGTTCAGCTAGCAACAATGAAGCAGAATATGACACACTACTTCATGGTTTAAAAATATGCATTGGCCATGGTATACAATGTCTCATGGTAAAAGGGGATGCACTTCTCATTGTGAAGCAGATTTTAGGCATTTGGGCATGCAAAAATGAAAGACTAAGGGCCAAAGTTCATACCATCCGTAGGCTATTTAATCAATTTGAGGAGGTGCAATTATATCATATTCCTAGGAAACAAAATGAAGATGCTGATTTACTTGCACAACAAGCCATTGCATGTGTAAAGAAAGAAGTGCAGGTCATCATGGTGGCGGCTTCTGTGAAGCAACCGAGGTACCAGGGATTGGAGTCATTGGCTCCCATCATTGGCTACATTTTGGAGGGTGAGTTTCCACCAGTCTTCACAAAAGCTCAGAAGAGGAGACTCATGAAGAAGGCAAGCATGTATCTCTTCCTAGAAGGATCCCTCTATCAAAGAGGGAAGGATAAAGTGTGCAGAAGAGTACCAACTATCGTGGAAATTCCAGCCATTCTAAAAGGTTTGCATGAAGAGGCATGTGGTGGTAATTTTTCCCAAGAATTAACTGTGAAGAATATTTTGCTTGCGGGGTATGTTTGGCCAAGTCTGCATGTGGATGTCCAACATTGGTGTAAAAGTTGTCACAATTGTCAGGTAAATGGGAATAGAAGATTGATTTATGGTCCAAGGCAAATCGTGCTTGCAAATGGACCCTTTAAAAAGTGGGGCATTGATGCTATGGGTCCTCTGCCTAGGACAAAAAATGGTAAACTCTACATTCTAGTGGCTGTGGACTATATGACTAGGTGGGTGGAAGCACAAAGTGTGGCAAAGGCAAATGAGAGGACAGTGAGCAAATTCGTCTACACTCACATTTGTTGTAGATTTGGCACACCTTTGGAGATTGTTTCTGATAATGGTCTAGGGTTTAGAAAGGGATTGCTCATAGAAGTCTGTGAAGAACTTCACATTCTACATCATCACAGCACACCCTACTATCCCCAATCAAATGGTTTGGTAGAAAAAGCTAATGGTGTCATTGCAGGCATCATTAGAAAGATGGTGAAAAACAAGACAAAGTTGTGGGATGACTTCTTGGATGGTGCCTTGTGGGCGTATCGAACCACATATAGGGAAGCCACGGAGTTCACACCATTTCACTTGGTCTATGGTCAAGAGGCTTTACAGCCAATTGAGCTAAACATTCCAACAATGCGACTTCATGGAAAATCAGCACAAGATGATCAAGAAGCATGGATGGATCGACTTCTTACCTTAGCTGAGCTTGAGTGGAAAAGAGAAGCAGCATACGAGTGCTATAAGAGAAAAGCCACACAGACAAAGGAGAAGCTTGACAAGAAACTGAAGGACAAAGGCATCAATGAAGGAGATCTTGTGCTAAGGTATGACAATCGACTCGATAATCGTTTTGATGCCAAATTTGAAACAAGATGGCAGGGGCCATACATTGTCAAGAAGGCTTTCAATTCAAGTTACTATCAACTTATGGACTTGAATGGGAAAGAGCACTCCAGGAAGGTAAACGGCTATCGCTTGAAGCCTTACTTCAGTCGCCTTCTACCAAAGGATCTACCAGAGCAAAAGGCAACTATCCCATGTAAGTATTGTTCCATGAAGCATGAGTGTAACACAAACCAAAATTCCAAAGGGCCAAACAATGAAGATCTTGTCAAGGACTCTGAAGCACTCTCTTTGGAAAAGATTCTTTATGATGGTACATGAATATACCATCATCCTGGGGGAGGGCTAATGATAGCCGTTTTTCGGCTCTCTGTGATTGCCATAGTGAGTTATCCCCCCCTATCAAATCACTCAAACACTGTGGTTACCCTCACCCTTTCACTGTATATAGGTGCGTGTGAGTTAGGGGACTTTTCCCATATCTCCTTACTGAAATAAAAAACCCTCAATTAGCTAGGCATTGGGCTAGTTGAGCCAAAAAAATAATAAAAATAAAAAATATAAGTATATTATGGCGCATGCGTATGTAAATATTTCTTTGTATATAGGGTCTAAATAAAAGATTTTTTCATAATTATTTTGGTATTTATTTAAATATTTTTACCTAGGTGTGTGTTATTTATGCTCTGTACATTGCCTCACCATTACCACAATTTTTCTTACCATTTTTCATACTCTTTAGTCCATATAGAAATATTTTCATGTAAGCTTCTCTTATATTTGGTGTAACTCCACCCCAACAAAAATCCAAAAAAACTAGTTTTATTTATGTGTATATTTTTTCACTATTGTGATTTTTCCCTTCCTACATCTATTTTTTTTTTCTAAAAAATTAGAACACCAAAAATATTTATCTTTTTATGGTAGCCTCATATTCAGAGAGATTTCTTTTGACCCCTTTATATTTTTTCCACTTATATTATTTATATTTGACATGTACATATTTTTTAGACCCCTCAATATTTGATTTTCTTAGTTGTACTATTCACTTATATCATGATCTCAACAATATCTTCAATTATAAACCTACCAAATAAGGTCAAGGGTAGGTGGCATGCATACATGCACTATGGAGGGCTCACTCTTGGAGGTATTCAAAAGAATCATCCAAAGAAGGACCCCACAAGGACCTTGTGCAGTGGAAAAAAACGGTCGGTTTTGTTGAATTTTTAAAGTTCACTTTCTCTCCGAATTTGAAAAGGTGATACAAACAAAAGTTGTAGCTCGTGGGCTGAACTTTTGCCTCAAAGTTTGTCATATTTTTTTGAGCTACGATCTGTGAGCTATGATTTTATTAGTGGACCCCAGTTTTCCCATGCTATGCAGCCACACTCTCTCTTCCACTTTATCATTTTCCTCTTTCACACATACTTCTCCACTCATCATCCCCACCTCTCTCACCACTCCTCTCTGCATCCTACTCACCTTCTCCTCAACCTTGAAGAATAAGAGAAACCATGGTGAACTCATACCTCCCACACACAATTCCATTCCAAAATTGACCACCTAGTCTCATTTTTCCTCCTCCAAATTACCCATATCTATAAAAAAAACCACAAAATTCAGCCTCTTCTCTTAAAAGACAGCATCATGGTGGTTGATTACTCAGCTTCAATTACCTTGTCTCTCAAGGAGGGTCAAGAGTGGAGAAAAAATGTACCGTCAAAGCTAGTGGACCGTCAACAAGCGTCAAAATTGGCCCTACTCAAGACACTTGGAGCATCAACCTTGTAAGAAATCCACCTTTTCTTACCCCTTAAGAGTTTTTCTTCCTTATTTGTATCCTACATGGATACTCCCATTGTAAATATCCAATTCTATTTGTAAATTAATACTAACTCTACTAACACTAACCCACTATGAAAAGTCCTATCACCTCCATTTCTCTCCTCTCTCTTTCCCCACCAACTTCTTGATAATTCCAAGCAAAAGAAATTAGATAAATTGCTGAAAATCTAACCCAACCATGGTTAGAGGAGTAACCCTAGCCTTCAAAATTGCTATAAAAGGAGGGTGTAGCTAGCACAAAAAGGGGGGAGAAGAAAGAGCACTATGCTATAGCTTGAGAAGCCAAGCTCAACCTCTTGAGAAGGAGCTCTTGAGTGGAATCTCATTGGCATTAGGCATATATGTGTGTTGTATTAGGGGTGATTAGCAAGGGAAATCTATGCCATTGTAAGAGAGAGTGATCATTAAAATCAGAGTAGGAAATCTATCATTTCTCCTACTAGTGTAAGCCCAACATTTGCTGAATCAAGGAGGGTGAATTTGGACTAAGCATGGATACCTTCTCTCCCTTCCAACGTGAAGTCATGGACAATAATGATGTGTAAGTGTCTTGGTGTTTTATTTAAGTTCTTGATAGCTTGTCTCCGGGTATTGTTATCAATTTAGCCATAAATCCCACATGCTGTAAGAGGGCGACAGGGTGGAGAGGACTCCCCTGGCCTTAAGACAGTGATTGGGGTGGCTTTTTTCTTGTGATGTGTTGTGGTGTAATTTACTCAGGCTATGTTGAACAAATACTAATCTCACTTTGATTGGTCATGACAGATTTGTAAGAAGGCATTAGTGGAACAAGCACCCCCTTCCCCTTCTCTCTCTTTCTTACATATATATATTTATGTTTGCTTGATCATTAACGATACACTTTAAAGCAGCCCGAGCACCATCTCTCTCTCTCTCTCTCTCTCTCTCTCTCTCGTGTTTTAGTGTGTGAGAGTGTTCCATTGGTGTTAGGGTTAGTGTAAATTCCTTGCTTGTTTGTGGGTTGCTCTAACGATTCTCCTCTTTTGCGTCCTAGTTCGCTCTTAAACTAGGTGGTGCCCCTTGTGTAGTTGGGATTTGGCCGGGGGTTTGTTGTTTTGGTTTGTGTTCTGTTGTGCCCCAGCCCCATTGAGCAGCACGGGAGCCTTGAAGGGTGTCTAGAGGTTGCTCTTCTTGTTTCCCGCCCAGGACCGCTTCACTACCAAGGAGGAAGATACCGTACATGCACGTAGAAGATCTATCAATGCCTTGGAAGAAGAAGTCCTTTCTCTCCCTAAAGAGAAAACTATAAAAGAGCTTGTGGAGCAAGTGGTAACGGAGCACTTAAGTTCAAGTCACACTAAACCACGCTTTCCCTCCCCCTCGTTACCAAGCAAGCCCTATCCCCCTCCCAAAAAATCTTTCTTATCTCCACATAGAACCTTCTACCCCCCTCCCAAAAAACCCTTCCAATCCCCTAGACCCTATACCCACCCCACCCACTCCCCATCAAAACATCAATCCATAGCTTCTAAACCATCTCAATCCGCAGCTTATAAACGACCTTTAGAATCTCCCCAAAAAGACTCTCCTCCTTGCAACAAAAAACCCAACTACGTCCACAACCTCAACACACCTATCAATCTTGCCTACCGTCTTAAACCTCGTAGACCCCAACACCCCACCACTTCCCACCCCGCTCTACCGTCGGTTTTCTCCTCCTCCCTCAAGAAAGCCTCATTTCCACATTACACCTCCCACTACAAATCAAAGCACTCGGAAAAAGGGAAAGGGATGAGGGACTACGGCTACAACACCCCACTACATGGGTTCATCTTTCCTTCTCCAACCCCCCCCTCCTCCCTAACCTTTGGATCTCCAACACCGCCTCTACAAGACCTTTTGACAAAGAATACCTCGAGCTCCCAACCTTCAAAGGATGAGTGAGAAGAAAGTTTTGGCTACCCCTTACAAACCCTCATGGCTACAAGCTGCTCCTATTTGGTAATCTTAAAGACTTTTCATTTGATAATGGGGTTTCTAATTTTAAAGTGCACAACCTTACGCCTAGGTACTCTCTCTCTCGGAAAAGCGGTGCCTAGCTTTAGGTTTAAAATACATCCCCCCCCCCCCCCCCCCCCCCCCCCCCCCCCCCCCCCTAATCCTTCACCCTCTTCACTTCTTAATGCACATGGCGTCATGGCAAGAAATTTCAACCTAAAACTTTTTTTCAAGAATCATCCAGCCCCTCTACCTTCCCCTTTCAAGATACCTAATCCCTTTTGGATATCCCCCTTCGAAAACCCCGCTCTCAATCTAATCCCCCCCCCCCCCCCCCCCCTTTTTGTCGCACAAGCCTTATATAGCCTCTGAAATTGAGAGAAAATGGACAAACCATACGGAGGAAGAGTGCTATATAGCATGGAAAATGCTAGGGAGAGGTACGTACAACCTATTCCAAAAGCACCTACTCCACCTAGATACATTACGGGGAATGCACCAGAACCAATAGGAGTTTTAAGGCCACAGCTTGTCTTAGGACAACAACCTCCGCTGCCAAGTGCTAGAATGCCGGTAGACATGAGATACATGCCAATGATGGAAGCATCAAATAAACCAATGCCAGTACCAGCTAAAATGTGGTATAGCAACCAAAGTGAGTACTACCCTTCAGAGCAACAAAATGTGAGAGAAACACATGGAGTGGTGAGGCCTGTACAACCTCCATCTCCTGGGTTTCAGTCGAAAGAAAGAAGGTATGAAATGGACGAAAATACATTGCGATTAATTGCAAATAACGGCTTATTTAGGTCAAAGCTTGCTTATAGCCAAGAGGAAATGCTAAGAGAATCTCCTCAAACAGAGACAGATTGTCACAAAAGTCGTGACAACCACTTGGTTAAACAATGTCCTCATACAGAGATCACTGAAGTAAATGCCTATTGTCTTGAGTGTGGCATCACTCACTTGATCCCCGATTGCCCGAAAAACCCAAACCAAATAAGGAAAATCACGACAAATGTATCAGGGATTGTTCAGCTACCTAGTAGCTCAGAAAATGAAAATGTCGTACCAATTCAAGTGGTTACGAGAGCACAAGCTCCAAAGACAAAGAACACGGAAAGTGACATGAGTCCAAAGACAGATGATGGACCAAAGACAGATGCACCTAGTCAAAAAACCAAGAGCAAATGAAATAGTTGGAAAGCTAGAAAGACTAGGATGAAAGCACGCAGGGAACAAGAGAAAAAATCCCTAGCTGAGAAGCTTACCGAAGTTGAGGAGAAGATAAAACAACATGAGGAAAAGAATGCACCTTCTAGTACACAGATGATTAAACCTCTAGAAGAACCATCCACGGATGAGAAACCGAGAAGTGCCAGTTCAGAAGGATCTGTGTTGGCAGAGAAGGTTAATGAGACATTAGATGCCCTCTTGAAAGCCTATGATGAAAGGCTCAAAAACAACCAAACCCAAGAACACAGGTGGATGACATATGCCCAAGCTTTACTAGAACCACCAGTTTGCAAAACCTGAGGATGTGATCCGTGTCATGCCTACACAAGTAATTCCACCAAACCAGGAACTAAAAGAGCTAGATTCTAGTAATGAGCACAGACCAAACCTCAAAGACCCAGCATTAGAACCAAGGATAGTACTGAATACCACGGATAACTCTTTCGAGGGATTTCACCAAGCTATACCTGAGGATTGTAAAGAGATAGATGGTCTTGACGAATTGTGAAAATAAGTCAGAGAGGCCAATGAAGCCGATGACCTAAGAAGACGAGTAGACAAGACTGGTGATGAACGAGGAGTGTTTCTACCACCAATAGAGGAATTTGAGACTGGATCTCAAATGAATCTAGACATGCGATCGTATTGGGGTGACAAAGGATCTGTACAATCTATGGATAGTCAACCCCATTCGCTAAGAACACTACCGTCCTACATGGGAGAGTACGAGACCAAGTCAGATGTGGTTGCAGTCCCATCACAGAGACTGTCTCCCAACAAGGCCATAGATTCAAAGGGGCTAGTAGATATTCTATCTACCCCAGTCACTTGTACAATAATGTTAGCCGAGTTTCTCAGAATAAGACCAAACATGTGGGCTAATGTGGGTAAATGTCTAGAGAAATTTGGTGTAAAAACCCCAATGACTCAAATCGAGGAAGGCATCAAAGAGCTTGAAATGCCTCAACTAAATACTAGGACAGTGCCATTAAACAAGGTAGGCGAGTATTACGAGGGAGAAGAGGGAAACACCACTCTTCCTATGGAATTCAATAATGTAAAAACCATGGCAATCCTTGACAATGGAGCTGGTGTGGCCATTGCAACCAAAGAGGTTTGGAAAAAATGGAGAAAACCTACCTTGATATCCACACGAATGACCCTGCAGCTTGCAGACGGACACAAGGAAAAACCCCTAGGATTGCTAGAAAAAGTACTTGTTACTTCTTGTGGCATTGAATATGAACACACTTTTGCTGTTGTTGACTTTGGCAAGAAGAACAACTATGACATCATTCTGGTAAGACCATTCATGCGACAATTGAAAATGGTCCAAGATTGGGGTTATGACCGTATATACCTGAGACATATGGAAACCATAACAAAGGTAAACTTGAGGGACCATAGCTATAGGGATGTGACGAGAACACCGGTTGAGGAGTTTGATTCCGCCACAGTTGCAGGATCAGAACTTCCAGCTTGGTTAGGTAAGTCTAAAGAACTGTGGATGTTTGGAGCTTCACAATGTGGTAGCTTGAAACATGAGGAATGTATCCTAGAGCGGGCTATAGAGGATAGGGACTATATTCCTGAACCATTTCCTAAAGAAGAGTTAGAGCCTTTTGGATGGGAACACATCTTGGCTACTCTGGACGTGTGCGTCGTGGAGGATGCTCCCACAACAAAATTTTGTGATGAAAATGGCTATGATGTCGTTCCTTATTTTGCAGTGAGTGTAATCCAGGAAAACAAAGAGATCCAGACATCAACAAGCTCTCGAAATAAGGAGCAAACAAAGAAATGTGGAGAATCAAAAGATGAAGAAGACGACGAGTTCTATGACTCTGTAGAACACTTCGAGCTTCAAGAAGATCAACGACCCGGGAATCAATGTCATCGCAAAAGTGGATTCCAAAGTCCTCCGTGAAGACACAGCCACCACAAGCATCCTCAAACATGGCTCCTAATATGGATGCAAAGACTTAGCTAGGAGGAATACGACGACAGCAACGAGCTAACAATGTTCTCATCAATGAGCTAGAAAAGTCCTCCAAGAAACTACCACCCACGAACAAACAGACAGTAACTTTCCACTACCAGCCAAAAAATCAAGGGAAAGTACAAGAAGTCAACCTTGCTGAGGATAGTAGCGATAGTGATGAATCTTACGACATCCCCTATCATCAACTCAGGCCATCACTATCACCAACCCCTTCAGCAACAACCATGACAGGTCAAAAGAACATGACAACAAGTCAAAGCCAAAAAGCTCGACAAATTTGGATACCAAAAAGCCAGATCGGCCAAAAACGGATATGGATCAAGAAGACAAAGATCTCTAATGACAAATCACAAGATCCAACACCAAAACAAAAACAAGGAAAGCGTGCACGAACGGGTAAGAATATCACAAAGTCGCAATCTTTCACAACTCAGGTTTGGGCTCCAAAGAAGTTGATTCAAGCACAAAAAAGTCCGGAATTCATTTGGATTCCAAAACAACCACAATATCAACTTTCAAAGCCTGAATCCCATCCCCAACCAAGTGTACAAGGGCTCAAGCAAAGACCACTGTTGACTCACACAACAAAAAGGTGGATCCCAAAAAAGTCTCTTCAAACACAAATGAAGCACGGGCAAGTATGGGTTCCCAAACAAGAGCCATCAACAAAACAGCCAATAATCTCAAAGAAATGGGTCCCAAAGAAGAACAACAAAACTGTTGTCAGTGCATCACCGCTTGAATTCTTACAATTCTTCCTACGATTACAATACAGTTAGAACAGAGAAAGTCTCTTCAATCAAGCAACGATACAAGAGCTTCAAAGACCATTACATTGCTTAGAATAGGAAGCCTTGCCAACAAATGCCAATAAGAAAATTGCTTATACCCACATCTTGCACAACATAAATCTTTTCCATGAATTGACTGTGTATGCATAATAGGGCTACATTACAAGGCCTACCTAGGCACAACTTTTAATTGCCCAAGCACAACACATACCCTTTGCGATACCCTGTCGTAAAGGATGACTCCAAATAGGAAGGGGGGAGGAATTCTGAATGCGGACTTAACATTATGACTATTAGAGGGCAATGTTTTGTGAGATGCATTCAATTTTTGCGTTTTATTGTGATAATGTTTTGAAAAAATTTAGAGTATATGCCCTTATAGTAGTGTTACAGAGGAGTATGGGGACAAAATCCATATATGAGCCCCTAGGGACATGTGTCTAGTGTACATAGCATTTAGATTTCTATTTGAATGATTTTTCTTTTGTTTAGTTGTTTTAAGATTTTCTTTGTTTATTATTAAGAAAAAATAAAAATAAATCCATAATCCACATGAAGAAAAGACTGACGAGAGGCCTAAGAACTACAAAGAGAAGAAGGTACAGGGAAACGATGAAACTTCATGAAGTATGTCTCAGCAGCCACTACAACAGCCGAAGAACTTGTCACAAAGCAGTGTCAACATGCAACCGACAAGTCATACAAGTCAGAGTCGAGTAGCTAAGCCACAAAATGAGTGAGGTGTTAGTCCCCGTAATATTCTCTATGGTCTAAGCGTCTTAGCTATTCTAGGTACTTCTCAATCTAGAAGAGTTGAGCATATTTAAGTTGTGTCGCTCATGCTGGTATAGGTGAGCAAAAGAGTCGAAGTCTAAGTACTTAAGTCTGGTGAAGTGAAGGAGAAGGTGCAAAAGACACTCACGTACTGAGCACAGTGAGATACGAGTGGAGAAACTTCTACATCGATAACCCTTCTTGGAAAGGTGGAAGCTATTGAGACATCTTTTGATGTCACATGTGCTACATTTATCACTCGAAACATCCATCATCTCCTTCTTTCACATTGCATGCTTTTGTTGACAAATTTCTCATATGCATATAGAGTGTCCCATAATTGGCACTTGCATCAAGCACTCTTTCCGTGTTTCACCCAAGCACTCACCTTTCATGAACATGTACTTCACGTTCAACTGCTCAAATCCAATAAGAGCGTATACCAGAGGCATTTTTTTCCATCGGGTTTCTTCCCTTTGGTCATCCAGGTTTTAGACCCTAATCTAAGGACACCTATCACCATCCTCTTGTCCATATTCTTTCTACATCAACAATAAGGAAATGATACTCAAATCAATTGACAAATGAATTGGAGCACCAATTTCAGATCATAGCATACTTTTCCTTAATGGCGAGTCAAAGAATGGCCTACAATGACAAAGCTGCAGCAAACAACACTAACAACATGATTGCACAAGAACAAAGAAGTCCCCAATGAAGAAGAGCAGACATAAAAGTAATTAGAGGATCTCAAAAGATGAATGGTTACGATGATAGATGTCCGCTCTAATGGATCATAGTTCTTGTTGTGGTTCGACAAAGATACAAGCAGTGCAACAGATGAAGCCAAAACAACAGCAAAGTGTTGACCGTTGGGTCAACAACACAACATAACTCAAGAACAAAGAAGTCCTCGATGACAAAGAGCAGACATAAGGGTAATCAGAGGATCTCAAAATCTTGTCCTTGATAATGCGCATATAATGCTCGGCAAGGTTTTGAACCTCAAATTAGAATAATTAAGTCCTGGATTCGGCCTGACAGACAGACTTTGCATTGGAGTGCAACTTGGCCTAAAGAAGTTAAGGGTTTAGCCATACAATTTCTACAAAATCCTTACAAAGTTGTCATTGGCTCACAAGATCAGAAATCCAATCACTCAATTTTACAGATTGTAGAAGTTTTTTCTGAGAATCACAAATACTCCGAATTCACAGATTTACTGGAGCAAATGATGGAAGGAGCTTTCTCTATCCATGATGATAAGAGTCAAGTTAAACGACATTGGGTTCTTTTTGAATTTAGATCTGGCGGTAGACCTATAATGACAGAAACAGATGCTACAGCTCGGAGCGTGGTTGTGAAAGACATAAAATTTGTCTCATCAATTATGTGTACACATCCATGCTTTTCCCTGTGTACACACACAGGGAAAATCACGGATGTGGGATGGGTGTCTAACCTCACTCCTATCTTATTGCAGATTTAGCGAGAACCATGATTAAATTGTCAATCCATGGGATGAAGCTGACTCGACTAGTGCATAGAGGCTACAAGAGGTTGTCAATCTCTTGGAAAACAACAAACAACTCGCATCTAACTCAAGCTACACTCAAGTGACTAAAATCACCAAAATCCAATCGCTCATTGCCAAACAAATCACATCCGTTACAACATCAGATGACATCCAAATGTAATGAAACCTCTAGGACAAGTTTATAAGACCTAAGCACACATGCTTATAGTCTCAAATCCCACTTTCGGTCAAGTGCAAAAATTGCGATTATTAACAGCAGTGGATTTTTGACCTAGTCGTTTTCGACCTAGAATGCATCTAAATGCTTAGCAATGATGCCCCAATAACTCGCCTATACTTAGTTTCTGATTTTGAAGTGTAAATTCCTCCTTATGATGAAATTAGGCCGCGGGTTGGTGACGCCAAAAGCTACGAAATACCATGAAATGCTTACGTCAATGCATAGAGCTCTTACCTGTGGTTGCAACGCAATAGATGCGACTGCAATGTGACAACCGGAGAGGGAGTAGAAAGCGCAAGAAGGAGAGAAGTGAGTGTTGTTAGCTCACGTTGTGTATTTCATTATCCAAAACTTAAAAATAACTTACAAAAATTGACTTTTATACCTTAGCCAAGGTTTTTGGTGGTCAAAACTAATAATCTGAGAGCTCTAACTAAAGATGGGTAAAGACAGGTTGATACAATCTGGAAGCCTGTAGCCCCGACTCATCAATTACAGAGTTTATCCATAAAATAGAAGTTACAATATTCTCGATTTATCAAAATAATAAGTGTTTTTACAATGAGAGCTCCAAAAAATGGTATCCGGGTTAGCTTGCTGCTAACATTCCCCCCTCCCCGCCTCTGTCGTCCCTTAACACAGCTTTATGGACTGAAATAATCTTTGCGTTGACGGCTGGCCAGGTGGTCTTTGAGTACATGTAGAGCCTTTTCATATCTGATCTTTCTCTCTTTGTCTGGCACCTGCAAAAATTGCATAGTGACTGTTTTTAAGCTTAATTGCAGAGTAGCCGACAAATCTAGATGTCAAGTTGCTGATCACTGATCCAAAAATCTTCGTTCGTCAAGTGAAAACCCTGTGCAGAATGCTTCCTCAAATGCCAACATATTATGAGAAGGTAAGAACATGCAGTGGTGGGCGTAGAAGCCATAGAGGACTTCTTCGGAAAGTTGACCACTAAGATCGTAGCATAAATCCTTATTGCCCTCAAGGAAAGACATCCATGGGGCTCTTGCTTGCTCTAGCTCATGAAAAACTTCAATGTAGGTGAGCAGCATTCGACAAATTTTGCAAAGCATAGCACATGAAAGATCAGGTAGACTTTTGAAGAATGACATGGCGCCCGTTAGGGTTTTCACCATGTAGTCTTCTCTCAGTGATCCCTTTTTTGGAGCTGGCAATCTCAAATAATTTAGTCATGTAGGCCGCTTCTTTGTGATTGCCTCATGTGCTTGCCATGTACTTACTCTTGGGACAGGACAAAAAGTTGGATCCTTTTGAAGTGCCGCAGGTGCTCTTGTAAACAGAATAAGGTACCTAGGATTCTTTTTCAGCCATTTCTTCCTCCACTTCGATTGGACTTCATCTGCACCTTCTACTTGCATGTTTTTATAAAGTCTTTCCTTGACTTGGAGCAACTCTACCTTTATCATGGGATATGGCAGTGATTGTTGATACCATTGTGCATTGATTTGATTGGGAGTGAGTTGAGTAACATTGACAAAGTGAAGAACTCTCAACTCGCAATCCATCACTGCTTTCCACTGCTCATCTGTCTCTTGTGTAACCTTTTCCTCAAGTGCCTCTTTCTCAGCTTTTGACAGCTGGACCATTGGCTCTTGATTAGCTTCTGATAATGATACTTGGAAATCTTCTTCGCCACCTAGCCCTACTGGCTTTGTTTCCATCTCAGTGAAAGAGACTGGGGGAATATTGATATGTGGCTACTCTGATGTACCTGCTTCTTCCTGCGTCTCTTGCCATCCATCTCGCAGTAGCTGGTTGACTCTTTTCAACTTAGCTATTTCCTTGAGCAACTCTTCTTCTCATTGTACCCGCATTAATGCCAAGTCTCTACGTTGTGACTGCTCCAGCTTTAGCTCTAGCTCAAGATCTTTATTCTTTTTATCTAGCGCTTTGTACACTTCGTCTGTACCTTTGATCGGGGCAGCTACGGGATTTTCTTGTATCTGTCACAAAAAGGTTGCTTGATCATTGATCCTCTACTCTGAATATTGCAATGAGGCGTTTGCTACGTCTAGCTACACTTGAATCTTTTGAACTGACAGAGTTGTAGTTAAAAGTTTGTTAGTAACCTCTGTCAGCTGTTCATCTTTGGTTTTGCAGGCATCTGTGAACATCATGAGAAGTTCACCTAACTCTTCCATTTCCTTTTTCTATTTGTCTCTTGCTAGCTGGTGTTGTTCCGCTTCAACTTTCAATTCTTGGACTTGTTTTTGTAGATCAGTGATGACATTCAATCTGTCTTCTAACTCTTCTTGGAGAGCGTCGATCACCATCTCCAATTGTTTAGCCTTTGTGATGCGGCTAAGTGCTGTTGATCGGAGTTTTTTGGTCATATCGTGCATCTGCTTTACATATTCATTGACTTGCAGAATTACCTCATTGTTTTTCTGCTAGTCTTCATTTCTTGTGAGATGCCTAGAAGTTTCGACAGTCTCTTGTGATTCTCTTGGTGGGGTTGTGGTGGCTGGTTGTGGTAGCGGTTGGGTTTGTTCTTGCCCTTGAGGATGTGCTTGGCCCTTTTTTGCTTTGTCTTCTTAAGGCTTCATGGATGCCTCGGTCGTTTCTTGTTGGGTGGTGGTAGACGGGGTTTCCTCTGTTTCCTATTTCTTTGTTTGCTCTGATTTTGTTGACTCCTCTGGTGCAGGACTTCTACCCTTTTTGGCTATGGTTCTTTTTCTTTGACTTGCTCCAGAGTAGTTGCCACCTGCTAAGCGTATTCTGTTGCCTCTTTCTGTTTAGGCTCTTTTTCTTTAGTGGGCTCTCCCTGTGTGGTTCTAACTATTGGTGATGGTGGTGGGCTTGTCATGGGGTGGTCATGTTGTTCCATAGCAGGTGATGATGGTTGGGGAGACATATCACTTTGTTCATACTGGGTCTCTCCTTGTGCAGTTGTCTGCTTCTACTTGTTTTTGCTGCTCCACTGCATCTTTAGCTTTTCTTTCTTCTTCTTGAGCTTCATTCAGCTTCAATGCCTCAGTAACCTAATACATTCTTTCCAATAGATCCTTTGGATCTTCTGCTTCTCTCCGTGCAGATCTTATTCTTTTTCTTCTTACCACTTTGCTTCTTCTTCTTCTATTTTTCTTCGCTACTTTCAGCCTCACTATCAGAGGATACCTCAAAATCACTATCTTCAGTTCCACACTCAACATCTGATTCAGAGCTATGCTTGATTATAGTTTTTGTCGTGGTCATACCAAGTCTTTTTTCAACCCTTGTTGCAATTGTGACCAAGTTGTTGAAGCCACCTACAATGTCTATGCTGACCATAGCATTCTTCAATCCCTTTCTTAGACATTTCAAAAAATAACATGCTAATATCTCATATGTGGGTCTCTCATTACCCTGTAATCTCTCTACCAAAATTCTGAATTTCTGAGCATAATCTTCCACCATCATCCTTCCCTGTCTATTGTCCTCAATTTTCTTTAGAATATCAATCAAAGTTTTCTCTTTCATGAATCTCCGATACCAATGTAACATTTAATGGCCTAGTAACTTGTGCATAGTGGAAAATAGCATCAACATAATGAACATTTTGTTAGAATAGATTCCTAATGAGAATAACAAGAGTGCTTCGGTGGAGAGAGCAACAAAAAGTATAACACCTAGTTACATAGCATGAATAATACTTCAAAAGAGAGAGAAATTAAGCTATTGACAACATTTGAGGACCGGATTTACATGGAGCCGGTCCCCCCTCCAAAAGGCTTTGTATTATGGTTTCTCCCATCAATAGAGACATTTTACAATACATTTCTTTGTGTTCCTTCAATACTAGCTAGTGCAATGAAGATGGAAACTTCAAGAACTAAGAAAAAAACTTATTAAGCACAACATCAATTCCCTCACGGTCTCGGACCCAAGACCTCACACACCTTCGAAGATGGTGAGAGCTAGTGGGGTATGAGAGTAGATTGAGAGGAAGAAGGAGTAGTCTTACAAGAAATATGTACATCTCCTCACATAATCACTCATATTAACAGATCTTAGCTTAGTAATTAGCATGGTAGAGGAGATGAGCATGCATTGAAGCTTGTCTCTTGGTTGGATTTGCATCACAAAGCCAAGAGTTTTTGGTGTAGGCCTCCCTTCTCACAAGCTTGGAGTAGATGATAAGCTTTCCATTAAAGCTGGAGAAGGAGAGAGAGAGTCTTCTTACTCCACATATGGACTAGTGTGGGTGTGTATGCAATAATGCCTTGAGAAAGTCAGCCCCCTCTCTCTCTTGGTCGACCCGTCTTGCTATTTGCTCATGCTCACACCCTATTGGACCTCTCCAAGCTTAGCCAATGGAATTTCAAGAGCATAAGTGATAGCCTTCTGACATGTGTCCCCCTTTCACCTTTTGTGAGAGCTTTAGGTAATTAATTTATGCAACTAAACTCTCATTGGACCCCTTTGTCTCCTAGCCAATACGAATCAGGCAAGCGATTGGGCTGTTGAATGCTCATTGGATCCCTTGGGAGACTGTCCAATAGTCTTCTAGAGAGCTTAATTCTTATTGGTTCTTTTATTAAGTGTTTTTAAATTAATTAAACACACATACGATATGTGCCATCTTTCTTTTGCACGAACAGCACAGGTGAGCAAAATGGAGATGAGCTAGGCCTAATCATACCCTTCTCAACTAACTCATGCACTTGGCACATAATCTCCTCTTGTTGAGCTTGAGAAACTCTATAAGGAGGTTTGTTAGGCGGTGAAATTCCTGGAAGACATTCAATTGCATGGTCATCATTGCCTCGTTTAGGAGGTAGCTTAGAAGGGATGTCGTCAATAAAGACATCTTGAAATCCCTTGAGAAAATTGGGTAACTCTAATTCTTTGTGATTGTTTATATTTTCTTTTGTTAAAGCATTAAATTCATTTTGAGAATCTTTAACAAAAATCATGTACACGAAAATAGAGATCTTTATTGACTTGTTAAAAGCTTGCGTATGTACAATGGGTATGGTGTTACCCATTTTCTTAGCATCTACGTACAAATATTTTTCCTTGAACCTAAAGTAGATTCTCCTTTCAGGGAATTTAACATTGGCAGCCATGTGGTCAAACCATGGTGTCCCTAGGATTACATCCTCATGCTTGAGAGGAGAGATAAAGAAGTCCTCTTTGTCCACAAAGAGGAGCCTCAATTTCCCAATGAAGGGAGTGACTAAAGCTTCTTTCCCTTGAAGCACCATCTGCGGGTAGAACATCACCCATCTCATAGGCTTGGATACCTAGCTTGGTGGCCAACTCTATGGATATGAAATTGTGAGTAGAGCCAGGGTCAAAGAGAATAAAAGCATCATGTTCCCTTACATTTCCCCAAGCATGGCATAGAGGAGATCCTTTGTGGTGAGTTTCCTCCTCTTAGATTTTGACCAAGGTAGCTCTAGGAGGTTCATGACGGGTGTTCTTTTGGGGACAAGCACGGTACGCATGCCCTTGCTTGCCGCACTTGAACTAGCAGTTATCCTTGCGATAACGCTCAAGCTCTTCAGGAGAGAGTTTGTTTTTGCCTTTGTAAACTCCCTTCTCCTTAGCTTTGTTGGAATTGCCCTTAGGAGACTTTTGGACATTGTCCTTCCCCTTAGGCTTATTGGAACCCTTGTTTTTTGTGGGCTTAGAATTTCTTTTAGCCCCTGTTTGGAAATCGATTTGAGAAGCCACCATAGTATGGTGTATCACCGCTAATATGGTACATGGCCTTTGGGAATTAACATACTCCACCATTTATTCAATTAAGCCTGCACAAAATTGTTGTTTTTGCTCTCCAAAATCCATCTTTTTGAAGATAGTGGCTTTGAGATGTAAATCCCAAAACTTGTCTACATATTTGTGAATGGATTTGTAGGGGGGGAGCTTCAAGATTCGCCATTTAGTGAGTACTTTGTCTTTGGAATGGGTAGCCAGAAACTGCTTCATAATGGAAGCTCTTAAAGCTTCCCATGTTAGTGGAGCTTCACCGTTGGCCTATAGGCTAGACCACCATTTCCTGGTAGACTTTTGAAAGTGTATAGCTACATGGCGTAGCTTACAGGACTTTGTGAAGCCCTCATATCCAAACACCGCATCAAATTGTTGGGATAAAGACCAAGACTTTGTCCGTAGATCCAAAGGTTCCATTGTAGGTAAGGAAAGAGATGCTCTTCCCTCCCTCTTTGAACTTCTTCAGCTTGGACGACCTCTTCCATGCGGCATAAAATTTCCTATGGCCTCTTCTTTTTGATGGTTCAAAAGTTGCAACGTCACTTTCTTCAGAAGATGAATAATTTGAGGAAGATGGAGAAGAGGGTGACCTCTTTCATGCCTTTTTCTTGCCTTGATTCTCTTTGTCTGCACCATCACTTTCTTCATAAGAGGAGGAGGATGAAGAAGATGGAGAAGAGGGTGACCTCTTTCTTGCCTTTTTCTTCTCTTTCTTTTTGTCATCCCTCTTTGAATTATGGTGTGGAGAAGTGTGTGATGGTCTTCTCCATTTTGGAGACGATGGAGAGCATTTAGCCTGACGTCTTCGGGGAGCCAACTCCATCGAGGTGGCAGGAGACTCACTTTTTTCTTGTTTCTTCGGTGGGGGCTCTTGAATTCTCCTTTGGGAAGGAGATGCATCATCAAGAAGAAAATTTTTGAGCCCTTCATATGGATCCTCTTCTTCTTCTCGAATCAGAGAGAGGCCTCTTTTGGGAGTCTCACAAGGAGGCTTCCTAGGTACTCTCTCATCATGGTGGGGAGCTTGGAGAATCCCATAAGCATGAAGCTACCGTTGCACTTCACTTTGGAGGGATGGATTGTTCAAGCCTAGAAACAAGGTAGTTAACAAGAATAGGGGCATCATTAGTAGCCTGCTCATTATCAAAATCAAAGTTATCAACATTAATTTCACTCTCTTTACTATTGTTAGCCATTCTAACAACTTTTAGGTATAAAAGTTTTAGGTGTACTTTGGCACTTCAAGCCCTAGTTTCTACTCCTCTTTACCCCTTTAGAAAAATCATGCAAGCTACTGTACCCGTGGCTCAAATACCATTAATTGCAAGGAATAGAAGAGAGCGTCCTTCAACACCAAAACAGTACCGGCTCCAGTCAAGCTTATAATAGCTCAATAGTGGTTAAGCCATAGGCAAGCCCCGTAGGACTCCACTATTAATAACATAGCTCTCAATGGTGATGCCCCATTATCTGCACGAACGCAAGCATACTGCAAGGATGAAAATTTCCTATTCTACTTATGCAAATTCAAGTAATAGTACCAACCATTTATAGCTAGCTTGAGGACCTCCCTTCTTGAGCAATAAAAGAGAAACCTTGAAGCTCTGATACCAATGTAGCATTTAATGGCCTAGTAACTTGTGTGTAGCGGAAAATAGCATGAGCATAGTGAGATTTTCATTAGAATAGATTCCTAATGAGAATAACAAGAGTGCCTTGGTGGAGAGACCAACAAAAAGTATAACACCTAGTTAGATAGCATGAACAATACTTCAAAAGAGAGAGAAATTAACCTATTGGCAACATTTGAGGACCGGATTTACATGGAGCCGGTCCCTCCTCCAAAAGGCTTTGTATTATGGTTTCTCCCATCAAGAGAGACATTTTACAATACAATTCTTTGTGTTCCTTCAATACTAGCTAGTGCAATGAAGATGGAAACTTAAAGCACCAAGCAAAACACTTATTAAACACAACATCAATTCCCTCATGGTCTCAGACCCAAGACCTCACACACCTTTGAAGATGGTGAGAGCTAGCGGGGTGAGAGTAGATTGAGAGGAAGAAGGAGTAGTCTTACGAGAAAGATGTACATCTCCTCACATAAACACTCATATTAGTATATCTTACTTAGTAATTAGCATGGTAGAGGACATGAGCATGCATTGAAGCTTGACTCTTGGTTGGATTTGCATCACAAAGCCAAGAGTGGTTGGTGTAGGCCCCCCTTCTCACAAGATTTGAGTAGGTGATAAGATTTCCATTAAAGCTTGAGAAGGAGAGAGAGAGTCTTCTTACTCCACACATGGACTAGTGTGAGTGTGTATGCAATAATGCCTTGAGAAAATCAGCCCCCTCTCTCTCTCTTGGTCGACCCCTCTTGCTATTTTCTCATGCTCACACCCTATTGGACCTCTCCAGGCTTAGCCAATGGAATTTCAAGAGAATAAGTGATAGCCTTCCGACATATGTCCCCCTTTCCCCTTTTGTGAGAGATTTAGGCAAACTAAAATCTCATTGGACCCCTTTGTCTCCTGGCTAATAGGAATCAGGCAAGCCATTGGGCTGTTGAATGCTCATTGGACCCCTTCGGAGACTGTCCATCCAATAGTCTTCTAGAGATCTTAATTATTATTGGTTCTTTTATTGAGTGATTTAAATTAATTAAACTAGATTTACTCTAGCCTAATTCTCATTGGTCCACCTTCATGGCCATACAATAGGATTTGAGTACACCTTGTGGGCATCTGGACTAGGGAGCTGACATGTGTCCCTATTTCCCCTTGTGTAAAGGAAGCTTGTGAGTGTGTGTGTGTGTGTGTGTGTTTCTCTCTCATCCCCTACTTCGAGGGCTCGCCCCCTCCTAAGTAGGACTCTTTGAAGACTTTTTGGCACACATACTAAGCATCCAATTTTCCTGGTGATTGACCTTTGGACACAACCTTTGAATTTTGGAGCCTTAGCATTTTGGAAGTCTTAACGGGCTGAACCTTAGGGTATTTTAAGGCCATTGTTGCACATTGCTCTTTTGTAGATGGACCCCCCTTTGGATCCCTACTGTGTCCGGTCTGCTAGCTTAACCAATATTCTAGATTTTTCTCCCCTGGCACTTCCCCATATTAAATGATGTGTTTAACATGAGAAAATCATTTAGGAGAATTAGATATTAGTTATTATGTCAGTAATAATGCCACTCTGAGTGCAACATAAGTTGAAAAATGTGCAATTTCATATTGGCTAAACCAACTCATTGCTTTACCCTCCAGTGTTGCTACAAATTGTTGTAATTTTATATCATCACCATATACTGCCTGATGTCCACTAGCTTGCCACTTGGTCTCAAATTGAGCCACATGAAAATATGCATATTCACCTGACTTTCCTCTAACCTTGGGATTAGGAGGTAGTTGAGCCATAGGGGGAGGCTTGGATACTCTCCTAGGTCTTTGCCTAGTAGATACCTATAGTATGTCAAAGTGGAGTCTTCTTCTACTTCTTGTAGATCCTGCTGTCAAGAGTAGAGCCCCGAAAAATTGGCCCGCCTACCTTCCTGCTGATTCTCCTAAACTCTCCCCTACCTGATTCCGTGGTTGCGCTTTAGAGACATCCACTTCTACTTCTTCCTCTATTGTATCTTCATAATGGAAGGGATCAATATTTCCTACTTGGGTTTGAGCCCTTGTGTAATAGACCCTAGATACCCTTCTTGGTCGCTCTGACATACATCATCAATTAATGAAACAGAGATACCCGTAGCAATGATGGCACTGAGAGAATTCTGACCAAACCCTAACAAAGTTGTAAACACAGCAAGATTTCCAAATGTGTTGGGGTTCATCAACACAACAATCTCTCTCTACAAACATACTCTCAAACAGAGAATCAAACTTCACTCCATAATCAGACTCATCAAAAAACGCAGTTAGACAACTTCAAACAAAGCAAATTTAGATCCAAGAGAAGAAGATCAGACACATCAAGAAACTCCATTGATCAAAGCTTGAATACATCTCATGTGTTATGTGTTTGTTACCCACGACTTCTACTGTAAAAGAGAGTTACAACTGTCTAATTGAATGTTCTTGGCATATATATCGGACTCGGTAAAATTGAACATAACAACATTCCGAGGGACTGAAGCTAATTCCGACCAGCATGACATAATCTGATTGGGCACTATTCACACAATTCTATTACACTTTCAACATTTGGGAAGGAGATGCATCATCAAGTAGTAGATTTTTGAGCCCTTTGTACGGATCCTCTTCTTCTTCTCTTATCGGAGAGATTCCTCTTTTGGAAGTCTCACTAGGAGGCTTCCTAGGTACTCTCTCTTCTTGGTGGGGAGTTTGGAGAATACCATGGGTGCACAATTGTTGTAGCACTTCACCTTGGAGGGACGGGTTTGCCAGGGCTTGTTGTAGCCTAGAAACAAGATAGTTTACAAGCATAGGGGCATCATTAGTTGCTCTTTCATTAGCAAAATCAAAGCTATCAACATTCATTTGAATCTCTCTTCCTTTGTCATCCGTACTATAAAATTTTAGGTGTAAACTTTTACTTGTACTTTGGCACTTCAAGCCCTAGTTACTACTTCTCTTTACCTTCAAAGATAAGCACTCAAGGATCTATACCCATGGCTCAAATATTATTAATTGCAAGGAATAGAAGAGAGGGTTCAGCAGAGCGAAGAGAGCATCGGTTCCTGTCAAGCTTCTAACAGCTCAATAATGGTTAAGCCATAAGCAAGCCCCGTAGGACTCAATTATTAAGACCATATCTCTCAACGGTGTCCTCGTTAACTGCATAAAGCAGGTATGCTTCAAGAATGAAAAATCCCTATTCTACTTACTCTTTTGCAATTATTAACACCAACCATTTGTAGCAAGCTTGAGGACCTCTCTTCTTGAGCACGAAAAGGGAAATTAATAGCTCTGATACCAATGTAACATTTAATGCACTAATAACTTGTGTGTAGCGAAAATTGATACCATAGTGATCATTTCATTAAGAACAAGTTCCTAAAGAGCATAAAGAGAGTACTTAATTGAGAAAGAAACATAGCAATTTACCTAGCTAATTTGGCATTGACAATACTTAAAAAGAGAGAGAAATAGAACAATTGAAAACAATTGAGGACTGGATTTACATGGAGCCGGTCCCCCCTCCCCCCTCCATAAAGGCTTTGTATTATAGCTTCTCCCATCAAAGGAGACTTTTGTACAATACAATTCTTGTGTTTCTTGACAAAACTCGTGGTGCAATGAAGATGGAAACTTCATGCATCAAATTATGCTTGAAAATCACACTTGGTGTCCCTAGCCTCAGTCCCGAGACCTCACACACCTTCAAAACTGGTGAGAGCTAGCAGGGAATGAGGATAGATTGAGAGGAAGAAGAGGTATCTTACAAGAAAGAATTATTCTCCTCACATAATCACTCTAACAGCATAGCTTAGCTTAGTAATTAGCATGGTAGAGGAGATGAGCATGCCATTGTAGCTTGGCTCTTGATTGGATTTGCATTTCATAGCCAAGAGTTGTTGGTGTAGGCCTCTACTTCTCAATGCTTGGAGAAGGAGATAGAGTTCTGCTTGCACACATGAGTTGTGTGTTTGTGTGTAGCATTGTGCTAGAGTAAAATGCACCCCCCTCCCTCATCTTGGTCGACCCCTCTTGCTAAACGTTCATGCTAGCCTAACATTGGCTCCAATAAATTTTAGCCAATCACAAATTAGAAGCATAGCTGATAGCCTTTTGACAAGTGTCCCCCTAGGATGTGGGAAGACTTTTTAGTCTTCCCATGACCATCCAATTTCCCCTTGCTTTGGCCATTGGAATAAAGAGATAATTTTTGGAACTTTAGCCTATGGAAGTCTTAATGGAGCTGAACCTTAGGTCTTTTAAGCCCCATTGAAGCACATTTCTCTTTTGCAGGCAGGCCCCCTTTGGGTCCCTCCTTTGGATCCCTAGCAGAGATGGGTCTAGCAGCCTTACCAATATTCTAGCTTTTACTCCCCTGGTACTTCCCCATATTAAATGATCAGTTTAACATGAGAAAATCATTTAAGAGTATTAGATATTATTTTTTATGACACTTAGGTTCAACATGGCATTATATTTTTTATGATGATCACATCATCTATGAGGTTACTGACTTGGATATGGAGTTCCCAACTCTTACATGATAAGTTTTCTTTCATATTTCTACCTTCCATAATGTGTTATGCTTCAACATTGTGCTCTCATTGTGTATGGTCACAGTTTATGCATGATTGGTTCTTGCTTTGGCAGAGGGTTATGCACTTTATGCCATGTTTGCCATAGTTTTGGTGGCAAGTGTTTTATCAATTGGTTTTCTTTTTCATTGTGTTGAGCGGTTATGCTCTTGTGGACAATGCATTTACACATTGTGTGGAATGATCTATAGACTCATTTTGCACTCAGTTATCTTGTAGTGGTAGTTTGTCATTGGATACATAGGTGCATCATGCACATCTCAAAGGCACAAACATGTGGTTTGCTATCATTGTGGTAGACTAGGGCACATGAGGAGACGTTGTTTCAGTCGTTGGAGACAATAGAGGATTCATTTTGTTGTTGTTGAGAGTACAAGTGTGGTAGACACTCCTACTTCTGCAGGTTCACCTAGACATACGTGGATTTTGTCTCACAATTGGTAGTTGGATAGCAGTGCTATACGCCATGTTACTCCTTGCAAGGAGTGGTTTATCACGTTTTCTGCTCTAAGACAAGATGGTGTTCATGGTGTGGGTGACATTCATTTGCATTTTTCCAGTGGGAGTATGCTTGTGCTCCATGATGTTTAATATGTGCCTTATGCTCATAGGAGCTTGATCTCCATCTCACAGCTCATAGGAGTTTGATCTCCATCTCATAGATTGTGGGTGTCATGTTTAGTTGACGAATCAATCTTACTTGATTAGGATATAGGTTCTCTTGTGATAGCATGAGTCAATCGTAGTGCTCTTTCTACTCTTCTCCATGTTCTTGGTGTCAGAGAGACCATATTCTCTGTGAGTCCATTTCCATGCAGAGATTCGCAGTCTAGGCAAGTACACTTTGTTAATGAGCAGTGTGACACTTTTCTCGTTGTGCATGCAAGGTCTGAGGACAAACATGTAAAGTAGGAAATCTCTTTGAGTGCATGACTAGAGCAGTCTCACCGATGGTGGTGACAGATTTTGATGCTTTTCTAGTCAGGAAGCAGAGCAATGAGTCACATGTGTGAGACAATGCAGTCTTAGTGACTTTGCACACATGTACTTTCACGAGAGTGTTGTGCAAGACATGTTTCTAGATGCAAAGTTAGAGAAGCCATGCTCTAGCCAGTGGTGGACATCGGTTGAGACAAGTTTCCTCCCTTACCTATTGTACATACTACTAGGTCCTATAGCAGTACCTCTTATTGGCACATTCACCATTAAGTGAGAGAATTGTTGGGGTAAAGGTGGTGTGCTTCTTACCTTGATCAAACACGCTAGAGATGTTCGACCGCCCATTACTTGTACACACCTTATTCTTTATTAGTTAGAAGAATAAGAGGCTTTTTCACACACGTAGTATTTAGTTGCTCCACCCACATCATACATTCTCTCTCTCTCTCTCTCTCTCTCTCTCTCTCTCTCTCTCTCTCTCTCTCTCTCTCTCTCTCTCTCTCTCTCTCTCTCTCTCTCTCTCTCTGTGCACACACACCGCATTCGTGCACTCACATGCTTCTTCCTTTCAGCTGTTTCACATATCTTCTCCAACATTTTGGTGGTTAGTGGCAAATGATGCTTTTTTAACCTATATCCAATAATCCAATTCTCCCTCTAATGTATTAACCTTTATGGCTTCACTTGACGATATGCCATGAATCACAAATGGGCCAATACCTCGCTTCTTTAATTTCTTAGAGTTTTTTTTCAAGGTGTAGACTAACACATAGTCTCCCCTTTTGGACTCCTCGTTTATCATATGTTGATCATGGAATTCTTTCATGCATCTTTTTTGGGCATAAATGCCTACGACATCACTTAAGACTATCTCATCGAGCTTTTTGAGAATATCTAGCCTCTCTAATAGCTCATGAGCTGTCCACTCTAAGTTTACGGCTACTCCCAACATTGAATCAAGAGATCTATGGCAATATGGCATTAAAACCAAAAACCATGTTAAAAGGAAATGTTCCAATAGATGTTTTGTAAGCTACTTGCTATGCCCATAAAGCAGAAGAAAGCTTTTGGTTCAATTGGCTGTTGATTCACTCAATATCTTTGTGAGAACCACGCATAAGATTTTGTTTGTGCTCTCAGCTTGTCCATTAGCTTGAGGGTGGTAGGGTACCAATTTGTGATGGATTACCATTAATTCATCTAACAAGAATTCTATCACTTAATTTATGAAGTGAATCCCTCTGTCGCTAACTATCTCAATCGGAAGCCCATATCTTGTAAAGATATTCTCGTACAAGAATTGCACCAAAATCTTTGCATCATTGTTTTAGGTCGCTTTGACTTCAACCCATTTCGTCAAAGAGTTTGTGGCCACTATGATATACTAAACAAGTGTATGATATGTTGTAGGTGCTATAGGTCCTACAAAATCTATGCCCCATTTGGCAAATGCTCTTACCCCCATTATTCGGTGTAGTCTTTCTACATTGGTACTTATGTTCGCTAGCATTCATCACATCTTTTCACATAAGCTTCAACATCCATGAACAAGGTAGGCCACCAAGTTCCTGCAACAAGAATTTCTTTTGCAGTTTTGTTGGAATAAAATGTCCACCTACTTGTCCATTGCTCTATAATAGAACGTGTTGAATCTCCGTGGCACACATCCACAATTGATCATCCTTTCCTCTCTTATAGAGGTGATCTTCAATCAACACATAACTCTCTGCTTCTGTCTGAATGGATTTAATTCTTGCTTTGCTCAACCTCTCTAGCAAGGTTCCCATCGCTAGGTAATCCATAATGTATGAGCTCCATTTAGGCGCTACTGTGATTCAAAAAAGTGTTGCATGTTCTACAGGTGCTTTGGTTGCACAAATGTTACATGAAATAATATAGTCATGAACACCTTTCCGTGTTTTAAGACAATATACACCTACTCTCATCAATCTCAAATATGTTTGTGCTTTTTAATTGTGAATCCTTGTGTTTTATACATGAACCTGGTTCAAGTACACGTCACTACAAGAGGTCACTTAAATTCTGGCACCACATTACCGGCGTCACTGGCGAGCATCAATATATGTGTAGGTATGTATGGAGGGAGCTAAAGTTTTCAAAATTTTTTATTTTCAAATTTTCAACGGCTGTTTTGGTGCCTATTCCGACGTTGACGTGCATGCATTTTCTGACGCTCGCTCCGACGCGTTTTTCGACTCCTATATTGATTTTTGTACCGACGGTACCTACAAAAAATGAAACCACGTGCTTTCTCTACGCATTTCTCTTCTTCTTGTGTCTTTTCTCAAGCTCTCTCCTTCCTCACCTCTAACAGATCTGGTGCAAAACAAGCTGTCGGAAGTGCTTATCTTGCTTGTGGGTTAGCCCATAGCACTAAGGTGAGATTGTTTTCATGTTTACTTGTAGATTTAGGATTTAGGGTTTAACTTTATGTTTGTGTATGCGTTTTTGCAGGCTCCATGACATTTACAACTTTTTTTATTACTCAAATAGGACAAATGTGAGTGCTCAAACCTCTAAATACATATTAAATTTATTTAAATAAATTTGTATATTAATAAAAGAAAATTTCATGCTTTAAACTTTGAATGCTTTATAAGAAATTATGGTTTGTGATGTGAAAATTCATTTTGAATTATGAAAAAAATTTGTTTTGGTTTATGAAAAAATCTTGTTTTGAAGAAATTTTGTTTATGTTTTAGGTTAAGTTTAGGTTATAAGTTAAGTTAGGTTAGGTTAGGTTAGGTTATCATATACGTTAGGCTAGATTAAATTAAGCTACATTAGGTTAGGTTATACGTTAGGTTAGGTTAAGTTAAGCTACGCTAGGTTAAGCTACATTAGGTTAAGTTAGGTTAGATTAGGTTAAGCTACATTAGGTTAGGTTAGGTTAGGTTATCTTATACGTTAGGTTAGGTTAAGCTCAACTATGTTAGGTTAAGCTAAGTTAGGTTAGGCTATGTTAGGTTAAGCTACGTTAGGTTAGGTTAGGTTAAGCTACGTTCGGCAATACGGCAAGCCATAGAGCTTACCCACAACGCATATTTAAAACAACACAATGGCGATCCATTCGTCAATAGGGCAAGCCATAAAGCTTACCCACAACGCATATACATTGTGAGCAATCTATATGGCTTTCCGTATTGCCAACGGCTCGCCATTGTGTTGTTTATATGTCTGCGAGCGGTTTTCAAGTCCTAAAATAGCTAAACAGCCCTGAAAATAACACAATGGTGATCCGTTTGGCAATACGGAAAGCCATAGAGCTTGCCCACAATACATATGCATTGTGGGAAAGCTCTATGGATAGTCGTATTGCCAAACGGCTTGCCATTTTGTTTTCTATATCTGCAAGCGCTTTTCAAATCCTAAAATAGCTAAGCGGCCCTAAAAACACCACAATGGCAAGCCTTTTGGCAATATGGCAAGCCATAGATCTTGGTTACAATGCATATGCATTGTGGGAAATCTTTATGGCTTTACGTACTGCCAAACAACTCTCCATTGTGTTGTCTATATGTTTGCGAGAAATTTTCAAGCGCTAAAATTGCCTCGTGTCCCTAAAAACAACACAATGACGATCCGTTTGGCATTACAGCAAGCCATAAATCTTGCCACATTGAATATGCATTGAGGTCAAGCTTTATGACTTGCCATATTGCCAATAACTTGCCATTGTGTTTTTTTAATATCCGCAAGCGGTTTTCAAGCCCTAAAATAGCTAAGCAGCCCTAAAAAACAACACAATGGCAAGTTTTTTGGAAATACGACAAGCCATAGAGTTTTCCCACAATACATATGGATTGTGTGCAAGCTCTATGGTTTTCCCTATTTCCAAAAGGCTAGCCATTGTGTTGTCTATATGGCCGCAAGAAATTTTCAAGCTTTAAAATTGCCCCGTGACCTTAAAAACAACACAATGGAGATCTGTTTGGCAAAACGAAAAGCCATAGAGCTTGCCCACAATGCATAATATGGCCGCAAGAAATTTTCAACCTTAAAAATTGCCTCGTGACCTTAAAAACAACACAATGGAGATATGTTTGGCAAAACGGATCCCTAAAAACAACACAATAGCGTTTCGTTTGGCAATCCGTCAAGCCATAAATCTTGCCCACAAGGCATATGCATTGTGAGAAATCTCTATGGCTTGCGATACGGCTCGCCATTGTGTTGTCTATATGTCTGCGAACGGTTTTCAGGCCCTAAAATCGCTTCGCAACCCTAAAAACAACACAATGGTGAGGCGTTTGACAAATTGGCAAGCCATAGAGCTTTCCGACATCGCATATGCATTGTGGGCAAGCTGTATGGCTTGCCATTTTTCCAAATGCATCACCATTGTGTTGTTTTTATGCTAGGTTAGGTTAGGTTAGGTTAGGTTTAGGTTGTAAGTTAGGTGAAATTATAGGTTAGGTTAGAGCTAGCGACAAATTAATAATAGAAAAAATGCAAATGGACTTCGAAGATGACTCGTGTACTTCTAAAAATGCAAACGAACTTCAGCTAGGTTAGGTTTAGGTTATAAGTTAGGTTACATTAAGTTAGGCTAGGTTTAGGTTATAGGATAGGTTAGAGCTAGCGACAAATTAATAGTAGAAAAAACGTAATTGGACTTCAAAAGTACACACAAACTTCAAGAACCTTAATATATAGTCTTGACCAATCCTATATTTTTGAGATTATAATCCTATGGTCCTAATCTTCGTGCACCTCTAGACCGAGGTGTGCAGGGATCGGGCCTAGCTAGAGAATGTGAGGTTGTTAGAGCTAGCAGCAAATAGTAGAAAAAACACAATCGGACTTCAAAAGTGCACATAGACTTCAAGAACCTTAATATATAGTCATTGACAAATACAGACGAGATTATTACCCTGTGGTCCTAATCTCCATGCGCCTCTAGATCAAGGAGTGCGGGGATCGGACCTGGTTAGAGAATGTGAGGTTGTTAGAGCTAGCAGCAGATAGTAGAAAAAACACAATCGGACTTCAAAAGTGCACACAGACTTCAAGAACCTTAATATATAGTCATTGACCAATAAAGACGAGATTATTACCCTGTGGTCCTAATCTCCGTGCACCTCTAGACCGAGGTGTGCGGGGATGGGGCCTGGCTAGAGAATGTGAGGTTGTTAGAGCTAGTAGCAAATAGTTGAAAAAATATAATCGAACTTCAAAAGTGCACACAGACTTCAAGAACTTTAATATATAGTCATTGACCAATAAAGACAAGATTATTACCCTATGATCCTAATCTCCGTACACCTCAAGACCAAGGTGTGCGAGGATCGGGCCTGGCTAGAGAATGTGAGGTTGTCATGTATTGTCACCTACTTAGTAGTGTGTAGTTATAACAACTAAAGTGTTTTAATTATTTGTTGCATCATTGGTAGATAAAGTATGGACAGATACACGGGATACGTTCGTACTTCCGCAGCATTGTGAACAACTTGTGTTCATACACGATCCACTATGGACAAAAAATGATGAGAATGATCTACCTAAACCCTATTGGCTCTATGTCATTCAAGTTGCTCCACATAGCAAGCAAGTGTGTGAAGGATTGGACGTTGAGGTCAAAGAGGTGATTCATGAACAAAGCGCAGGACCGACAAAAACTTTAAGTTTAGATTTTGAGGTGGATGTCAACAATGAGCAATTGTCTGAACCTAGAGATGAGGTGTCAAATACTGAAGCTGATGTGGAGAGCAACGAAGAAGTAGAGTTTGATGTGACAAAGATACAGAAGTACAGATTGAAATAGACATCTTTGGTGCATCAGATCTCATAGAGGATGAGAGATTAACTAATGATTTTTGCTAGAACTCTTTTATAAAACTCTTTTTATTAGTCTATAATACACTTTAGATTCATTCATTAGTGTAGCAGCTTCGTTGATTTGTGATTTGTATTGATTAAGCATTTCTTCTATAAACTAATGTATTTTGTGGGTGTTGTTTGTGTATGATTAGCCATGGCTGATGACGATGAGCCATATCCTAGTTTTAGTTTTCTTGTCACTCTGGTCGGCATCTCACCCGAGCAGATGGGCTCATTTTTGTCTCTGTTCACACCAGAGCAAATCGTGATGGCATAGCACCTTGGGACAGCAGGTCCCTCTAGACCTCTATGGCCGACCCTACGCCCAAGACTAGTGTGGTCCCTACACCGAGCGGCCCCAGACCTCAATCTAGTGTGTCCCCTACGCCTAGGACTCATGTACCCCCTACACCGACGGGTGGTTCATCCTTGAGACGAGGTAGGCATCGTTTTGGAGGCGGTGGTTGCTGTGGTAGCGATTCTATCGATGCATCCACACCATCGAGAGATCTCCACCACTCTCTTCAGTAGATAGTTCACCGCTTGGCACACCACGTACACCTTGGGGATCACATGAGCATGATCCTAGCAAGGTGTACAACAGCAGGGATGGGGCTGTTGTGGTGGATAGGGTTGGAAAGGCCATGCGACAGAGGATTCGACAGCTCTGTACAAGTCAATTTGGTCACTCTGTGATGGAGGTTGGATAACATCGATGTTGAAAGAAATAATTACATCGTCGAGGCCATTCACAGAGAGTACAGGTCGGCAGAGGGGTATGATCCAGTTTCAAACCCCTAGATTTTGAGTGTGGTGAAGTCCACAATGTCACACCATCGGTCAGAGGCAAGAGACAGGTACAATGACAACAGTCCCAAGCCGGCATGGTTGGACGCAGAGGAGTGGGCGGGGATTGCACAAGAGACACAAGACAATCCTCAAAGATTTCCGCATTAGAGAGATGCAGCCAGAGCACATTTGGAGTCTGCTAAAGCGTCACATCTTGGGAGTGGAGGCTACGATACGCTTCGACATGAGTTTGTAAGTATTATACGTATGCTTTAAATTATGGAAAATCTATATGTTATTTGAAGATTTATCTATTGATTAAACCATAATTTTGCAGAAAGTTACCGTGAAGCGTCTTTCGACACGTCGAGAGGAGAAGTATGGGTACAAGCATGGACTTGTGGCCCTTTTGACCCAGTTGTAGGAGGAGGGAGAGGACATCAACTGGAGGAATTATCCTGAGGGTCTTCTCACTCAGGGATTGTTTGCATATGTATAGTTTTGTAGTTCTTAAGTTTATGGTTAATGGTTTATGGTTATGTTTATGGTATGGCACAAATGTTATGGTTAAGACTTGGCAGTCAAGTTAAGATTATGGTTTTGCTATGATGGTATGGAAATCATGTGATGGTTATGGTTATGGTTATGGTTGTGCAATGATGGTATGTCTGCTATGGTTATGGTATGACAAGCAAGTCATGGTAATGGTTATGGTATGGCAAACAGGTTATGTTTATGGTTTTGCAGTTTTTGACTCGTTTTAATTATGGTTATAAAATCTTTATGCCGTTATGCTATGATCAAGCTTTTGATTTTGTGGTTATGTTTTTCTTACAATTTTGCTAACTGTCATACACTCTCTCTTTAGCATCAGCTTGTAGGTGGAGTGCAGTTGCTTGTGCACTCTTCCTTTGGGCAAAGAGGGCTGTTTTCTTTTGTTGCAGTACATGCAGCATCAGTTCCTAGCCCTCTTTGCCCAAAGAACAAATTGCAGGTTTGGTCGTCGGTACAGAGTACAATATAAGTGTCGGTATAAACCTCGGTAGCGGCATAAAAATATGCCATAGTATTACCGGCGGTTATTTTAGTGCATATTCCTACGCTCATTTCATGGGTTGTTTCGATGCTTAATATACCGGTACTTATACCTACGTTACAATACCAACATCTCTTCCAAGGCCTATTTCAATGCTTTTTAGTTTTAAAACTAACTTTATTTCGTCAGTATTTGCACCCGATTTCTGCACGCCATGCACGTTCCTATCACCTACGACGGATGCTGTATTATTTATTTGGTAGAGTCAGGTACCGGGCTTGTCGGTCCAATAGGAAAAGGGTAAGAGTGATCACCGATGAGAGGCGCACTCTAATTGGAACATTCAAGGGATTAGTTGGCTAAGCATGGGCGCCCAAGTGTGAATGGGGCGAGCTCATATAAAAGTCAACTAAATCTAAAATTCACTCATTCTCTCATTTGTGCAATTGAAGACTGCTCTTGCTCCATCTCCATCTTCTTCTTCTTCATCTCCTTGTCTGTATGTGTATGCGTGAGAGAGAGAGAAAGAGTGTGTGCGATCGAGCATTGCGGCGACACGATGACGGCGACGAGGAATCCTCCACGACAGGAAGCATAGAGCAGTGAGTGACACACCAACACAATCTTTGAGCTTACTAGTTTGGACTTGTTGTGTGCTTGGAGGCATTTGTGGCTCGCATACTGTGTTTTCTCTGTGTAAGGTGTTAGTATTAAGGTTGTTAGTTTTGTGTAATGTAATGTACAGTAAGTAGAAAGTAGACCTGTGAGAGCTAATGACGTGTGTTAGTGTGTAACAGTAGGTGTATTAGTTGTAAGTAGGTAGGTAGAGTGTGTGTGTGCTCTCGGGCAGGCCGCGGCGACCTTATCCTTATAAATAAAATAATTATTATTTTTTAAATTATAAAAATTTAAGGTAGGACTGAAATCGGGAATATCTCCTAGACCCAAGCCCAAGCTCACGCTCAAGCTTAGGCCTTAGTTGCCTTCTAAAATTACGAATTTTAGCTTCACACGTAGCTAAAAATCGATTTTTTGAGGACCAACGGAGCTTCGAGTGTCCGAACATTGTGCTATAAAGCACACTACGACCCTCTAAGTGATACGCTCCTTTTGAGCTATCACACACTTTAATAAAAAAATCGATTATTAAAAAGCATAAAAAAAAGAGTGAAAACGGACGCCTAAAAAAAAAGCGGTTAACCTTTGAGGTTATTCGCCGACGCTTGTAGGGTGCCAAAGGCACATGCATCTGCGCTCTAGTCATGTGCTAGAGACGAAGCAACTAGAGAGACTTTTGACTTACGCGAGTTCTCAATATCCACCTACCTTAGGTTCCGGCCCTTGGCGGGGACCCAAGGTAGTACAAACCAAGACCCGAACATAGCGGCTAGTAACTCTTCCACTGACTACAACGTCATGGAGGGTTACCCAATGTCTAATCCCGATAGCTCAAGCCAAGACATGCATGCCATGGGCCCGCGGTCCGGGTAGAGCGTGCTTAGCCGCTTGAAGGAAACCTTTAGTAGAGCCACTCGCTCTGAACATGGAGCTAATGATGTAAATGAGGGCGGTGGGGAAGTAAATTCTCCATTCATGACCAATGTAGATACTATGCCCTTAGAGAATGTGCACGTGAATACTTCATTCACTGCACCTCCTGACTCTTCAGAGTTATTTCCCTCCGAGGTCATATTACCCGATGGTAGAAGCCTTGCCGAAGTGCAAGAGGTTGAGCGATATATCCTTGCAGCGAGGGAAAAGGAAATTGAGAGCTTACGCAAGGTGGAGCAACGAAGAGAGTTAAAAGCAAAAGCCCCTATGTCAATATCCTTGCTAAGAGAGCAATCGAGTGCTCCTGACTTAGCAACCGCTAAGGGCCAACCCTTAGAAAGCAACATTGCATCTAGTTCAAAGGACACCCCTAGCACCTCAATCCTAGATGGAGCGTTCTTAAATGAGAACTGGGAGTACGAACTACAAACGAAAACTCTAACCGACCTATACATAGGTCACACCTGTGACGTGGGTTGGTTAGATGTCCTACAATCCACAATGGGTGCTACTGGTGTGGAGGATCAACAACAAAGAGTTTGTGAGGTCATCCATAGCGTCATTGAGTTAGAAAGACAGAACAAGGGGATCAACATGTCTTCAACGGGTCTCATGAGATTCTTGGATACAGGGAAGGCTAAACAACCGACCTTATTGCAAATGGAGACTCCCTCGGTAAGTCCGATGGATCCCCCATATGTTGTTTCGCCAGGGGTCTCGGTGCAATCTGAGCCCACATGTGATAGCTTTACATTTCCAAGTCTAGCTCAGCTTTCCCTTTATGACACCACGGCTACCATGCGTACCCCAATAATGGGCATGCCAAGAAACATGCCATAGACCTCATTTGTTAGTAAAGCACCACTACATGGTAGCTCAATGCCTGCAACAGTATGTACAAGTGTGTACCAATCGTATACACCCATGGGTCCTCGTACTCATGTGATCCCTACTCCTCCCATTGTTTCAACTACCTATGCTCCACAACCATAACACCCAAGTTCTTATTTCCATGGGACTATACCGGCTAACATTAGCATGTCACATCCGACGTATGCTATGCCTAGGGCCACACATTGAACTTTGGGCCACCACATGGCACACCATCATACCAAATGTGGCCAAGGGCTTCCTATGTGCCAAGCCGGATGCCAATACCTACTCCACATGTAGTCTATGGAGGGCCTTCACCCACGGTGCCTGCTCACTTAGTGACTTGGCAATGTTTGCTCAAGCTATTGGTCGATCTATTGCTCAGAATATGTGTAACGCGCCTGATAGAGAGCCTAGAAGTAAGGCAATACAAATAGCCAAGCTCACACAAAAATTTAGTGGAGACGTGGATGTGAGAAATTATATCGAAGTTTTTGAACAAATATGCGATTCTCTAGGAGAACACAATTACCTGCATAAGATCAATGCTTTAAGCCTAACCTTAAGTGGAAAGGCTCGGGATTGGTACAGAACCCTAAGGGTGGAAGCAAAAATGATTTATCCTACTCTTAGGAGACGGTTCTTGAAAGAATACATATGAGAGGGAGTACTTTGGGGTGTAGCCTCTCAACTCCAGAAAGCCCAACGAGAGGAAGGAGAGTTGGTGAGAGACTTTATTAGTCGCTTGAAGCATTTGAATTCTCGTTGTAATCCAAATGAGCGCTTCAACAATAATCAATTTCTTGATAGATTCATTAGGGGATTACGACATGAAGATATCTACAATGGCCTAGCCATTAGAGGTATCACCACTTGGGAAGCAGTCACCACCAATGCGATCCAATTGGAGGATAATTTAATGATTCAAGGAAAAAGAGTGTCTGTTGAGCCTAAATCTATTAGCTCGCAAGCATAAGGGCATCATCCAATGACCCTAAAGCCTATTGCTAAGGAGCCAAAGATATCTGAGATGACTTTAGCATATCTCACCAAGTCTATTCAAGAGAGTCTTAGAGACAATCGTGCTCCACAAAACAATCATATGTATCCAAGAAGGGAGCAACAACGGTGCTCAGTATGCTATGGACCGCATAGTACCAGTGAATGCCCTACTTTTAGAGTAAAATTCAGTGGGAATTGCAATGCCTATGGGAGGTATGGTCATCAAGCTAAGGATTTCATAGTATTTAAGCACGCGATGGCCAATAGACCAACCTTATAATGGATAGACACACCTCGAGTGCCTGCATTGATGCCGACCCCACCTCTTGAGCAAGTAGCACAACACATGGTCCCTAGGGCCCAAAATGTTGTTCAAACAACACCCTTACCACCTCCAGTGCTAGGACTGCAACCACCACATCCGAGAATCACTTCAGTGAATCAAGTGGGTTGTGAGTCATCTATTGCTTGTTTGGAAGGCTGTGACGAAGATATAGATCCTAATATTTCCTATGGGATGGATGTGCTTGAAGAAAGTCCACAATACTACATGGAAGATTATTGGGGACAAGTCAAATCTGTCTATTATCAAGTAGTTGCTCTTGCTGCAAGAGTCCAAAATATCAATTACACTGCTAAGAGACCACCTCTTCAATGCTAGAGTGCAGAGGTCCACATCGTGTAGCCGAGTGTCCTGTTAGGCTACAAAATAACGCCACACTAATGCAAACCAATCAAGCGAGCACGTCTACAATGCCGATACTCATGTGTAATTGATGTGGCATAGATCATTTAATTGCCCAATGTCCAAATAATCCAAATACACCGAAGATCACACCATTAAACTTGATCAGAGTTACCGAGGAGCCATCACAAAGTACACCTGTGGTACCAGTAAACATACTCACATGATCGATGCTCCAAAAACAAAATTATATTCTTGAGGAAAGAGACACGGCATCAATTGCCCAATCTCAGAAAAAGAAGAAAACACGAAGGAAGAGATCGCTAAAGCAGTGAACTCAGACCCATGTTCAAAGAACAACATAGGGACTGGTGACGACCCCGTATATATGAACGATGGTGAAGAAGATTCTAATTCAGGTGAAACCATGGAGACCAAAACAACCACTAAGATAGAAACCAACAAGGAAGATCTTCATGAGCCACAATGGCAGGGATTCAAGAAGAAGATAGGAACTTATCCAAACCCTACAAAGGAGATTGAGCAAGTCAAGCAATTAAGGAGTTTGGTAGAAGATACCCAAAGGGATCTAGAACCAGCACCTAGGCAGATCCAGATTACAGACATCGTGTTCCCTACGCAACAACAACCTCACAAAGTCCATAGACCCTTAGCCATACCTACTGTCATCCAAGAAGAAAGTGACTTAAAGTCATGGGAAAGTGGGCGTACTCACTTCTTGCTGGAAATAATGTTTATAGAGGGATTACTCATCATGTCCAAACTATATAAAGACCTTGAGCTAGTCTTAGCTCTTCGAGCCTTCCTCAATGGAGAAGTAAAGTTTGGGCTACCACAATTTGCACAGATGGATGGAGCTGGGGAGATACCAATAGAGGAGGAACACTTAGATCCACAACCCAACCTAGATGAGAACCTTGTTATAGAAATACCTATTAACAAGTTGGGACAATACTTTGAGGGTGATGAATCCAATGCGACCATACCAATCACTACTAAAAGATTAACTATGAAGGGAATCCTTGATGGTGGCGCTGGGGTTAGCATTGTACTAAAAATTGTTGGGAAACTATGGGAAGACCTCACCTTGCGACCACAACCATTGTAGTGAAGATGGATAATGGGTCTATCGTTAAACCTATTGGGATGCTAGAAGATCTCAAGATCAAGGTCTTTGGACATATAAGAAGGATTACCTTCATTGTTATGGATTTCTCCAAACACACTATGGCATCGGAGATGATCTTAGGACGTCCTTTTATAGGGAAGAAAAAATGGTGCATGATTGGTCTAAAAACCATGTCTACTTGCAGTTCTAAGATTCTATCATTCGAGTGGATCTTGTGACGGGTCCAACACATCCTCTAGGAAACACGTTTATAATTGATCATAGATATGACACCACAGTTCACTCGACCCCATTGCAGTATTATTACACGTGTAAAGCGGTCATTGATGTTGGGGAAGATTATCCTTATATGGATGTACTACCTGGGATGACTGAGTCGGACAATGTGGATTGGATCCACCTAGTAGTAACCATAGACACTTGGGGAAATAGGGGGATGACCACAACCATAGTAGTGAAGATGGCCAATGGGTCTATTGTTAAACCTATTGGGATGCTAGAAGATCTCAAGATCAAGGTCTTTGGGCATAAAATAAGGATTACCTTCATTGTTATGGATTTCTCCAAACATACTATGGCATCGGATATGATCTTAGGACTTCCTTTCATGAGGGAAGCAAAAATGGTGCATGATTGGTCTAAAAACCATGTCTACTGTAGTTCCAAGATTCTATCATTCGAGTGGATCTTGTGACTGGCCGAGCACATCCTTTAGGAAACAGGTTTATAATTGATCATAGATCTGACACCACAATTCACTTGGCCCCGTTCCAGTATTGTTACACGTGTAAAGCGGACACTGATGTTGGGGAAGATTCTCCTTATATGGATGTACTACCTGTGATGACTGAGAGAACAATGTGGATTGGGTCCACCTAGCAGCAACCTTAGACACTTGGGGAAATAGGGGGACGACCTAGGTAACACGTGAGGGGGATGAAATGCCACCACTCGTACCCTTAAACATGCTAGAAGCAATGCATATAGCTTCTGATGACCTACAAGATGAAGGTTTGACTGGCATTGGAACCAGTAGCACCTCAAAAGACTATAGCCCACACAATTTGGGGTCAGAATCATAAAGTGAAATTGACTCTAAGGACAAAGAATCTGAGTTAAATCTTAGTGCAAATGTGGGGACAAACCATTCAGAGCCCAGTGGTAACCTAGATGACAATCTATCCAAGGGAGCAGAAGACACAAGTAGTGATTCATCTAGTGACTCTTCACTAGAGATCAGCCAAAATCAAGAATTAAACAAGAAGAGTAAGAGATATAACAGGCGACGATATCGAGCAAATGTGCGTGTTAGAATAAATGAGAAGGAAACTACCGCAAAATGGCTTAATTATATAGGGGCATGTGATGCTCATTGAAAGTTGGTAAATAATTGGGGTGAATACCTTCAAAGCGTTATGTGGTGTAGTCCACAACCCATTGACATCACACAACTAGAGGCTACAGAGAAGCCAAAGTTGAGCCGTACTGTAAGGAGACGACAAAATCGAGAGTTAGCTCAACAAAAGGAATCGGAAGTGAAATCACAGTCCATAGAACAACAGGACCCCACAAACTTACACCCTGCACCACTTGAACATTTCAAATCCTATACCATAGAGGAACGTAAGGTTGTGTATACAAAGGCTTAAAGAAAACCTATCGATGGGAGCAATGGAGTCTATGAGGGTCCAACGATAACCAAGGAAATAGAGTTAGCAGACCTAGGAGAAGAGTCCAAACCTGTTTTCATTGCCCAAGATTTGACAGACACTAAGGAGTGTGTACTTAAAGAACTTCTCAAGGAATTCAAGGATATATTTTCCTGGATATATCATGATATGAAAGGTGGTTCACCTTCCGTGGTGCAACATACAATCACCATGAATTGTTCAAGAAGAGATTGAAAAGCTTGTGGAATGCGGATTCATATACCCTATTGAGCACTCAGAATGGGTTTCTCCAATAGTGATTGTGGTAAAGAAGAATGGGAAACACAGAGTGTGCGTGGATCTCAAGAAGGTCAATGCCGCCACTAGGAGGGACCATTACCCCTTGCCATATTCAGAACATGTGCTTGAAAGCGTTGCAGGGAAGGAAGCTTATAGCTTTTTAGATGGGTACTCTGGCTACAATCAAATCACAATTGCGATTGAGGACCAAGCTAAAACAGCCTTTATAACCGAATTTGGAGTGTTCGCATTTCGTGTTATGGCTTTTGGCTTAACCAATGCCCCTGCTACCTTTCATAGATTAATAAACACTGCTTTTAGAGAATATTTGAGGGAGTTTTGTGAAGCTTTCTTAGATGACCTTTGTGTTTATTCCTCTTGGAAGGAACATCTATCATACTTACAAAAAGTGTTTGAGAAGTGTAGATTGTATCGCATCTCCTTAAACCCTTTCAAATGCCAATTTTGGGTTAAACATGGAGTCATTTTAGGACATATAGTGTCCAAAAATGGGATTTCCACAGATGAGAGCAAAATTAAAGCCATTGCTGAATTGCCACCACCTACGAGCTATAAAGGAGTTCAAAGGTTCATGGGCCATGTCATGTGCATCTATCTCTGGAAGAGCATTTTCTTGTGAATCCTAGAACTCTTCCTCATTTTTGTCTCTCAAATTCCTAATGGAAACCTCATCAACTATGCGTTTTCACTCAACAGTTTCTTGTGTATTTAGGTGTTTGGTCTCTGACCCTGATTCCAACATGGCACTCAACGTTTGGAACGGTATTATATCATAGCCCTATTCACCACAAGATTTTGTTGGGGTTACCTAATTCACATATATGTCTAGAGTATCTAGTATCTAATTCTAGACAAAAGGTTCAAACAATCCCTTGGAAAATGGCTCTAGGATGTAATCCTTGTCCTCTACTAGTCTCTCTAGGATACAATCTTCTCTTACCCAAATGTCACATTTGGGAGCTCCACACATTTAAAGATGTGCTTTAGTTTGTAGCTATGTAGGTATCTCTTGCCATTGTTGAGTCAAATCCCTCTACAAGATTTTGAATAACATCTATGTAGCTATGGTGTTTCACATTGATTCTCATTGTAATCTTTTTTTGTCTCAAATAGATGTGGTCATAGCCCCAATATTGTACCATTTTAAGTTGACGCATAAATGGTTTTCCTAAGATGACATCAAAGTTGTTGCTCTTACCAAAATCCACTATTGTGAAGGTATGTTCATACTCTATCCCATGGGAAATTTCAAACTTCGAGCAATCATAAAATCGATCAGAGCCAAACATGCTTGATGTAAAGGAAAACCGTAAATCTCATATAGATCACGTGTCCCTATTTGTTGGGTGGACTTGAATCCTCCTCAAGTGACTTTTCTTCTTGAGATGACACCTTAACCTTCTTGCTTCTTTCCTCATATGCTTTGTGATGTGCATTTTGTTGCATAAGAGTGCGATCCTCATATACATTACTGTAAAGTGTGAGATTTGTCCTAAAGTGTGAGTCAAGGAGAGGAGAGTGGATTTATCCCACATGCTGTGGAGCGAGGCTGTAGAGCTACTTAAAGCTCATTTCATGAATGAATAAACACAACTCTATTTTGCACTACATGCTTGTCTATGGTGAGCTTGTGCTAAGCTAAGTCAATACTCAAGATTGTGTTTATGAGTCCAAGCTAGTTCTATCTTGGAAACTAATTCACTTGAGTGATAATCTTGCTTACACACACACTCACGCATTGACACTATGTTTTTGTTTCATCCACCATAGCTGGCTTGATCCCATTCCCAACATTTGGTATCAAAGCCTTAGGTTATGCTAGCTAGATTTGTCATTATGCATTAGTGTGTGTTAATTATTAGCATCTCCATTAGATTGATTAGCATTTCATAATTATTGTTGCGGCCCATTGATTTTTTCATAACTAGTTGCATCTCTCACTAATTAAGCACTAATCAAGCTATGTGTGGGCATTTCCTTGGCACACCCAAGAGGCCACTACCCTCCATGCCTAGGTAGACTTGATTAGGGAGAGGATTAGCATCCTTTTGTATTGCATTTTAGATTGCTCTTTTGTGTCAATTTTTGCGTCATTTGCCTCTTTATTTAAATTTTTTGAACTCATTTTCTTTTCGCATTGCTCACCTCATCCCGAAGTGCTAATTTCAAGCTTTTCATAGAGCTTTCAAGCACTCAAATCCGAGCTCGATAACCCCCTAAGCCTCATCCCCTAAAACCTTACTAAAATAACGTGTGTGTGTGTGTGTATTTTGTGGGAGAAGCCCTACAGAACCAAGCTTCAAATATTCTCCTTTTGGCCTATTACTCACACGGAGCCCAATGGGCCCCTTGGCTTGAACACTATATTTGGTGTGGCTTTGGAGGGTTGTGGGTTCAATAAGCGCTTCTTCAAATGAGCAAGGCCGGCAGATTCTTGGCAGGCGGTAAAATCCAATTTTCCTTTTGAAGGCGGGTCTGCCACCGGCTGGCTGCAAAGCCTAAATCCCACGGCTACGCGCGTCCGTTCGACGGTCCATTGTTGACTATTCGCAGCAACCGGCCGCAAGCACCTGCCCCACACCGTCCGGTCACGAATCTCAACTGAGGCGCCAAACAACCTTTGATACCACTTTCGGGTCCGCCCTTCTCGGGTCCCCCTTCCCGCGCTGCTCTTGGGCCTCAAGAGCTCCAATCTTCCCGTGGCCAACTCCCTCAAAGGGGCAGTTTCACAAGCTTGCTTCCTCAAACCTCCGAAGACCCCTTTAAGGGCTTGTTCCCACCAAAGCTGCAACAAGGCACCCTAAAGCTTTCAAAGCCTCAAAGGCATCAAAGAATCCGACCCGAGGCTTCCAAGATACACCATACAAAAGCATTGAAGAGAAGGACGAGCATACTTTCCAAAGAGTCATTAAGCCCTCAAAAGGGAGCCTTCCAAAATGCATTCAAAGGTGGACCTTAAGATCTCATCAAGCTTCAAAAGGATTTCTCCAAGCACAATTTTCAAAAACCTCAAAGAGCATTACCTATTGTGAGGAGGGGCTTCACTCTAGTGAAGAGGAGCTTCACAAAAAGGGGATATCTCTCTCTCTTCCCCTAAAATTATTGCAACCAAGCACAAAATATTGCAAATAAATTTTCTATCATCGATTGTGCTCGTGTAAAGAGGTAGACACTGGATAGGAGAGTCTCCTAAGCTAAGACCCCTCTATCAGAACAAATTGGGGACAAGGGAATAGAAAAATTCAACGGGGAGGGATTTTACACCTGGAAAAAGAAATTAAGAGGATATCTTATGAAAAAATGTTTGTGGTCTGTCATCAGCACTGCCTTAGACCAACAAGCCGAACCCAATGGAGTGCACACTAGGGCATCTACACTCATAGCAAGTGCACAGAATTTGGCCAAAGACAAACAAGCATTAGGAATCATCATCACCTCCTTGCATGACAATTATGTACACTTCGTAGACAAATGTACACATGCACATGATGCCTGGCATTTCCTAGAAAGTAATTTTGGAGCCAGGGCCAAAGAAGCAAAGTTAGTCTTAAAAGACAGCTTTACAAAATTACTATGATTGAAGGAGAGGACACTGCTAGCCTAGTGAATAGGCTTAACATTGGGTTGGTAATGGGACACTTTTATGTCCTAGGACACTTTTATGTCCTGTTAAGTGACCATTTTCCTTGAACTATGTCAAGAGTTTCAAAATGGATTTTGAGGTTCTATCTGTCTAGAAAGTTGTCTCATGAGCTGAAAAAAACTCAACATTTTTTTTGGAATATCAATTCCATCTTTAACCTTGTCCTTGCACAACATTTCACAACCTAAACTGTGTGAAAATATGGGTCCTGTTTTTGGCTTTTTTCAACTTTTTGCAACTATACCACTCTAGAATTCATGTTTGTGAGGTCTATAATGCTAGAGAACTATCTTTAGTAGTCCTCAACATGTCCTGATGCTTCTAGGGAGAAATAAATGTTAAAGTTGTAAGTTATGACCAAATTACAAAAATTGTCAAATCTTGTTTTTTAGCCAATTTTAGCTCTTCTATGATTTTTTTGGTGGCTTTCATCATATCCAAATGCAGTTTTGATTTTCTATGTGGCATATTGTAACATAAAGCTAATATTCCTTGAGTTTTGGGGCACCTAATACTCTATTTTGCATAGTAGACAACGATGGTTGATTTTTTCAATTATAGAAGAAAACGAAACATTCTAGTATATCAAGTATAGCTTTTTCAATATTGTTAGTTTCTTGTGACAACTACATGCATTTTGTAGGTAGTAACCATATCTAGTCATAAGGATCAAATTTGGCTAGATATTGAATAGTTTCTATGGGATCCTACAACTCATAATGTTGAGCCCAGTTTTTTCATGATTGCTGTATTTAGCACTTCATCTTTGTCCCCAAGATTCCCCTTGGTAAGAGATGTATTATTCTTTTGACATGCTCCATGGCTCCTTATGAACCTAAAGGACAATAGGGAACTAAGAAAACATGCATATATTATTTGTAGTGAGCGTGGCTATAGAAACTTTGATGATAGGTTTGCAGAATGGTAAATATTCAACTTTTTTGTACCTATTTCTTTTAGCAAAACAAAAAATAGTGAGTGAGAAGCAATCATATGTTCTGATCACCAACCCATTGAAGTTAACTAGGGAATTTATCTCAAGTCCTACAAAAATCCCTAATCTTATTTTTATGCAACAAAATGTAAGAAATGACTGTTTTGATGAAAATACACTGGTCCATCAACTTTGGAGGCTTGGTGTGACCAAAAGATGAGAAATTTTAAAAGTTTCTTATTTTTTCCATGTGTAGTAGGCCTTGAACTATAACCTCATGAAAGGATTTTACAAAATGAGTGGATCTACTATGGTTTTGGAGGTTTTTTTCAAAACCCTGAAAGGACACTTTTATGTCCTGTTAGGTTACCAACCTAGTGTTAAGAGCATTGTCATGCAACTCACTTACATCCAGGTTGAAGTACTAGAAGATGACAAAGTGGCCATACTATTAAGTGAACTTCCATCACAATTCTTGAAGAAAAGGAACTAGCGCCACCATTTCAAGATGTCATTAACTCAGTCCAAGCAGAAGAAAGAAAGAAAAGAGGTTCATTAACCTCATCATCAGGAGGAGTTTTTATTACAACATCCTCAAGGGGAAGGCATTCGCCATCAACATCGACAAACGGAATAAAGTGTTATGAATGTGGAAGAATGGGACAGGTAGCAAAAGACTGCTACACAAACAAACCTTGCAACAAATGTGGTAGGAAGGGACACCCTCCTTTTTGGTGCTACTCAAATGGAGGCAGTAGCAGTAGAAGCAACAATAGAAGCAACAAAGGCAAGAGACCTGATAGAGGATCAACTCACATAGTAGAAGACAAAAGGATGAAGATGAGAGCAACATTGTCTTTTATGAAGACCCATTTTGAAGATGCAGACTCTCTACTTGTAGGGGAGGACTTTTTCCTGTGTGGATTTCATCATTCAATGTGGATATCACCATCCTTTGTGGATTTTTCATGTGTGGATATCACCATCCTATATAGATTTTGTTAGCCTGTGTGGATATTACCATCCTGTCTGGATAGCAACTTGTCATCCTATGTGGATTCTGCATCTTCAGTATCTTGTCATAGTCCAAACCTCAAGGGAAGGATTATAAAGTGTGAGTCAAGGAGAGGAGAGTGGATTTATCCCACATGCTGTGGAGCAAGGCTGTAGAGCTACTTAAAGCTCATTTCATGAATGAATAAACACAACTCTATTTTGCACTACATCCTTGTCTATGGTGAGCTTGTGCTAAGCTAAGTCAATACTCAAGATTTTGTTTATGAGTCCAAGCAAATTCTAAATTGGAACCTAATTCACTTGAGTGATAATTTTGCTTACACACACACACACACTCATGCATTGACACTATGTTTCTCTTTCATCCACCATAGCTAGCTCGATCCCATTCTCAACAATTACAACCCGCTCCTTTTAGTTAAATCCAACTATTGTCAAGGATGACTTTCTCTTTACGTCATCAGCCATGGTACATACAATAGGTCTTTCTCTTGAGCGAGGGACTCCTAGTTTTCCAACTCGATGTGCACCATAAGCCATGATTCGACACATGCCAAAGTATGCAGCAAAAAACTCTTCAATAGAAACCGAAAGAGATTGGGGTGTTTCCATGCTTTCGTCCTTGATTCCACGAATGACGATGTTCTTTGAGCGTTTTACTGTCCATGCAATTCTTGAGTGTACAATCTCTACATTCTTTGCTTGGACAATGGCTTGCATGATAGGAGATGTAGAAAACACATTATCCTTACATATATCAGCCCATGATTTGGATGCATTTCTCATCTCACATACATCATGTCGTATTGTATCTATCGTTTCCTCTTTCAATACATGATCACTCTTAACTTTGTTCAAGCACTCTTTCAATACATTCATGTCAACAAGAGAGCGCATATATGTTTGAACTTCATTCTCAAGATGCATCAAGCGTGTTGTTTTCATTTCAAGACCCTTCTTGAGGTGCTCATTCTCCACAACAAGAACTCTTAAAGTGCCGTTCTCCATTGCAAGTGTACGCAACTCTTCACCTTGCTTGTTGACGGTTTCTTGTAATGAGACCAAGTAAGCCATGATCATTGCTTCCATTGTAGATGATGTGGTTGGATTAGCATCCAAATTCCTTGGAGATTTTGCATCATTCTCCATGGTGAGTGTGGATTTTCCATCCTTGCGAGTTTTGTCCCGCCGACATTGCGTTCAAGTCAGCATCAACAAAAATGCAAAGTTTTGATAGTTTTTTCAATTCTGAGATACTGTCACAGCAAAGCCTTTCATTGCTCAGAAAAATTATGTCTTTACATCATTGCATAGAGGGTGTTGTGCTCTTTGATTAAGGCTATAGAGCACCTAAATCAGAGTTCAAATAAAGAAGTTATGATCAAAAGAATGAACTGTTGTCTACTAGGTCAAAATACAGTAGAGAGAGAGAGAGAGCGAGAGAGAGAGAGAGAGAGAGAGAGAGAGAGAGAGAGAGAGAGAGAGAGAGAGAGAGAGAGAGAGAGAGAGAGGAACACTTGTCTATGCGATGAAGAATGCATTCTCATTAGTTGCATTGAAACTCTACAACCCAAACTTAAAATGCCTGTGTTTTTGAGTCTCGATTATCAAATGCATCGAGAGATGCTCTTTCTCACGGATGACCATGGAGTGAACGTTTTTATTGATCCTATTTTGTAAAACTAGAGTCAACAATTGGAGAGGCCAAAAATAGAGTTCACAAGTGGTTGCAATGTTAATAGAATGTCACATGAGATGTTGCTAACAACAAAGCCGAATGTTTGTGAGAAGGTCGCTTGGTTTTTTCTCTGCTCAAGAATGTTTGCTCATCATTGGTAAGACTCTATCCACAAGAGGTTTATATAATTTTTTCCAACATACCCATCGGTCTCTCAACATAACCATCCACAAGTTGTAACTTCATTCTTGTTTTCCTAAGAGCTAGTTTTTCCAATGTTTCCCATATCTCTTTGATGGCAATGGCCACTCCAGTACCGCTATCAAGTATAGAAATAGTTTTTACCCCTTTATGTTCCATTGTCAAGGTGGCCTTCCCTTCTTCTCCCTCACAATAATCACCCACCTTATTTACAGGTACTAGTTTTGCCTTTAGTTTTACCCATTTTATCACCTAAGGGGATGTCTTGAAGATGAATTTTCAATCCCATCTTCTCTAAGCTTTTTCCCACTTCTTCCAATAGATGTGGTCTAATATGTAACAGCTAGCATGCACTGTATCAAAGTTGACATTTGTTCTTGCAAGCTTTTAGTGTCCATCATCTTTGGAATTGTCTTCCATTACGAGGGCACCATCTTAACATCCGATTTCATTTCGTGTTCTCCTATGAAAGATGGAAAAGTTTTCAATGTTTCAGGCTTACTCTCTCCAAATGCTTCTATTCTTGCATCAACATACAGAGATTTTCAATCTCTTGGGCAAAACTCATGATCCATGTTGATCTCAATGATTGGTGCAAACTTGAACGCCACACTACCATTCTTCTTTCTATAGACCGGCCCTACAAATAAAGAAATAGCATGCTATATACAATAAAATCGATCAATTTGCATACCTGAATAGCCACACAAGCACATAATTGAGTTATACACACACAAAAAGAGACAAAGAGCAAGAGAAAGAGGGATAGCACGTGCAGGTGTACCTCCTAGAATAAAGTGTTACACCGGCATGGCGAGAGAGAAGAGAAGAATAGACACAAGCACTAGGTGCAATCTCCCCCCATGCAAAAGTGAGCATTTTCCTCTTGCATATATTAATTTATAGATTTCTTGAATTCTCATAATGAATACATATTGGCCGGTCGGACATAAATGGTCATAGCTCATAAAGAGCACTTAAATAATGAAATGTCTATAAATGTGATATCCTTTCGCATAGCCCTTAGCTTTTTCCACATGTCACCACAGCAATAATTAAGTCATTTTCCATTTCCATTGCATACCTCTTTGTTGGAAATCAATTGTCCTCAATTGCTAAGTTACCTACACACCATTCTTGTCAAACAAATAATAGTTGAAATTATATCTCAAAAATAAAACTCTTAAATTTAAATAAAATTTTCTTATGCATGTCATCATCCACATATGGCATCTTCTAGTGTCCCATACCACTAGAATAAGCAATATATGTCATACCCTAATAAATCAGGATATCATTGGTCACACTTATCATTTAGTAATCAATGTGTATAAATTCGTAATCCAATTTCATAAATACTATTATGATAGGAAATCTTCATATACCAAATTCAATTCCAAATCCAAATATCTTCCATTTTACCCAGGTGGCCAATCATTGAAGCATGATTTTGTGATCAATGTTTCCTAATTTGGCGAGTCTACACCGATAAGACATACTACCTAAATCGGCGAATTTGTACTAATGTTATCTAAATCAATGGATCTACACTTAATATTGTTTAAAATAGTGAATCTATAATTTATTGGTGTGATGTTTAAATCGGTGAATCTACACTTGTGCTGCATAAATTGGCCAATCTAGGTGTAGCCTAAATCGGTGAATTTACACCACGATGAGTATTTACACACTGCCTAAAATCGGAAAATATGTGTGTATGTGACCAATGGACTAGACAAAGTTTTAAAAGACAAAACATTTACTACCTGTTTGTTGATACCAAATTGGAATAGGTTAGGGTCATGAATTATGTGAGAGCATTGACAATCATCGCAAATCACCTCAGCTAACGTAAGTGGCTCTATGAAAAATCATTTCAGTAGAGGTTCCAATCAATGTGAGTACAAGCCATGACGTTAGAGATAATTAATTTTACAGATTATAACACAAAGTAGACAAGTAAAAGAGCATTGTCTTCTAAAAGTGTCCCGTAGTATTCTTGCTTGCTACAAATTGCTTGGGTATAGCAACTTACAAAGAGAGCAACGTACAAGGAAATAATTAAACTGATCATTTATGGAATGTGTATTGTAAACTGGGAGATTCTTGTATAAAAAGATATCGTAAGAGATGTTGTATAATATGGAAACCTTAAGCAAAAGAAGAGAATAGACATTACATTATACATGGCATTTGGGTCGATAAGGAGAGAGTTTACTTATCAGAGATAATTGAAATGATTTTTCTAGAGGTATATCATCAGAATTCATTAAGAAGTTTCATATCTAGGGGTTCTCTGATTTAAGGATAGTTTAACTATACACTAAATGCATTAATATATTAAAAGCTATTAATGATAAAATTGATGCAAGGTTGGGTTGGAAATAGGAAAATTTGATCACAAACAAGCATATGATGAAGGTGCTATTTACAAAATTGTTTGTAAAGATGGGGTAACCATTGGATGTTTGTTATATGTCAAAGTGATACTAATTTGATACAATAATTGTTTGGATAGGTTATAAGTAGGTCTGATAATGGAATGGTGTGGGATATCAAATTTTTCTATAGCAGTAAGTATCCTTCAGTAAATTTTGGTATAGAAGTAAGTATGCTTCAGTAATCATGCCCTTCTACCAAGGAGTATTAGAAATGTTGGGAGGGATGTGACATGGAGCAAATAAATGGAGCAATATCAAGTAATATACAATAACAATTTCACTACCATATGATGCAACATTTAAGATAATTATAGAGCAATCAAAGTAAAAATCTCATTACATTACTGCTATGGGTATAACCATACATTATTGAGCTAATAGCTTGTGCAGATAGAGAGAAATTTTCTTTTTTGTTTACAGCAGACAGCTGCTTCCATAGTTGTATCTACATTCTCATAATTGGGATAGCAATCAATTTGAGTGTCGTTACTTACAAGTATATTTGTCATAATCCTCATATGGTCACGATTTCTAGAATATTAAGACATGATGCATCTTGAGAGGGATTATTTCACCCTAGTATATTTGTTACCATATACATGTGGTAGTGATTTTTGTGAACACACTAGGACCGCCGGGGCATTTTTTCCCTCTTTAGGAGGTTTTTCCCCCGTGCATTGTATATACGCCCATCACTCTAGGGCTATCTATCTTTCCATTTTACACTAAGTAGCACACTCTCTATTGTGTGCCTTGAGCTTCCTTCGTCTTGTCCAAGTTGTGTGCGTTTCTCAGCAACCCTAATTCCAGCAGTTGGTATGGAAGTAGGTTGCATCCTCCCGGGCTTAGTCGCCAGCTGCTCCAGCACATGCCTGCTCACTTTCTCCGATTTTTGTGAGCTTTGGCGAGCATTCGCAGGTCGACAAAAATTTTAGGCTACTCAGATTTTTTATTTGGGCTCATTTCGACCTCTGTTTTCACTACAAACAGTACTGCATAGGCTATTTCATCATTTTGTACAGATTTTTTATCAGTGCCATTTTTTGCATAACAGGTGCCTTACAGTCTTCTACGGTTTGTGCTATATAGCAAGTGTTGTTCTTCATTTGTTTCTCCTCTTTTTGGGCAGTTTTCACATCAGGTGCAACATTTACCATGGTTGACAACAACATAGGTTCAAGATGTTTGCTCTGTTGAGGACACATTGGATGGGGACAATTACCCTATGTGGGCTTACATGATACAACATGTTCTTGTGTCAAAGGGCGTCTAGAATATTGTGTAGGGCATTGATGTACATCCTAGTTTTGAGGATGTAGGCGATGTTGAGGATGTGGCAGGTCTTGCTGCTATTAGAGTTGTTTTGCCTACGGTAGAACAATCTTGTTGGTATGTAAAGGATGCACAGGCTCATGCATTGATTGTGATGTCTATGAAGCACACCATTGTGTCTCACATTCGTTCAAAAAAATCTACAAAACAGGCTTGGGATATTTTGAGTGATCTTTATGCAAGTCACAATGAGGCTAAAATTGCTTTGCTGCATAAATAAGTGGAGTCGAAGTTTATGCATGAGTAATTTGCATTTATCAAGTCCTTTCTCTCAAAGGGGAAAGGGGGACACTTGTCCCAAGGCTACCCTTGTTGCTTGTAACACCTCCTGCTTGTGATTGGTTAGGCCTGGAGGGGTCCAATGAGCTTCAAGCATGAGCTACAAGGCGAGGTCGACCAAAGCAACCTAGGGGATATACTCTCCCACACACACACACACACACACACACACACACACACACACACTCATTATGCACACACTCATTATGCATTGTGCAAAGTGCAAGAGATCCCTCTTCTTCTCCAAGCAAGTAGAGGTTAAGAGCCTACATCAACACTCTTGGATATGGAGTGCAAATCCAACCAAGAGCCATGCTTCAATGCTTAATCTTGACATCTTATCCCTCTTCATTACTATGCTATTATGTATTCTAGCAAGAAGAGTTATGATAAATGAGGAACTAATTCTTTCTCCTATGAAATGTTTCTTCTTCCTCTTCCCAACCCTCATTCCCTGCTAGCTCTCTCCACCTTCGAAGGTGTTTGAGGTCTTGGGACTGAGGCTTGGGATAGTTAAAGCTTTCTTCAAAGTTTATGTTATGCTTGTGATGCATGAAGCTTTTCATCTTCATTGCATCACGTAGGTCACAAGAAACACATATATTGTATTGTAACAAGTCTCTCTTAATGGGAGCATGATACAAATGCCTATTGGAGGGGGGACCGGCTCCACATAAATCCGGTCCTTAAATGTTGTCATGTTCTCTAAATTCTCTCTCTTGCAAAAGTATTGTTCATGCCAAGTTAACTAATTTCTATGTTTATTTTGTTGTCTTCAACTATGTTCACCCGCTATGCTCACAAAGTAATTTCCTAAAAGTATTCTCATTAATTTCCGCTACTCTCAAGTTAATAGGCCAATTCCATTACATTGGTATTAGAGCATTTGGTTTCTCTTTTCTTTCTTAAGAAGCGAGGTCCTTAAGTAGCCTATAAATGGTTGATGTTGTTAATTATATTAGGGTAAGTGGAGCTGGGACGTATTATCAATTTTGTTGAGCCCACTATGTGGGATATGGTGCACACCTTGGGAGATTTGGACTTAATAATGGAGTCTTTTTAGATTTGCTAATGGATTTACCATTATTGATCCATAAGAAGTCCGAAAGGAGATATCCCTCAGCAACTTTGCTATGTTACACCTACTCCATTACTCTCTATAATTAACCACTTTTCAAGCCGTGGGTGTAGATACATAAGAGCCGATTTTCAAAGGCTAAGAGGAGTGTAAACTAAGTTTTTGAATTGGCAAAGCATAAATTAAGTACATACATAAATTTTGTTAACATAGCTGACAATAATCAAGAGAGTAGAATGAACATTGATAGCTTTGATTTTTCCCATGAAGGTGCTAATGATGATGTCCCCATGTTTGTGAATTATCTCGTTACTAGGTTGCATCAAGCTATGGGAAACTCATCTTTGCAAGCCGGAGTTACTCAACAACTTCGTGCTTATGGAATTTTCCTTCCTGTCCAAGAGGCGAGAGAGCTTAGGAGGCCTCTTGAAGAGACCCCCAAACCAAGACTCTCTCCCATTTGAGAGGAGGAATTTAAAGAGTAAGAAAGCAATGAAACCTTAAGTTCCTCTGAAGATGTGGCTCCATGAAGATAGCGGTGAGATCACCCACTCCTCCCAGGAGAAAAAGATCAACACACAGTCCCTCTCCTTGTCATTTCAAAAGAGAAGAGAGGAAACAAAGTTAAAAAGGGCTAGGAAGTGGTCACCCTATTCTCCTTCTTCTTCACCTTCCTCCTCTTCCGATGAAAGCTATGGCTATTCTCCTAGAGAATATAGGAGGGGAGGACATCGCAAATCATACCCTGCATGGAGAAGGTCCCAAAAGATAAATAAGTTCAAGGAGGGACGAAAGAGTATCTCTTTTCTCACCTATGATCGCACCTTTAGTGCTATCGACAAAGTGTTGGCCCTCATCCAATAATTTGATGCAGTCTTTGGAGACGAGGGCTTCACGGAGTCCTCCAAGCTACACCATGTAGCTATGCCCTTCAAAAAATCAACTCGTCAATGATGGGCTAGCCTTCGTGGAAACGGCAAAGCCCCAAGGACATGGAAAACTCTATGAGTTTCCATCATGAAGCAATTACTTGCAAGCGATGCAAAGGACAAAGTGCTTACCAAATGGCACAACTTGAAGCTTATCTCTCATGAGTCTATCCACAAGTATGTACATAAGTTTTGGGATTTACATCTCAAGGCTACTGTCTTTCAAAAGATAGACTTTGCCGAGCAAAGGCAAAAATTCTGTGCGGGATTACCTGAAGAGATGGCCGAATACATAAACTCTCAACGTCCTGGTTCTATTAGCGAAGTAATTTATCACACCATGGTTGCTTCACGCATCAATTTCCATCAAGAGGCTAGACGGAATGTCAAGCCCATGGAAAACAAAGACAAAAATGATGCAAAGGGGAAAACCAATGCTCAAAATTCTTCCCAAGGCACTTCCAACAACAACAACAACAATCGGTCCAAGGAGAAGGGAGTTTACAAAGGCAAAAAAAAACTCTCTCCTAAAGAGTTTGAATCTTTTTGCAAGGACCATAAGTGCTTCAAGTGTGGGGAGCAAGGACATGGCTATCGTTCTTGCCCCAAAGAGAATGCTCGCAGTGAGACTCCTAGGGCTTCCACCATCGAAGCTCCAAAACAGGATGCTCATTGTTGCAAAGGATCATCACTTTCCTATGCTTGGGGAAAGGTAAGAGAGCATAATGCCTTCATCCTAGAATGACCAGTAATTTTTGGAAAGGTCTCTTTGAAAATCTAGGAGCAAGATCGAGTTTCTCTTTGGCCTATCATCCACAAAGGGATGGTCAATCTTATGATACTCGATCTACTCAAGACTTATGTTACCGAAGTAGATCAATGCTCACAATGGGAAAAGTACTTACCTCTTGTAGAGTATACCTACAATAGTACAATACATACTTCTACGGGAAAAGTACCTTTTGAGATCATTGAGGGAAGACCTAAAAGTCCCTTGCTACTCAAAGTACATGGGAAGATCTTCGCTGCCGCTGATGAGTATAGACGTGATCTACAAGAATATTTTCAAAAGATTAAGGAGGCTATATCCATATCTCAACAAAGGCAAAAAACTATTGCGAACAAGTATAGAAGGGCCTGAACATTCAAAGAAAATGATTGGGTCTTGCTTAAGTTTCCTAAGGCTTGATTAAGGCAAACCACGGGCAAAAATCCTACGGGCCATAAAAAAATATTATGTTAAGCTAGCAAAAAGATACTGTGGTCCTTTCCAAATCTTTAAGCCCATTAATGAGATGGCTTACCAACTCAAGTTGCCCAACCATTGGCTCATACACAATTCCTTTCATGTGAGTCTACTTAAGCCCTACAAAGGAGAGCCACCAAGTGAACCAATTATCAAAGACCCACCGGAAGTTGAAGACCAAAAAGAGGTGCTACAACCCAAAGCTATCCTTCGGCATGAAGACAAGGTACTATGACATGGTAAGATTATCCGACAGTATCTTATTAAGTTCAAAAATCATCCTTTTGAAGATGCTAGATGGATGCAAGGAATATAGCTTAAGGATAGTATGAACCTTGTCAATGCTTACAATGCTACATTAGAGTAACCAAATGTACAAATTTCTTTTAAATGACCCATGTTTTTTTCTTATAAGACTATTTCTCTTTCTAATTGTGCACAAAATTAAATAGTATGCATGCTTAGAATCATGTTTGTGATGACGATGTCTCTCAAACACCAAGTAGATTTTGTCACTCTACTTTGGGAGAACTAAATGGACTAAAGAGCAGACATGCGTGCGGCAACTATGTCTCCCAAGCACCAAATGGATTAGTCATCCATCTTGGAAAGATGTAGAGTGAAAATGGGTCCTCTACCCGCTAAGTAAGATTGACTAATGACTAAGGCTTTATCTCTTCTACCTCATAGTCGAGGACGACTATGATTTCAAGGGAGAGGTAAATCCATAAAATCTAATATCTAACCAACCCAAATGATTTTCTCATATTAAACTAATCATTTAAATTAGGAGAATAAATGAGAACAAGGGTTAAGATATAGACATGTGCTTATAGATCTATCCCAACACAGGGCCAATGGTAAAGGGGCCCAAATGAGAGATGGTATATCAAAGATCAAGGCTAACCAATGGAGCATAAGACCTCAGGGTTAGTTTCATTGAAGACCTCCAATAGTTAGTGTAAAATTACTTTGACCTTAGGTAAACTAGGGCTAAGCTTGAGGTGGGAACCCACCCCAAGCTTGAGGTGCTTGAGGTGGGAACCTGGCCCAAGCTTAAGGTGCTTGATGACTAAGGTGCTTGAGATGCTTGAGGTTCTTGATGATTGATATTCTTGAGGTGCTTGACATGATTGAGATGCTAGGGCTGTACTTGAGGTGAGAACCCAGCCCAAGCTTAAAGTGCTTAAGGGTCAAGCTTGTAGTGGGAACTGGGCCTAAGCCTGAGGGGCTTGAGGTGTCAAAAGTCAAAGATCCAATCCCTACAAGGAGGGGGTGAGCCCCACATGAATGGGAATGAGAAAGAACACCCACACACTCACACAAGGCATACTTGGTACAAAGAAAGCATAAGGTACACTTGTCAAGTTCCTCCTCATGTTGCCCTCATGGTGCGTCGGAAGCCTATTGGTTGGCCACCAAAGGGGTCATATGATAATTTAGGAGATTTAATTAATTGTCTCTGCATTTATCAAGTCCTCTCTCTCAAAGGGGAAAGGGGGACACTTGTCCCAAGGCTACCCTTGTTTCTTGTAATGCCTCCTGCTTGTGATTGGCTAGGCTTGGAGGGGCCCAATGAGCTTCAAGCATGAGCTACAAGGGGGGGTCAACCAAAGCAACCTAGGGGGTTTCTTAGGGGGTATACTCTCCTACACACAATCACACACTCTCATTATGCATTGTGGAAAGTGCAAGAGCTCCCTCGTCTTCTCCAAGCAAGTAGAGGTTGAGAGCCTACACCAACACTCTTGTCTATAGAGTGCAAATCCAACCAATAGCCATGCTTTAATGCTTAACCTTACCATCTTCTCCAACTTCATTACTATGCTATTATGTATGCTAGAAAGAAGAGTTATGATAATTGAGGAACTAATTATTTTTCCTATGAATGTTTCTTCTTCCTCTTCCCTACCCTCATTCCTTGCTAGCTCTCTCCACCTTCGAAGGTGTTTGAGGTCTTAAGACTGAGGCTTGGGATAGTTAAAGCTTTCTTCAAAGTTTATGATATGCTTGTGATGTGAATTTTTTCATCTTCATTGCATCACCTAGGTCACAAGGAACACAAAGATTGTATTGTAACAAGTCTCTCTTAATGTGAGAAATCATAATACAAATACCTATTGGAGGGGGGACCAACTCCACATAAATCCGGTCCTCAATTGTTGTCATGTTCTCTAAATTCTCTATCTTGCAAAATTATTGTTCATGTGAAGTTAACTAATTGATATGTTTATGTTGGTATCTTCAACTATGTTCACCCCCTATGCTCACAAGGTTATTTCTTAAAAGTATTCTCATTAATTTCCACTACTCTCAAGTTAATAAGCCAATTCCATTACAAAGGAGACCTAATGAAAGGATATGATAAGGAGAAAGTAAAAAAAGGAAACAAATATGCATGGCTTTTAAGAAAGAAAATCAACCTAAAAATGTCACCAAGCAAATTAAAATTTTGCTCCATGTGGAGGCTTCTGACTACATAAAAGCAGACCCATAGTGGAAACAAGGAATGGGGTGCCAAACAACTTTCAACTTGGCCCAAAAAGATATCTCCTCATCAACCACCAAAAACAAACAAAGAAGACAACCAAAAATGGACAATAAAGACAATGATTCAGCTAGAGAGTTAAAGATGAGCAAGAAAAGTTCCTAAAATTCTTCAAAGATGGGGTGATGCAAATATATCAGGGATAGGAAACTGTTAGGGTTCAATCCAACTAGTCGAACACTCATCTTATTGATTGCACTAACACGAGATTCTAATTCTCATTGAGAGCTCCACACAAAACTCTCTATGTTCTCCTTCCTTGCATAGCACGTTGAGCACACACACATCCAGGTATGAACTCTACACTAGTGGTATCATAGCCATTTGGTTGTCGATGAGAGAGCTTCATAGTTGTGGGTGCTTCATGCACTATTCAGAGTGGATTTTTAGCCATTCTTGAGTGCTTATGGAGGAGAGTATTTGGAGCTAATTTGGAGCCATTCTTGACAATACTCTAAATCGTCATAACATTTTTTTTTACAGCATTATCAGAGAGAGCGGTTTTGATGTCTCCTTAGAGCTATGTTTTGAACAATTTTTTATGTATGTCTATTGTGGCTTGGTTATGTGATGTTTAGTCGTTGACATCTCATATGTTACGAGTTTCATCGATTTTCTAGACTCACAAGTCTACATTGTACACAACTATAGATTTTATAGGTTTTCTTGGCAAGATTGCCACTAGAGTCTGATGTTTTTACACTTGATAGGTTCTAGTTAGTGTATGCATGACATCTGTTGTTTGATTTTCCCTAGCCTAGTTGGTTGCAAATTACAACTTTTGTCAGGAATAGATTTCGAGTTTAGTGGGAGATTTTTCACCAGTGATTGCTTCTCTTTGGGAGCTTCATGCATATAGAGAGGGGGAATGGGGAACACATCTAACACAACACAATACCTCTCTATAGCCCACTGTATTCACAACACCCCTACCCTCTGGGAAAACACCTTCAAACAACACATTCGCACAGGCAAACCACTGTTTGCACACAAATCAATGCGCCAAAGCGCTCACCAAGACAAAACACATACACATTCACAGTTTCTATTGCACAAGCCAGCGACACAAACAAAAAACTTCTCTCTCTCTCTCTCTCTCTCTCTCTCTCTCTCTCTCTCTCTCTCTCTCTCTCTCTCTCTCTCTCTTTGCACCACACCAAGCAGTCCGCAGGCACACAAATTTGTCGGCACCGAGACACCCACAGAGAGATGCAACAGAAAAGAGAAGGGGGTGGGGCATAGAAAAACTGTTGGGAATTCCAAGATTCATTCAACACCAAAACTCTATACCCTTGGTCATTAATCTTGACGGTGCATCCTCTCGACCATTGGGAAAAGATCCCCAAAAAAGAATACAAAAATTAGTTCTATAGAGCCTCATCTACCATTTTTAGCAAGTCATAGAGCTTCGAAAAAGTTTCCACTCGATTTAGAAACATTTGCATGTGAAACTACCCTTTGTAAGCTTGTCGACCTCCCTCTTTCTCTCTCACTGCCTCTTTGCATTGCGGGAAGGGCCCCCTCTGTGAGAACTAGCACTAGCGCTAGTGGGAGGCCCCATTGCCTTAAAAAATTGGACCCCTTAGAGGGCGCGGGACAAGCCCCACAATCGGCCATTTCATCATTGTATCTTGCCCCTACCGTCAACCGATGTCAAGCACTCAACACTGCCGTCGTCTTTGGCAACCACCAAAACCCTTACAAATAACCACCGACACCGCTCACACAATGCCCTATAGGGCCACCATAGCAATAAGCCACAGGAGAGCTCACTCTCTCTCACTTGCACACCACATGTATGTCACGTTCCAGCCTTTATCCATTGCTTACCTAGGAGGAAATCCATACTCTGAGCAAAACTTTTTGAGCTTATGCAAACCCGAGCAACTTTGTGCAATTAGCTGCCTCAATACTTTAACTTAAGCAATAGATATTGGAAGCTTAGCTGAAGGCACAACCATTGACTACAAGAATATTTGAAATCTATATTTATGGAGGACTTTCAAATAAAGCACAAAATATTGAAGTTAACTGGTACATGGTGGTAGCCAAGTTGAAAACATAATTTTAGCTTACAACTATCTTTGGAATATATGTATGTTGAGGAGTTATAGATTTATATTTGGTGAATAAAGATGATGATTCAACAACCTAAAATTTATACTCTCTTTGATCTAGCAATGGAAACAGTTATTTTGAAGAAACTATTAATATCTTTATACCTAGAAAAAATTATGACATTAATCCACATTCGAAGTACAATGCCACAAGAAAAAAACCCATGTCCTTGAGGAACTCAACATGTGTTTTCTTAAGGTTACTTAACTCACCATAACTACATATGTTTCCAAAGCACCAACTACTCTCACTTAAACAATTAGCAAGTACCAAAATAATTTGTCCCCATTTCCATTAATATGTCCAGAGAATTTTTTTGCTGGTCCATATCATTTGTATGCCAATTTCATATCTATTTTTTAAGCTATAGTTGCATATTCATCCTAATAGCTACTTGTGCTTGTAACCTTTTCCATTTGTTAGAGCACCATGATATAGAAACTCATGGGCATGACAATCCAATGCAAGATTTTAGGAGCAAGTAGTACAAATCTATATAAGGCATATTCATAAGCCTATTAATGTACTTCCGATTTGAATTCAAAGTTATGTGGCCTAACACATTAAAAAATATAAATAAAAATCCCATTCCATAGTAGGAGCAAAAAGAAACTCCTTTAAGAGAGGCCTAGCTATTTAGTAATTTTCATCCATGGGTCCAAAATTGCAAGTTACCAGCTTGTTGTCGATATAGAAACAAGCTAATACAATTTATTTGAGTCATTTAAAGAAGGGTACATATATTACATAAATAAAAATATATAATGCTATCTGTATATATAGCAAAAGAAGAGAGACTTAAATAAACTGATTGAAAAGAAAAACATTTCTCTACATAGTCCAACTTAGGAGATTATGACATCTTGAGGCAAAAATATATTTTCTCATGTACGAATGGTAGAAACTAAGAGTAAAGCATCACCTCCTGCAAACAGAATTGCTTTGAAACCCTTTGATGCTCTCATTTTGTTGCAAGTCTAGTACTTTTGCCATGCCACCAATATTTTCCCACTCATTGGTGTGTGTGTGTGTGTGTGTGTGTGTGTGTGAGAGAGAGAGAGAGAGAGAGAGAGAGAGAGACCTAGAGAGAGAGAGAGAGGAATAACATAAGTTTTACCATCATGACAATCCCACTTAACCTCAAGGATTATGTGTGTGTGTGTGTGTGTGTGTGTGTGTGTGTGTGTGTGTGAGAGAGAGAGAGAGAGAGAGAGAGAGAGAGAGAGAGAGAGAGAGATTATTTTGAACAAAGTAGATGTCCAATATTCCTAAGATATTTTAAAGATCTACCTAAGTCGTTTTGACCGAATTAAAATAACCAATCCACAATTGGATAATAGAAAGCTTATTCCGTTTTTTTCTTCTTAGTTGTTCTTATTTGCACGCACCTACTTGCATCCATACGGCCAAAATTGTTAATATCGTATGAACATTCCCATTAATTTCTCATTGATGGCACATTTAATGTTGGCCTCCGTCCGGTATATAAACCACCCCTGATTGCGACCCGTCATTGCCTCCTCCAAACCTATTTCTAGAAATGTATGTCAAACAAGTTGTGGTCATGAAAATTGCCTAATAGCCCATAGATGAGCAATAGCTCCACCATGCTACATCGTCTTGACGGCATAAGCTATCCCTAATTACACTAAGAGGGAAGTGGTTTGACACTCATTATAAACCATTGGCCAAGATGCTCTAATTTGATACTAAAAATTGTTGTGCTCCGTAAAATCCCTGTCGCTCAACAGCTTATACATGAGAGAGCGTGGATTCTTGGGTTGTAGGTCATGAACAGTTCAATGCAAGGCAGCACTCCTTCATTAATGATTGAAGCATCTGTTTTACACCGTGTCATCTGTCATGAGCTTTGACAACTTGTAACTTGCTAGTATTGTTGAGTTTGGTAATAGTCATAAGACTCAGCAAGCTTGGATGCTGGTGGCATAGAATTGCGGGTTTTGACATAAGTCTCCCTCCCTCTCAATTGCATGTAGCCACCCACGCCGGCGTAAATGCCTACAGGCAGGTGCCATGAGGTGGCTCGGCATAGAATTGTGGGTTTCTTCATAATTAGTCTGCATGTAGCCATCCGCACCAAGATGGATGCCAGCTACAGATGTCATTAGGTAGCTTGACAACATCTTTTTCTACACGGCATGAGTTGTCATGAGCTTTGACAACTTGGTATGTATTGGGCAAGAGTTACACAACTGAGCAAGCAGCTTAGATGTAAGTGGCAAGGAATTGCGGCTTTTTGCGTTAGTCTGCCTCCCCCTCAACTGCATGTAGCCATCCGCACCGGTGCAGATGCCTACAGGCAGGTCTCTTGAGGTAGTTCTAGCTTAGAAATATGGTGTTCCAAAATGCTTTGCTGATCTGCAAGTGAGGTAGGCTTTGATGATTTGCTCTATTTGACCGTTGTCCAAGGAGCAGCTAGAGTTTGCATCATGAGCTGCTGCTCGTGCAAGGATCTATCCCGTCCGAGAACTTGGAGATTGTACGAGTTGTTGCCTGCTCTTACATGGTACCATAGAATGCAAGATTCCAGCATTGGATGTCATTGATGAAGGTGCATGACGTTGTGGCTTGCGGGGCCCAGGGCTGTTGATTATATGCTTATGCTTGTCATATATAGTGCCTCATGACGTGGCTCTTCAACATGAACCTTTGATCATAGCTGAAGTAACCATAAACGCTTCAACGACTTGGAGTTATAGTCTGGTTTTTGAGGTAGTGAAAGGCAATGCGGGTGGGATCCTTGCATTTCTCTTTTCTGCAAGGCTAGAAGCTTCGGCAATATAATTGCCTCAGTGCATGCACCACAAAGGGGATCCATCTGTTGATCAAGTGGGACAGGGAGCCTGCCCTCATTCTTGAGGGTGCAACATGCACCCTCATCTTGGACGTTTGCAAAGCAAGGATGTGTCAAATGAGCTCCAGCCATAGCGGCATATTGCTGGGGTACAATGTCATCCATATTGAGTGAGGTGCCATCATGAATATGATGTTGATGATTGGCCGGGAGAAGTGCATCATCCTGAAGTTGGTGTAGATCCAGCTTGCAATGAGCTTATAGATATCCAGGGGAGCTCGGAGGACCACAAACAACATGCTACCAGGCGTGTCAAATTATATATGTAGCAAGGTAGGCCGACAGGCGAGGGTATAATTAGATTCGTCGAGCTGGGGGTATTAATGTATAAGCATGTTGACTCCTCGTACTGGACATCCACGTTTGTTGAAGGTAGGCAGCATACAGGAGGCAGCTGTCATGAGGTAGCACAAGTTTACTGCTTTAGTCCCCCTCAACAATTGCATGTAGCCATCCGCACCGGCATGGATGCCTATAGTTAGATGTCATAAGGTAGCTCAGTCAACATATTTTTATGAATTTGATTATATAAAAAAAAAAGTGAAAACAAAATTCTCTTGGAGTCTTGAACATGCTGCACTTTCATTCAGTCGTTTGGTATTCGAGCACTACTAAGAGAGAGAGAGAGAGAGAGAGAGAGAGAGAGAGAGAGAGAGAGAGCTTGCGTTTTATCCCCAATTGCACTACTTAACATCCATGCCGGTACAGATTTCTACCTGTATGTATAGTCAACTTAATTTGAACTTCCTCTCAATGTTATATAATGAGGAATCTTTAAGCTCTTTTCGCAAGATGTATTAGGTACTTTACACACTTCCATACAAGGTTCCAAGATCACCAATGCACCAAGCATTCGTTCGATTTGGCTACTCATGGCATCCTCTGATTTGGTCCTCAAAAAAGGGATTACATAGCTTTGAGAGTCAAAACACTTGAATATGGGACCCGCCTCCTATCAACCAAACAAACTATCCAATAGGTTACAAGCAAGTCAATGCAAGGGGGCCCTATTTTGTTATACTTGAAGTCTAGCAAGCATGTAATGCACTTTACCTAAGAAAAATGATGGGATTGGCTGGCACCAAGGTATGTAAACACCCTAAGTTTATGAATCCTACACTATACTTTTCCATTTAGAAATGTTAGCATCACTCATTTTTTAATAAATTTTGTGTTTTGCATTATGTCTTTAAAAGTCAAACTTGATTCCTTTCACACATTAAATACACAAACTGATTACCAATCAGCTCATTGCAAGAAGAAGTGTTATAATTTTAACGACCACTACACTTTCAAAAGAGATGCACTCAAAAGTAGTATCTACACTTCCCCATGGAAGGGCATACTTTCACGGCATGGGGAGCAAAAAATCATAAAACATATTTGTACCTGCAATATTGATAGGATGCGACATGAAAAGAAGGTAGATATATTTTGTAATTTCTAGTTGTCTTCAAAGAGAGATACTACTCTAGAGATACATAGGTGAGAGCCAGCTCCAATCACGAGCCTCCAACTTGATCTTCCCAAGTTTGTGAAAGATGTTGTGTTATCCCCTGAGTTTATTCTATCCTTCAACTTTGAGGATGACATATGAGGCTAGAACATGTCATTTCCAAATAGAGGACTTCACCAGAAGTAATAACCAAAGGTGATAATAATCATGGTGCTCAAGACTATTCATTCAATCGATGTATGACACTTAAAGGTGGGTATATAGTTGCATAACATTATTTTATGTTTATCTTTTAAAAAATTGATTGGCTTCTAGTTTGAACTCAATGCTTGTTGGTTTCAAGAGATAATGTACATCTCGTTTTCAAAACTACATCTATTTAGTATCTTGGTTCAATGAATAGTATAATAGTCATTTATAAATTTTGGCAACGCATTCGGTACCTATACTATATCCTACCTTTACCCATTTGTCCACTTGATAAGATATTGTGAAGAGAAAGCTTTCACACTTCACATGTAGAGGGTGAAGGGAACATGCAATTAGATTATACAATGACCGATGGTGCTTTGAATCGATCTATGATATAATGTTATTTGACCTACTTGATATATTTTAGCTTGTTGGATGCTACATGGATATCTAGTGTTTTATGTGAATGTTGTTCGTTAAATTGATGTTTCTTGTTGGAATTAGGGTTGCAGAGAAACACACACAGCTTGGAGAAGATGAAGGAAGCTCAAGGCACACAATAGAGAGTGTGTTACTTAGTGTGCAATGGAAAGATAGATACCCCTAGAGTGATGGGCGTATATACAATGCACGGGGGAAAAAACCTCCTAGAGAGGGAAAAAATGCCCCGGCGGTCCTAGTGTGTTCACACACATCACTACCACATGTATATGGTAACAAATCCCCCCTGGAGTGATGCGGTGAACGAGAGCTGGCACACGAGTAAAGGGAAGTGCCATGCCCTGAGGACAGGATCAGTCCACAAAGGGGAGTAAGCCCAAAGCTTTGCGGAAAGCTTCAATCTTCTCACGAGACAATGCCTTTGTGAAAAGATCTACAAGGTTGTCTTGTGTTGGCACATAAGCCAAGCTGATCTCTCCTACTGAGAGGCTCTCCCTGACATAGTGGTAATGCACCTGAATGTGCTTTGTGCGAGCATGAAAAACTGGGTTCCTCGCAACTGCCAATGCGCTCTGACTGTCAGTGTAGATAGTGTTGGCAGTGTCCTGTCCAACACCCAAATCAGCCATAAGGCGTCTAAGCCATACACACTCAACCGTAGCTGTGAAGACTGCCCTGTACTCAGCCTCACAACTCGAAGTGGCCACAGTAGGTTGCTTCTTGCTCAACCATGATATACATGAACTGCCAAGCATGAAACAAAAACCACTTGTGGACACTCGCGTGTCAAAACAACCAGCCCAATCTGAGTCCGAAAAAGCATGTAAGTCTGGCGGAAATGATCCCTCCATGGGATAAAACAAGCCAAGATGTAAAGTGCCACTAAGGTAGCGGAAAATTCTCTTGACAGCCTGCCAATGCTTAGACCCTGGGCTATGCATAAATCTGCTGACTTGTGAGACTGCAAACTGAATATCCGGCCTCGTGTTGCATACATAAATGAGGCACCCAACAACAGTTTGGTAAAGAGTGACATCAGCAGGATCACCAACATCATGTAGACACAACTTCAAACCTGTTTCCATGGGAGTGGCAATAGGTTTGCAATCCTCAAGTCCAAACTTACATAACAATGTCTCTATGTAACTTTTCTGACACATGGCAATACCACCATCACACTGCTTAAACTGTATACCCAAGTAATGATGCAACATCCCCAAATCTTTCATCTTGAAAGTAGCATTCAAATCAGCCTTAAATTCAGCAATATGTCTCTCATTTGTCCAGTGATCAGCAAATCATCAACATAAAGAACCACAATGAGAAGTACATCACCCTCACGCTTTACATACAATGTGCTTTCTGTTGGACTGTTACGAAATCCTTGTTTGACCAAATGAGTGTCAGCTTTCTCATACCAAGCACGAGGAGATTGCTTCAACCCATACAAAGCCTTGTTACATTTGCACACTTTGTCCTCTTGTCCTTTTATGACAAAACCGCGAGGCTGCGTTACATAAACTTCCTCAAATATGTCACCATTCAAGCAAGCAGTAACAATGTATGATTGATGTACATCCCAACCAAAATGAGCTGCCAATGCACATAGAAAACGCACAGTAGTCATACGACAAGTGGGAGCAAAAGTCTCTTCATAATCTATGCCTTTTTGCTGTGCATAACCCTTATCAACAAGTCGAGCTTTATGGCGATCGATCTCACCATCCGGCTTGCGTTTCAACTGGTAAACCCACTTCGTACCAATGGAATTTTTGACAGGAGGCAAATCACATAAAGTCCATGTGTCATTTTCTATAAGTGCATCATATTCTGATTGCATGGCAGCCATCCAATTTTCTGAATTTTGTGCTTCATCAAAAGTCAGAGGCTCCTCAACATCATGTAAGCTAGACACAGCCAAAGCTCAAGGCACACAATAGAGAGTGTGTTACTTAGTGTGCAATGGAAAGATAGATAGCCCTAGAGTGATGGGCGTATATACAATGCACGGGGGGGAAAACCTCCTAAAGAGGGAAAAAATGCCCCGGCGGTCCTAGTGTGTTCACACACATCACTACCACATGTATATGGTAACAAATCCCCCCTGGAGTGATGCGGTGAATGAGAGCTGGCGCATGAGTAAAGGGAAGTGCCATGCCCTGAGGATAGGATCAGTCCACAAAGGGGAGTAAGCCCAAAGCTTTGCGGAAAGCTTCAAGCTTCTCACGAGACAATGCCTTTGTGAAAAGATCTGCAAGGTTGTCCTGTGTTGGCACATAAGCCAAGCTGATCTCTCCTGCTGAGAGCCTCTCCCTGACATAGTGGTAATGCACCTCAATGTGCTTTGTGCGAGCATGAAAAACTGGGTTCCTCGCAACTCCCAATGCGCTCTGACTGTGAGTGTAGATAGTGTTGGCAGTGTCCTGTCCAACACCCAAGTTAACCATAAGGCGTCTGAGCCATACACACTCAACCGTAGCTATGAAGACTGCCCTGTACTCAGCCTCACAACTCGAAGTGGCCACAGTAGGTTGCTTCTTGCTCAACCATGATATACATGAACTGCCAAGCATGAAACAAAAACCACTTGTGGACACTTGCGTGTCAAAACAACCAGCCCAATCTGAGTCCGAAAAAGCATGTAAGTCTGGCGGCAATGATCCCCCCTTGGGATAAAACAAGCCAAGATGTAAAGTGCCACTAAGGTAGCGGAAAATCCTCTTGACAGCCTGCCAATGCTTAGACCCCGGGCTATGCATAAATCTGCTGACCTGCGAGACTGCAAACTGAATATCTGGCCTCGTGTTGCATACATAAATGAGGCAGCCAACAACAGTTTGGTAAAGAGTGACATCAGCAGGATCGCCAGCATCATGTAGACTCAACTTCGAACCTGTTTCCATGGGAGTGGCAATAGGTTTGCAATCCTCAAGTCCAAACTTACATAGTGATAGCCGTTTTTCGGCTCTCTGTGATTGCCATAGTGAGTTATCCCCCCCTATCAAATCACTCAAACATTGTGGTTACCCTCACCCTTTCACTGTATATAGGTGCGTGTGAGTTAGGGGACTTTTCCCATATCTCCTTACTGAAATAAAAAAATCCTCAATTAGCTAGTCATTGGGCTAGTTGAGCCAAAAAAATAAAAAATATAAAAAATATAAGTATATTATGGCCCATGCGTATGTAAATATTTCTTTGTATATAGGGCCTAAATAAAAGATTTTTTCATAATTATTTTGGTATTTATTTAAATATTTCTACCTAGGTGTGTGTTATTTATGCTCTGTACATTGCCTCACCATTACCACAATTTTTCTTACTATTTTTCATACTCTTTATTCCATATAGAAATATTTTCATGTAAGCTTCTCTTATATTTGGTGTAACTCCACCCCAACAAAAATCCAAAAAAACTAGTTTTATTTATGTGTATATTTTTTCACTATTGTGATTTTTCCCTTCCTACATCTATTTTGTTTGTTTATTTTTATTTTTTTTTAAATTAGAACACTAAAAATATTTATCTTTTTATGGAGCCTCATAATGAGAGAGATCTCTTTTGACCCCTTTATATTTTTTCCACTTATATTATTTATATTTGACATGTACATATTTTTTAGACCCCTCGATATTTGATTTTCTTAGTTGTACTATTCACTTATATCATGATCTCAACAATATCTTCAATTATAGACCTACCAAATAAGGTCAAGGGTAGGTGGCATGCATACATGCAGTATGGAGGGCTCACTCTTGGAGGTATTCAAAAGAATCATCCAAAGAAGGACCCCACAAGGACCTTGTGCAGTGGAAAAAAACGATCGGTTTTGCTGAATTTTTAAAGTTCACTTGCTCTCCTAATTTGAAAAAGTGATACAAACAAAAGTTGTAGCTCGTGGGCTGAACTTTTGCCTCAAATTTTTTCATATTTTTTTGAGCTACGAGCTGTGAGCTATGATTTTATTAGTGGACCCCAATTTTCCCATGTTATGCAGCCACACTCTCTCTTCCACTTTATCATTTTCCTCTTTCACACACACTTCTCCACTCATCATCCCCACCTCTCTCACCCCTCCTCTCTGCACCCTACTCACCTTCTCCTCAACCTTGAAGAATAAGAGAAACCATGGTGAACTCATATCTCCCACACACAATTCCATTCCAAAATTGACCACCTAGTCTCATTTTTCCTCCTCCAAATTACCCATATCTTTCAAAAAAACCACAAAATTCAGCCTCTTCTCTTAAAAGACAGCATCATGGTGGTTGATTACTCAGCTTCAATTACCTTATCTCTCAAGGAAAGTCAAGAGTGGAGAAAAAATGTACCGTCAAAGCTAGTGGACCGTCAACAAGCGTCAAAATTGGCCCTACTCAAGACACTTGGAGCATCAACCTTGTAAGAAATCCACTTTTTCTTACCTCTTAAGAGGTTTTATTCCTTATTTGTATCCTACATGGATACTCCCATTGTAAATATCCAATTCCATTTGTAAATTAATACTAACTCTACTAACACTAACCCACTATGAAAAGTCATATCACCTCCATTTCTCTCCTCTCTCTTTCCCCACCAACTTCTTGATAATTCCAAGCAAAAGAAATTAGATAAATTGCTGAAAATCTAACCCAACCATGGTTAGAGGAGTAACCCTAGCCTTCAAAATTGCTATAAAAGGAGGGTGTAGCTAGCACAAAAGGGGGAGCCATAAGCAAGAGCACTATGCTATAGCTTGAGAATCCAAGCTCAACCTCTCTAGAAGGAGCTCTTGAGTGGAAGCTCATTGTCTTATGCATGTGCATGTGTTGTAATAGGAGATTAGCAAGGGAACTCTATGCCATTGTAAGAGAGAGAGTGATCACTCAATTGAGAGTAGAAAATCTATCATTTCTCCTACTAGTGTAAGCTCAACATTTGCTGAATCAAGGAGGGTGGATTTGGACTAAGCTTGGATACTTTGTCTCTCTTTCCACGTGAAGTAATGGACAACAATGATGTGTAAGTGTCTTGGTGTTTTTTTTTGTTAAGTTCTTGATAGCTTGTCTCTAGTGTTGTCATCAATTTAGCCATAAATCCCACATAATGTAAGAGGGCGACAGGGTGGAGAGGACTCCCCTGGCCTTAAGACAGTGAGTGGGGTGGCTTTTCTTGTGATGTGTTGTGGTTACTCAAGCTATGTTAAACAAATACTAATATCACTTTGATTGGTCATGACAAATTTGTAAGAAGGTATTAGTGCAACAAACACCCCCTCCCCCTTCTCTCTCTTTGTTACATATATAATTGTGTTTGCTTGATCATTGCCGATACGTCTCAAAGCAGCCCGAGCACTCTCTCTCTCTCTCTCTCTCTCTCTCTCTCTCTCTCTCTCTCTCTCTCTCTCTCTCTCTTTATGCGTCCTAGTTCGCATCCAAAACTAGGTGGTGCCCCAAATTTGTGTAGGGCTAGGTTGCGGGTTTGTGTGTGTGTTTGTTGTTTTTCCAACCCCAACCCAATTGAGCAGCACGGGAGCCTTGAAGGGTGTCTAGAGGTTGCTCTTCTTGTTGCCTGCCCCGGACCGCCTCAATAGCAATGTCTCTATGTAACTTTTCTGACACAAGGCAATACCACCATCATACTGCTTAAACTGTATACCCAAGTAATGATGCAACAGCCCCAAATCTTTCATCTTGAAAGTAGCATTCAAATCAGCCTTAAATTCAGCAATATGTCTCTCATTTGGTCCAGTGATCAGCAAATCATCAACATAAAGAACCACAATGAGAAATACATCATCCTCACGCTTTACATACAATGTGCTTTCTGTTGGACTGTTACGAAAGCCTCGTTTAACCAAATGAGTGTCAGCTTTCTCATACCAAGCACGAGGAGATTGCTTCAACCCATACAAAGCCTTCTTACATTTGCACACTTTGTCCTCTTGTCCTTTTATGACAAAACTGCGAGGCTGCGTTACATAAACTTCCTCAAATATGTCACCATTCAAGAAAGTAGTAACAATGTCTGATTGATGTACATCCCAACCAAAATGAGCTGCCAATGCACATAGAAAACGCACAGTAGTCATACGACAAGTGGGAGCAAAAGTCTCTTCATAATCTATGCCTTTTTGTTGTGCATAACCCTTTGCAACAAGTCGAGCCTTATGGCGATCGATCTCACCATCCGGCTTGCGTTTCAACTTGTAAACCCACTTCGTACCAATGGCCTTTTTGCCACGAGGCAAATCACATAAAGTCCATGTGTCATTCTCTATAAGTGCATCATATTCTGATTTCATGGCAGTAATCCAATTTTCTGAATTCTGTGCTTCATCAAAAGACAGAGGCTCCTCAACATCATGTAAACTAGACACAGTCAAAGCATAACAATCTGATGCATAAGATGCATGGCGAGAGCCTGAACGAGTACGACTAGATAAAGGTGCATCCAATTTACTGTCACACAAAGTGTGCACCAGCCATTTTGGCATACCTCTAGCCTGCTCATTTTCAGCCCTTTCCTCATCAAGTACATCATGTACATCTGCATCAGTAATAGGCTGTTCTAAAACATTTTCAGAAACCCCCATAGGCTGTACATTTGCCTCATTGGAACTTACATTCGTATTTCCACCACTGAAAAGAGGCAACAAAGTGTCATAAATGTCCTGTGAGCTTACATTACTGTCTCTAGTACATGACAGCAAGGGCTGAACAGAGTCTTCCACAAACACTACATCCCGTGAAACCAAAATACGTTTTGTTTGCGGATGATACAACCTGTAACCTTTGCTTTCAGCACTATAACCAACAAAAATACATTTGACAGCCTTATCATCCAATTTTCTGCGCTGCACTTGTGGCACCAAAGCATATGCCAAACAGCCAAAAACACGCATGTGCTCAATAGAAGGTTTTCTATCATGCCATGCTTCATATGGAGTAATAGACTACAACGCTTTCGTAGGACACCTGTTAAGTACATAAGTGGCACACATGATGGCCTCAAGCCAAAAAGAATGCGGCAAAGCTTGACTTTTGACCATACATCGTGCCATTTCCGTTAGTGACCTGTTTTTCCTCTCAGCAACACCATTTTGCTGAGGTGTATAAGGCACTGTACATTGGTGTTTTATCCCACGACTAGCCAGAAATGCATTAAATTCATGAGACATATACTCCCCCCCTCGATCGGAACGGAGGGTGCCCATAGTACATTTAGAGACATTTTCAACCATAGCCAAAAATTGTTTGAAGCACATAAAAACTTCGGACTTCGCTTTAAGCGGAAATACCCATGCATGCCTGGAGTAATCATCAATGAAAGTCACAAAGTACAGGTAATTGCCCAAGGACGGAGTTTGCATGGGCCCACAAACATCACTATGCACAAGCTGCAACCTGCATGTGGCCCTAACTGAACCATCCTTTGGAAACTTAGAACGCTGCATTTTACCCAAAATACAGCCTTCACAAACATGTTTGACAGGTGCTTCAAGAGGCGGCAAAGAAGCAACCATATCAGATTTTTGCAAACGCAGCAAACTGGAAAAATTCAGATGACCAAAACGTGCATGCCAAAGTTTTGCATCTGAAATAGCCCTTGAATCTGCAACAGCATTTGTAAAATTTTGTCCACACTTGTCATACAAAGTGAGCTTATACAGCCCACGGCACAAAAGCCCAGATGCAACAATTTCATCACCAAAACTGAGATCATGAACTGTACATCTGTCATCCACAAATTTGACTACAAGTCCAAGTCTAGCAAGTGCGGATACAGACAAGAGATTCTTCTTGATCCTAGGTACATAAAGTGCATCAACAAGTGTGAAGGAACTGCCATTAGCAGCAGTGAGCACAATCTTTCCAACTCCCTGAACTGGATAAGAGGCATTGTTGGCACAAGTGACTGAATTCCCATGAGGGACAGACTCGAGAGAGGTAAACAATTCACGATGTGAGGTAATGTGCTTTGTAGCACCACTGTCGAAATACCACACATGTGAATCTGCAGCAACTGACAAGCATGCATCATGGACAGCAGGATTGTAAGTGCACTCTGCGCTAAAATCCCATTCTGCATCAACATCAGCATCACAATCTCCTTTCACAGAAGACTCAACAATGGCTGCATTTGTAGTGGAACCACCCTCTTTCTTCTTAGCCTCTTTGGCCTTCAACTTAGGACACGACTTGATCAAGTGATCATTGGCTTTACAATAATGGCAACGCATCTTCTTTTTTCCCTTATCACCAGAATTGCCAGACGAAGTGCTGCTAGCAGAAGCATTAGGAACAAAATTTTTGCCACTCGCAGCAGAACCATAAGAAGTGGCTTGGCTGCATTACTGTTACCACCCTTTCTTTGAGAAGCAATAAAAGCCTGTTCAACTGCACGCTGCCTAGTCCTGTTTTTTCTAGAAAGTGACTCTTGCAACAGCAATGTGCATAATGCATCAAACTTGACAACTTCAGGATTTCCTTGGGTCATCAGTCTCCAAGTACTAGCAAAAGTCTGGTAGGAATCTGGTAAGGCATCAAGAACAGTCTGCACAAGGGAACTGTCCGAAATGACTTCACCTGCAGAAATGAGTTGCTCATTGATATCCTTGACACTAGCAAGGAAAGTGTCCATATCATCTTCCTCATGCATAATCTTCGACTCTAGCTCTTTACACAGCAAAGAAATTTTAGCTTCATTGCGGCTTGCATAAAGACCTGCTAGAATATCCCAAGCCTGTTTTGCAGATTTTGCTGAACGGATGTGAGGAATAATGGTGCGCTTCACAAACAACGCAATCAATGCATGAGCCTGCGCATCCTTAACATCCCAACGAGCTTGTTCTGCCGTAGGCAAAACAAATCTAACAGCTGCAATCCTTGCAGCAAGACCTGCAACATCCTCAACATCGCCTACATCTTCAGAACCAGGACGTACATCAATGCCCTGCACAATGTTCCAGACACCTTTTGACACAAGAACATGTTGCATCATATAAGCCCACATAGGGTAGTTGTCCCCATCCAATCTGTCCTCAGCAGCAAACATCTTGAACACATCTGTGTTGTTGTTGTCAGCCATGGTAAATGCTGCACCTGATGTGAAAATTGCCCAAAAATAGGAGAAATGGAGCGGGAACAACTTGTGCTATATAGCACAAACCGTAGAAGACTATAAGGCACCTGTTATGCAGAAAACGGCACTGACAGAAAATCTGCACAAAATGACGAAATAGCCTGTGCAGTACTGCCCGTAGTGGAAACGGATCGGAGAAAGTGAGCAGGCGTGTGCTGGAGCAGCTGGCGACTAAGCCCAGGAGGACGTGACCTGCTCTAATACCAATTGTTGGAATTAGGGTTGCAGAGAAACACACACAGCTTGGAGAAGACGAAGGAAGCTCAAGGCACACAATAGAGAGTGTGTTACTTAGTGTGCAATGGAAAGATAGATAGCCCTAGAGTGATGGGCATATATACAATGCACGGGGGAAAAAACCTCCTAAAGAGGTAAAAAATGCCCCGGCGGTCCTAGTGTGTTCACACACATCACTACCACATGTATATGGTAACATTTCTAACTTGATATGTTTGTAGCTTAATTGGTTGTTATCCTTTTTAAAATTTCCCATTGCATGAAAATTGTCCACTAGCTAATGTTGAAACACAACGAGGTTCATGATATTAGAGGAGATGTCAACATGTGCTAATGTAAATTGAAATTGTTGTGGTGTCAAATATTACTTTATATTGGTTTTAGAGGAAACAATTGCATGTGCTTATGCAAAGTGTAATGGTTCATATTTTGCTCTCTCTCACCCTTCATGTCTCGCTCCTTATTGCGTGTGCTCTCAATCTATGATCTTTCTCTCTGTTGCTACCAATAACAAAGCTCAATGCTTATGAAAAAGTCGCTCAGTTTTTTCTTTGCTCGAGAATGTTTGCTCACCGTTTGGTAACACTCCTTACCTAGCCCGAGCCCACGCATAGGGGATCCCTTGGTTGCCACATGGCACGTCCACGGCAGCCCAAGAACCCCTCCTCTTCTTGTGAGCTAAAAATTCCTCTTAAATTTAAAATTTTTCCACCACATTGGGCCTCCTTCAGAGCACTTCCATTTGTGGCCGATGGTCGAGCCGCTAAGCCCATTAGAACCTCACATTGCTGACTTCAAGCTCCCCGGTCCTTGATACATTTTTTTTGAGACTTCCAAGCCGTCCAACCAAGCCTCTATTTCTGCGTATGGGATCTGGTGGCTACCACATGGCGAGTCCACAATGTCCCACCCCTTAAAACCCAATAAAATGCACTAGCTTTAGCTAGTCACCAATCCCAGCTCACAAAGCTGATGACCAAACTGCAACATACAACTAGAATCTCCCATTTCCGACTCTAAACCTCTCAATCTTTGTCACCTTTGACTTTGCCAGGCCCTCCAATCGATGCCGCCAAAACTAGAAAAAATCGACACCTTCTCACCATCAAATGCACCAATCTTCTCTGGTCCGTAACTTGGCAACCGTGACTCTGTTTGACAAGCCATCAAATCCCAGTGGTTGCACACATCATAAAATACCTTCTTGAACCTTGTTAAAGCCAAAAAAACACTTGGTGGCATGCCTTCTAGTGCGATTAGAGTGCTCCACGACTGACCCCCAACAAATTTTCCACTAGCCATAACTTGCTCATTTGATGATCCAAAATAATTTGTATGCTCCAAAGCTCGATCACTTTCTCAGATAGATTAAGCATGGTTTGCATGCTGAGTTTCATTTATTTTAAGAAGAGGTAAGATAGAATTGTAACTTAGAAGTGGTAGAGAGAGACATAGAGATGGTGCATGTACATGTAGAAGTTCCTATAAGAGCTATGCAGGTGAGAGGGGAAGTTAATGGTGAAGAGGGTGCAAGAAACCATGGAAGGTGTAAGATTGAGTGAGGGATATAGAGGAATGAGTGTTTGTGTGTGAAAGTATGAAGGGAGGTGAGAGAAGATTAGGGGTGACTTGTGAGAAAATGTGGACAGACTGGGGTTCACCAAAAAAATCATATCTCACTGGTGTTAGCTTCAAAAATTACGAAACCAATTGAGGACATTATTCAGCTCATGGACTAAATATGATATATGGATATGATGGGAAAAAAATAGGTTAGTCCATAAACAATTCATGGAACTAGAATAGTGTCACATGTATATAAATATAAAAATATAGGCGAATCAAATGAGGGAGCCCTCATTTGTATTTATTGTTTCTATTTATATACTTTGGGTAAGAGAAAATACTTGTAGAAAATACTAATCTAGTAAAAAAGAATGATTGGGTGAAAGGTATTTTTGTGATTTTTTTGGAGTTGGTTCACACCAAAATTTACAGAGGCTTGGACGAAAAGATTTTATTTATAGAATAAAAGGTACGCACAATGGTAAGAAAATTTATGGTAATGGTGAGTAAATGTACATAGCATACTTAGGAGAATAATGCACATCTAGGTAAAAATATTTAAATAATTACCAAAATAATAATAATAAAAATACCTATATTTAAGCTCTCTTTACACTAAAATGTTTACACACAAATGGGCCATAATATATTTTTATTTGTATTATTTTTTTGCTCAACTAGCGCAGTGACAAGCTAGCTAATAATTTTCAAGGAGATATGGAAAAGTCCCCTAACTCACACACGCCTACTATAGTGAAAAAGGGAAGATAACCATAGTGTTTAGGTGATTTTTGCTGATTGATGTAGCTCACTATGGAAAAGATTGCTACTGCTAGAGTTGTTTTGCCTATGCTAGAACAAGCTCGTTGGGATGTAAAAGATAACTAGGCTCATGCTTTGATTGTGTTTTCTGTGAAGCGCACTATTATTCCTCACATTCGTTCAACAAAATCTGCAAAACAGGCTTGGGATATTTTGGATGGTCTTTATGCGAGTCGCAACGAGGCTAAAATTGCATTGCTGCATAAAAGATTATGCATGAGGAAGATGGCATGGACACTTTCCTTGTTGGTATCAAGATATCAATGAGCAACTTATTTCTACAAGAGAAGTCATTTCTGAGAGTTCCCTTGTGTAGATTGTTCTTGATGCCTTTCCAGATTCTTACCAAACTTATTCTAGTACTTGGAGACTTATGACCCAAGGAAATCTTGAAGTTGTCAATTTTGATGCATTATGCGCATTGATGTTTCAAGAGTCACTTTCTAGAAAAAACAAGATTAGATAGCGTGCAGTTGAACATGCCTTTATTATACTGCTCAAAGAAAAGGTGGTAACAACAATGCAGCCACTTATTATGGTTATTCTGCAAGTGTATAATCACACATTCCTAATGCTTCTGTTGGAAGCAATTCTTCTGGAAATTCTGGTGATAAGGGCAAAAAGAAGATGCGTTGCCATTATTCTAAAGCTAACGATCACCTAATCAAGCAGTGTCCTAAGTTGAAGGCCAAAGAGGCTAAGAAGAAATAGGGTGTTTCTACTACAAATGATGGTTCCACTACAAAAACATCTATTGTTGAGTCTTCTGTGAAAGGAGACTATGAGGCTGATGTTGATGCAGCATGGGCTTTTAGTGCAAAGTGTACCTATAATCCTGTTGTCCATGATGCATGCATGTCAGTTGTTGCTCCAAATTCACATGTGAGGTATTTTGACAGTGGTGGTACAAAGCACATTACCTCACATCATGATTTGTTCACCTCTCTTGAGTCTGTCCTTCATGGGAATTTAGTCACTTGTGCCAACAATTCCTCTTATCCAGTTCATGGAGTTGGAAAGATTGTGCTTACTACTACAATCGGTAGTTGTTTTACACTTGTTGATGCACTTTATGTACTTGGGATCAAGAAGAATTTTCTACACTTCCTAGACTTGGTCTTGTAGTCAAATTTGTGGATGACAGATGTATAGTACATGATCTCATTTTGGTGATGAATTGTTGCATTTGGCATTCTATGTCATGGGCTGTATAAGCTCACTTTGTATGACAAGTGTGGGAAAAAATTTGCAAATGCAATTGTGGATTCTAAGGCTATTTTAGATGCAAAACTTTGGCATGCACGTTTTGGACATTTGAATTTTGCCCATTTGTTGTGTTTGTAAAAATCTGATATGGTTGCTTCTTTGACACCTCGTGAAGCACCTGTCAAACATGTTTGGGAAGGCTATATTTTGGGTAAGAAGCAACGTTTGAAGTTCAATTAGGGCCACATGGAGGTTACAGCTTGTGCATAGTGATGTTTGTGGGCCCAAGCAAACTCCGTCCTTGGGTAATTACCTTTACTTTGTGACTTTCATTGATGATTACTCCAGGCATGCATGGGTATTTTTTATTAAAGTGAAGTCCGAAGTATTTATGTGCTTCAAACAATTTTTGGATATGTCTAAAAATATCTGGAAATGTACTATGGGCACCCTCCGTTCTGATCGAGGGAGGGGAGTTTATGTCTCATGAATTTAATGCATTTTTGGCTAGTCGTGGGATAAAAAAACAATGTACAGTGCCTTATATGCCTCAATAAAATGGTGTTGCTGAGAGGAAAAACAAGTCACTTACGGAAATGGCACAATGTATGGTCAAAAGTCAAGCTTTGCCACATTGTTTTTGGCTTGAGGCCATCATGTGTGCCACTTATATACTTAACAGGTGTCCTACAATGCTTTGCATTCTATTACTCCATATGAAGCATGGGATGATAGAAAGACTTCTATTGAGCACGTGCGTGTTTTTGGTTGTTTGGCATATGCTTTGGCGCCACAAACACAACACATAAAGTTTGATGATAAGGCTGTCAAATGTATTTTTGTTGGTTATAGTGATGAAAGCAAAGGTTACAGCCTTTACCATCCGCAAACAAAGCATATCTTGGTCTCATGGGATGTTGTGTTTGTGGAAGATTTTGTTCAACCCTTGCTGTCATGTACTAGATATAGTAATGTAAGCTCGCATGACATTTATGACACTTTGTTGCCTCTTTTCAGTGGTGGAAGTTCAAATGTAAATTCCAATGAGGCAAATATACAGCCTATGGGGGTTTCTGAAAATGTTACAGATCGGCCTATTATTGATACAGATGTACATGATGTACTTGATGAGGAAAGGGTTGAGAATGATCAGGCTAGAGGTAGGCCTAAATGGCTGGTGAATACTTTGCATGATAGTAAATTGGATGCACCTTTTTTTAGTCGTACTCGTTCAGGTTCTTGCCATGCATCTTATGCATCAGATTGTTATGCTTTGGTTGTGTCTAGCTTACATGATGTTGAGGAACGTCCGTCTTTTGATAAGCACATAAATCAAAGAATTGGATGACTGCCATGCAATCATAATATGATGCACTTATAGAAAATGACACATGGACTCTATGCGATTTGCCTCCTAGAAAAAAGGCCATTGGTACAAAGTGGGTTTACAAGTTGAAACGCAATCCAGATGGTGAGATTGATCGCTATAAGTCTCGACTTGTTGCAAAAGGTTATGCCCAACAAAAAGACATAGATTATGAAGAGAATATTTTCCCACTTGCGTATGACTACTGTGCATTTTCTATGTGCATTGGTAGATTATTTTGGTTGGGATGTACATCACTCAGACATTGTTATTGCTTTCTTAATTGGTAACATATTTCTTGAATGGTAAAATATTTGAGGAAGTTTATGTCATGCAGCCTAGTGATTTTTTCGAGAAAGGACAAGAGGATACAATGTGCAGATGTAAGAAAGCTTTGTATGGGTTGAAGCAATCTCCTTGTGCTTGGTATGAGAAAGTTGACACTCATTCGGTCAACGAGGCTTTTGTAACAGTCCAATAGAAAGCACATTGTATGTAAAGCATGAGGGTGATGTACTTCTCATTGTGATTCTTTATGTGGATGATTTGCTGATCATTGGACCAAATGAGAGACATATTGCTGAATTTAAGGCTGATTTGAATGCTACTTTCAAGATGAAAGATTTGGGGCTGTTGCATCATTACTTGGGTATACAGTTTAAGCAGTATGATGGTGGTATTGCTTTGTGTCAGAAAAGCTACATAGAGACATTGCTATGTAAGTTTGGACTTGATGATTGTAACCCTATTGCCACTCCCATGGAACAGGTTTAAAATTGAATCTTCTTGACATGCTTGAAGCTCTTGCTAGCATTTTCTTTCAAACTCAATTTTAACTTTCTTGAGTAGTTTTATTAATATTTTATCCTTACTAGCATAAAATTAAAGAAAGTTATTAAAATTTATTATTATTTGGCCAAAAATTAGCCAAAGTTATTCCTCACACTCATATGTACATATGATTGTCAAAATTTGGTCAATATGGCTTATTATTATTCCTGATAAGGAATAAAACCAAATAAAAAGAAAACTAAAAGAAAAATTTGAGCAAAAAATACACTTGATACACTATACACATGAATTCTTATCATCTTGAAGCTCATCATCTTGCAGCAGCAGGTTGCTACTCCCCTCTTCCCATTTTGAGTCGTTCTGGATGAAAGGTTATGAAATGTGCATGGGCCATAATATTATGTCTATCCAAGGCCATGTTATGTGGCACATTATGCTAATGGAATAAATGCATGGGGTAATACTATGTTGTGCAAGATGTAGGTACTAAATGGATGGTTCAATTATTTTTGGTGTCAAGGCTGCATCCATACTACGTGGTCCAAACAAATGTGTTTGAAGATGATGCACTCTTCTTTGATTGTTGGTTGTGGGAGTACCTTTGTCGTGATTTATGTTGTTTTTGGCTTCTATGTTACCCACGTATACTTGGTGGTCATGATTGGTGGTGGAGACTGACAAGCTAGTTGTCAAATCGGTTGTTTTGGTCTCCATTGTCCGATTGTAATTATTGGTTGAGGTTGATTTAATTCTGTTTGTTTTGGAGTCCATTGATACTTGGGGCACCTTACTTTAGGTTTTTTCTATCATTTTGATTGCCGCTTCCAAGTATAAGTGCATCAAGGTTATCAAGATTTTTTTGGAGGATGTTATCGCTTTGCTTGGGTTGCCACTTCAAGAGTTGCGGCCTTGGGTGTCCATATCTGCTTAGGCTTGTTTGCCATGATGTACATCTTCACCCATACCTTCTTTGTGGATTTTCTATCAAAGTGTCGTTCAAGTGTTGGCTTTATCGTTGGCTGCTTAGCTGCAACAATGAGCTATACCTCCCATATGTAATCAGTTTGTGTCAATGGAGTGGCATAAGAGGTATCGTTAAGTTTAAACTTTAAAGTATCTTCTTGCAAATGTGGAACTGCTTTGTAATTTGGCATCGAGGGAACACCTATGATGATTGCTTCATTGAGATCTATATACGTTGGATAGGGGGAAAGGGGAACACACCCAGAACCAAACAATTTTCCTCTCTATAGCGAGGATAACCACTGCACCCCAATCCACTAGAGTTCACCTTCAAAACTCACACAATTTACAACAATCCACTTTGGTCCCATTTACGACCGTGCCGCATCACACACTGCTCACTCTTTCTCTCTCACACACATAGAGGCTCGAGAAGGCCACACATATCGAACACCAGCACCACACAGTTGGAACATAGAAAAGAGAAAAAGGGAGTAAACATCACCAAGAACCGACATAATTTGCTTCAATTACTACAAAAAAACCTTCTACAAACATCCATGAAACCTAGACAACATCCGGCTTGGAATGGCAACCTCTAGCAACACAAATCTGGCAATTTTGGCTTCACCGTTCGTGCGGCTCTTCTTGCTGAGAGAGGCAAGCAAAAGAAAAAACATTGTCGTCAAAGCCCTCGTTGGCTCCAAAAAAACTATCTGCAAGCTCCTCTCCTTCTCCACTGCTAGGAGCTCCGCCTCGAGCTCCGTCTTCTCCTCCTTTGGCTCGCTCCCAAAATAGAATCCTCTTCCGCTCCTTTATAGTCTCGAAAAACCCCTCCAAGTTCTCCGCTCATGGAAAAAAACTCCCCCCTTGTGCAAAAACTTGGCCGCTTCTTCCTCCCAACCGAGAGCTCCCCCGAAGGTGCCAAAAACGCCCCCCAAGACAACGGGCACAAAAACCCCATTTGGGCGTGTGAGCCCCCCCAATTTAGCCCGCTACTTTTTCTATTCTCGGCCCCCGTGCATGGAATGCCCCTCCTTGCTATTCCCGGCCTTGTTTGTTCTCCAAGCAACTCACCACGTGTAAGAGACCCCCACGGGAGCATGGACAGCATTGTTGGTGCCCCATCTTCACCCTCATAAAAGTGTTGCCCTATAAGGGCATGTGAAACCATCGCCTACAAGGCCTGACATGTCAGCATCCAATCAACCACTATCCAACCACCACCGTCGGTGGCAAGCTAGGCTAAAACCTCCCAGGCATGCTCGTGGGTGCCACTTGCGCCACCACTATGCCAACACAGCGTCGTCGATACCAACCACCATAGCCAACGCATGCGACAGCTCTCCTTCTCTCCCCTTGTGTCCACATGAGTGCTCATACCCCTAGCCAAGTACCCAGACTCCCCCGCGTTCAAGAATGCATGTGGATCCATTGCATTGCCACGTGGCAGTCCAAGGTGAATCTGCCATCTCCCGGCCTCCAAAGCCCCTCTAAAAACTTGAAAAAAATCCATTTTCTTCCCTTGATTTGACATACTGCCCCAGAGCGCTCAGAGCTCCCTTTGCCAACCTATAAAACTATGTTTGTAGACCCGGTCCACAACTTTGGTCCATGCAAGCACCGCCCATTCCGATCTTGTCTAGCTTGTTAACCGATGCACTCAAAACTGGGAAAACTCTCTTTGGCATCACACCCCCGTCATTTGGCAGAAACTTCAACTCACAGTAACTTGCTGACTAGCACTCTATTGGACATGTCGTCACTTTCTACCAACTCCATACACCACATAAAATGCATACAATCCCTAGCATAGTTCCTAAAACATCAGATGTCACATCTACCAAGGCAACCATCCTAGCACAAACCTGGCCCCCGACAAAACTTCGCCCGACCGTATCTTGGCATCGAGGACTCCGATCGGTGATCTGAAAGACTGACGTGCTCCATCAATCAAGCACTACATACCCATAGCTGCAAGTTGTCTCGGACTACTTGGCATCATTTGGCATGTCCTTCTCAGATCTGCAAACACCTTCAACTTCAAAGCATTGTATCTTGCACATTGTGGCTCCATTTGACTAGTCGTTTGAACTTGTTCCTTCAGCACCTCAAGCTCTACATATTTGGGCCAAAAACTAGCACCTTAGACATTCTTCACTTGTTACCCTGTCAGGCCCTATTTGGAGCCTATCTGGTCTAGAAAACCACCTAAAGTATACATCTTCACTACAACTTGCCTGTTGAGGCTCTTCCTATCTGCTCCGACCCTCTGCCATCCATCTATAAGCATACACACCACTACATGTGCCCTCTGCTAGGGTCGACACACTTTCGCTACACCATCGTTATGATATGAAACCAATGTGGGTCACAATCATTGATATTGATTGACAGATTGGCTTGACCTAAGGTGGTCAACCATCTTTCCTTGGTTTTCATCTTTGAGCTCTAATTGATTTTTCATTAATGGTATATCTGACATAGGTAGAATATTTGATGGTGTTTGCTTGAGCTCCAGTGTCCACAAGTGCTTATTTTGTCGATCCATCTAGAAGCTATATTTCGATGGGTACATCTATGCCTCCAAGCCAATTTTTCTCTGCCTAAATTGCTTCAATTTGAGGAGGTGTTGTTGCAGGTGATGGAATTTGTACATCGTTTTGTCATTCCGTGCACTTTAAAATCTACAACTTAGCTTCCTCTTGAGCATGTACTTGATTAGCATGGGTTTTCTTCTTCATTTTTGTTGCATCATGGATCTTTGCCAACATTTCTATGGTTGGTGGCACATGATATTTCTTCAACTTGCAGCCACTAATCTAGTTGGGCATCTCTTCTTCCTCTAATGTTGCAAGGTTTATGGCTCCACTTGATGATATTTTTTGTGAGGTCATGAAAGGAGGTCATGGGATGACAGGGGATACAGTCGCTTTCACAAGTTACCATGAGGTTGGCACATGCCGCAGGATGTGCAGGTTTAGAGGGGGTGGATGTCGTACTATGACACGTACATAGTGGGAACGCATCCTACAAGAGTTATCTTGTAACTTTTTAGATACATAATTATCTTTCCTATAATGTACATATGCATATTTAAGTATAATAATAAGCCTTCTATCTCATCCTATTATTTTTCTCAAGGGTAACCTATTCTTACTTTACCATCAGAAAATACTATGGGAAAAGCATCAATAGCTCTGCCTCTTTAACTTGGGGCAAAAAGCATTGATTCTTTATTTCTACTATCTCATTATCATCTCACACCCTAGCTAGATCCTATATTTAGGATAAAATCCAATATATATATATATTTATTTATTTATTTATTTATTTATTTATATTTATATATATATATATATATATATATATATATATTCTATGTATTTTTCATATTTTTCATATATTTCTTTTTAAATAGCTACTAGGAGGGAATCAAATCCTAGTGGGACACTAGGTGGTATGATTTCAAAGATACACTTATTTTAATGCATTATTGCAAAGCATGATTACAAAACTTTGTCAAGGAGCAATGTCATGCTTTCATATGGCATGAGGTGTCCTTTGGAATCAAATGAAAGTCTAGGCTAAGGGGACCACAGGAAGACTTTTGCTGCCAGAAATGGACCCTATTTTGATGATTTTTTAACACAAGGTTCCAATCCGATTTGGAAAACGATTTTAAAATGAAAATCGTAGCTAATGAGCTGCAGTTTTTGCCCATATTTTTACTTTTTTATTTGGAGTCAGAGTTGAGGAGATATGATCAAAATGCTGGACCCCAGTTTGTCCACATCATGTAGGGACAGCTCATTTCCAACTTTTCCAATTCCTGTTCACACTGGCTCCTCTCTTCTTGTATAAACCCTTGGGGGTTCCTTCACCTATAAAAGGGGACCTTTTCTTCCTTGAAGAGAACTCAAGCATTCAAGCCATTGATGAGAGGAATTCATGAGGGAGTGTGTAGTAATGCTTAATTGTACTTAGCCATTAACATAAGCCTAAGCCTACACTTTCTCCTAGAGGAAGACGAAACATCCTTGTAAGCTATCCTTGGAAGATCAACTTTAATCGAAGAAGGTCTTGGATTTGGATTTGGTGTATCAATCAAAGTTGAATTCTTTCCTCTTCTTCTCTCTCCATCAAAACTGGCGCCGAAGGGTTTGACAAGTAAGATGTGTTCTACATTCATATTTTGTTGATTTCTTGTTGTTTTCTTTTCATCTCTAATCCAACATATATATATCTAATCTCATCTCCTTAACTAAACCTATCTCTCTAACTCTTCAAAATTCCTTCTCTCTACAAATTCTAGGTTCTCCTTGCTACAGGTACATCTCTCCCCGTAGTATCCTTATTGCCTACGGGCAAGAATAGGGCTTGGGAGGGAAACTTCTCATGCCATTAACTCATCTATTAACCCTTTCATATTACCTATGATATGATATGACCATAGCCTTGATGTTTTCATATTTGTGTTGTTTTAACACTCTCTTTTGTGTTCTTTCTTTGTGTGTGTGAGTGCAAGAGAGAAAGAGTGGGGCTTCTTTGATTGCACTTCTTTCCAAACCCTAGTCTTCATGGCATGTATGGTTTAACTCCTTCATATAGTTTTTGTTGAGTTCTCTCACAAACTCTCACAGCCATAAGCCCGGTGCTTTCCTGGCAAGACCGCAAATTTCTCGACAGTGCCATGCATAGGATCTTGTTTGTGCTCTTTGCTTGGCCATTAGCTTGAGTATAATAAGACATGGATTTGCGATGAATATACATGAACTTATCTAGCAAGAATTATATCACTTTATTTAGGAAGTGAGTCCCTCTATCACTAACTATTTTGATTGATAAGGCTTGAGTGTGATAAGGCTTGCTTATTAGCTTGAGTGTGATAAGGTATTGTGACAAATTACCATGAACTCATCTAGCAGGACTTCTATCACTTTATTTAGGAAGTGAGTCTCTCTATCACTAACTATTTCAATCGATAGCCCATATCTTGTAAAGATATTCTCATACAAGAATTACGCTATTGTTATTGCATCATTCTTTTGTGTTGCTTTTGCTTTGACCCATTTGGTCAGACAGTCTATGGTCACTATGATATACTGAGCAAGTGTATGACACACGAAGGTGCAATATACCTTCAAAATCTATGTCTCATTTGGAAAATTCTCTTGCATCCATCATAGGTCATAAAGGCATTTTGTTTCTCTGCATATGTACCTTTATTTGTTGATATTCATCACATATCTCTACATATTTAGCATCCATGAACAAGGTCGGACACCAAATTCCTGCAACAAGAATTGCTTTTGTTGCTTTGTCATTAGAAAAATGTCACCATGCTTTCCCAGTATGAGCGTTCTCTAGAATTGAAATGTATTTGCTTTTTGTGGCACACATCTGTAACATATGTAATTGATTGTCCTTTCCTCTCTTGTAGAGGTTGTCCTCAATCAACACATAACTCTTTGCTTCCGTCTAAACTAATACATAGTCACCCTTTTTCAACTCTTTATTGATCACATGTTTATTAAAACTCTTTCATGCATCTTTTTTGTGCATAGATGACTGTGACAATTCGTAAATGTGTCTTCTCTAGTCTTTTGAGAATATGTAGCCATTCTAGAATTTCATGACCTATCCATTCTATGTTTTAGGCTATTGAAACTATGGGAATCAAGAAATCCATTGGCAATATAGCATTAAGTCCAAACACCAAGTTAAATGGTGTCATTCCAATTGCTGCTTTGTAAGCTACTCGTCAATATGCCCATAAAGATGAATGTAGCTTTTGGTCCCAATAGGATCTCGATCCACTTACAATCTTTGTAAGCGCTCTCGTGCTGTGACACGTACATAGAGGGAGCGCATCCTAAAAGAGTTATCTTGTAACTTTTTAGATACATAATTATCTTTCCTATAATGTACATATGCATATTTAAGTATAATAATAAGCTTTCTATCTCATCCTATTATTTTTTCTCAAGGGTAACCTATTCTTACTTTACCATCAGAAAGTACTATGGGAAAAACATCAATAGCTCCACCTCTTTAACTTGGGGCAAAAAGCATTGATTCTTTATTTCTACTATCTCATTATTATCTCACACCCTAGCTAGATCCTATATTTAGGGTAAAATCCAATATATATATATATATATATATATATATATATTCTATGTATTTTTCATATTTTTCTTATATTTCTTTTTAAATAGCTACTAGGAGGGAATCAAATCCTAGTGGGACACTAGATGGCATGATTTCAAAGATACACTTATTTTAATGCATTATTGCAAGCATGATTACAAAACTTTGTTAAGGAGCAATGTCATGCTTTCATATTGCATGAGGTGTCCTTTGGAATCAAATGAAAGTTTAGGCTCAGGGGACCACAGGAAGACTTTTGATGCCAGAAATGGACCCTATTTTGATTATTTTTTTACCCAAGGTTCCAATCCGAATTGGAAAACGATTTTGAATTGAAAATCGTAGCTAATGAGCGGGAGTTTCTGTCTATATTTTTACTTTTTTATTTGGAGCCAACGTTGAGGATATATGATCAAAATACTGGACCCCAGTTTGCCCACATCATGTAGGGACAGCTCATTTCCAACTTTTCTAATTCCTGTTCACACTGGCTCCTCTCTTCTTGTGTAAACCCTTGGGGGTTTCCTTCACCTATAAAAGGGGACCTTTTCTTGCTTAAAGAGAACTCAAGCATTCAAGACATTGATGAGAGGAATGCATGAGGGAGTGTGTAGTAATGCTTAATTGTACTTAGCCATTAACATAAGCCTAAGCCTACACTTTCTCCTGGAGGAAGACTAACCATCCTTGTAAGCTATCCTTGGAAGATCAACTTTAATCAAAGAAGGTCTTGGATTTGGATTTGGTGTATCAATCAAAGTTGAATTCTTCCCTCTTTTTCTCTCTCCATCAAAACTAGTGCCGAAGGGTTTGACAAGTAAGATGTGTTCTACATTCATATTTTGTTGATTTCTTGTTGTTTTCTTTTCATCTCTAATCCAACATATATATATTTAATCTCATCTCCTTAACCAAACCTATCTCTCTCACTCTTCAAAATTCCTTCTCTCTACAAATTCTAGGTTCTCCTTGCTACAGGTACATCTCTCCCCGTAGTATCCTTATTGCCTACGGGCAAGAATAGGGCTTGGGAGGGAAACTTCTCATCTCTTCACTTCTCTCATATCTACATTTCTCACATACTATCCTAGATGAATAATCCACATGATGAGAATTTCTACCGCTTTCACTCTGTACGATCTATTAGAATTAACGTATGGATTAGCCGTAAATCACATTTTCAACAATGTATAGTGTTTCTCTTTGGCCCAGAAAGGCTCAATGAAATACTTATTTCACCGGATCCCATCATACTACCTCTTATAGACTATAACTTTTCTTTTGATGTAAGTGTAGTTATCTTGCTATGAACCAAGAGGATTTGTATACACAATTAATCCCAATCACTAGACAAAATATATATATTATGGTAAGCACAAAACTACAATTCCAAAGATAAATTCGTAGCCTATTTGATCAGCCAAGATTAAATTCCATTAACTCATCTATTAACCGTTTCATATTACCCGTGATACAATATGACCATAGCCTTGATGTTTTCATCTTTGTGTTGTTTTGACACTCTCTTTTGTGTTCTTTCTTTGTGTGTGTGAGTGCAAGAGAGAAAGAGTGGGGCTTCTTTGATTGTACTTCTTTCCAAACCCTAGTCTTCATGGCATGTATGGTTTAACTCCTTCATATAGTTTTTGTTGAGTTCTCTCACAAACTCTCACAGCCATAAGCCCGGTGCTCTCCTGGCAAGACCGCAAATTTCTCGACATATTTTTGGTGAACCCGATGTGAACAAGCCGGGGTGAAAGTACATAAAGATGGCTAGCAAAGTGGAGCAGCTATATGCTGAAATGAAAGAGCTTGCAGACAGATGCAAATGGCTTGAAGAAGAAGACCGGATTCAAAAAGCGGTTGAAAGCGCTAGGCAATCCGTATATAATGAGCTTAATATATTCGAAGGCTATGATCCAGAAGGATATCTTGAGTGCTATGTGATAGAGATGAGGCTTCAAGAAATTCCATAAGCTCAGATGATTGCAACATTTGTTGAGCTTATGAGTGATGATTTCAAGCACCAAGTTCAAGACTATGCAAGTGTATATGCAAGCAACTGGGGTGAGTTTTCTACAGCTATAACACAGGTATGCAAGCAACTAGGGTGAGTTTTCTACAGCTATAACACAGGTATTCTTGGAACATCAAGACCAAGAGATGGAGCAGAGTGGAAGTGGATGTGACCAGCTAGAGTTGGTGTCTCCTGTAACCCATGCAAGTGTCAACACATCCATACAGACTAATTTAGAAGCAGTAATAGATGCATATCTTTTGCAAGATGCAAATTTATTGTATGCAGATGAAGCAGACATAGTGGAAGCTATTTATGCACGTTTGGGTCTTGTAACCTTCGTATCTCAAGATAATGACTCTCATGATGCTATCCAAGCGCCTGAAATGGCTCAGAGCGACTTAGAGAATGATGCAAACTCGTCGGCTATGATAGATGATTTGGAAGCTCCTTTTGATTCGTTTGAAGATGTACATGAGTGTATATACAAGGATGAGGACGCTATGGTTTTGACAGAGGATGTGAAGGGAAAACAGGTGGAAGAAGGCTATATTAGTGATGTGCTACAATCTACTTTTGAGCAGATCCAGGAACTTTTACCAATTTTAGAAGATTCGGATGCCTATACTGAAGACATATACCAGGATGAAGAAGCCATTATCAATGCTTTCTTATGTGAGTTTGATGCATGTGGTACTACCCAAATGGATATGCCTAGCTGCGAAAGTACTAATTTAGAGGGGTGACTGAAAATCTCTTCCTTTGTGAGTATAGCTATGCTAGTAGCATTGTGGATTGTTAAGTACCTTAGCTAGACGAGGTGGAAGAAGAGAAGTGCATTGACATAGTAATATGTATTTCTTGTATATATGGGGTAGCAGATGTGATGCAGATGACTCATGAAATTGTGTCTTATTTAGAGCTAGATGCAGCAAGCTTTCACAATTCCATGGTAGAGGAAGGAATGACAGATGCAGATTCTCTACATGAGGATTGGGGTTCTGCGGATGAAGCTATGAATCTTCAAGATTCACAAATCAAAGATAGAGAAGTGTTTGGTTATGCTATACAGGTTGAAGTGACATCAGAGGATAGAGTAGAAGAGCAAGAAACCTCTTTGGATATGGTCTGTGATTGGGGTGATATTTCTTATCTGTGTGAAGATGCAAATAAAGATGCTTGCCATAAAGTGCCTACTATACAGGGTTCTAAGAATTTTGGTTGCCTGCAGGTATGCAAACAATATCTGAGGCATAAAAGGGATTTAGGTCTTGTGTCACAGGGTATAAATTGCAAGCAGGTTTGTGAGCATCTATCTGCTATGGATAGGAAGGGTATACATGGTGATGCCTTGAAGCAAGAAGAGGATGCTAGCTCTATGCTGACACCAGAGTCATGTAATGAAGAAGGGTTCTCCCTAGATGAGTGGAGACATGATTCAGTTGAAGATAATTTAGCAACGGGTCAAAAAGGAATAAGGGGTGAAGATATTGTGTCAGAGACCAACTCCAAGGAGGTTTTTGAGCAGTCGGTTACAAGTGACTAGGAGCATACCTACCAGGATGATTTGGAAAGATAATTAGACACCATATTTGAGAGGTATGCAAAGTTTTATGATGTAAAGCTGAAGAGGTATTTGGTGAAAGGTCAAAGAATTGATGAGAGGTTTACCATGCATATTTCTGAGGTTTCTCTCGATGTTGAGAAAGGCTATCTAGAGGATTCTTTTGAGAATGAAGATGCAGATTCAGACTTCTATGTGAAAGAGGTACATATAAATTTAGAGGTTGGTGAGAAGGTTGAAGTGCAGTTTCAAAAATCTTTCAAGTATATTACAAGAAGCCTGGAAGTGTTTTTTGAAGAGGAGGATGAGGAACTTATGTCTCTACGTCATGAAGATTTTGCGCATAATGGAGATTTGTTACATATGTTTTGGAGACATATGTATATAACAATTCCTTCTGATCCAAGAGGAATTAAAAGATGCGGAGAATCTCAATGCTTAGTACAATACAAGTTTTTGAGTTACCCATATGATCCTGGAGGAGGTCATGGGATGACAGGGGATACAGTTGCTTTCACAAGTTACCATGAGGTTGGCACATGCCGGAGGATGTGCAGGTTTAGAGGGGGTGGATGTCGTACTGTGACACGTACATAGTGGGAACGCATCCTACGAGAGTTATCTTGTAACTTTTTAGATACATAATTATCTTTCCTATAATGTACATATGCATATTTAAGTATAATAATAAGCCTTCTATCTCATCCTATTATTTTTCTCAAGGGTAACCTATTCTTACTTTACCATCAGAAAATACTATGGGAAAAGCATCAATAGCTCTGCCTCTTTAACTTGGGGCAAAAAGCATTGATTCTTTATTTCTACTATCTCATTATCATCTCACACCCTAGCTAGATCCTATATTTAGGATAAAATCTAATATATTTATTTATTTATTTATTTATATTTATATTTATATTTATATTTATATATATATATATATATTCTATGTATTTTTCATATTTTTCTTATATTTCTTTTAAAATAGCTACTAGGAGGGAATCAAATCCTAGTGGGACACTAGGTGGCATGATTTCAAAGATACACTTATTTTAATCCATTATTGCAAGCATGATTACAAAACTTTGTCAAGGAGCAATGTCATGCTTTCATATGGCATGAGGTGTCCTTTGGAATCAAATGAAAGTCTAGGCTAAGGGGACCACAGGAAGACTTTTGCTGCCAGAAATGGACCCTGTTTTGATGATTTTTTAACACAAGGTTCCAATCCGAGTTGGAAAACGATTTTAAAATGAAAATCGTAGCTAATGAGCTGCATTTTTTGCCCATATTTTTACTTTTTTATTTGGAGTCAGAGTTGAGGAGATATGATCAAAATGCTGGACCCCAGTTTGTCCACATCATGTAGGGACAGCTCATTTCCAACTTTTCCAATTCCTGTTCACACTGGCTCCTCTCTTCTTGTATAAACCCTTGGGGGTTCCTTCACCTATAAAAGGGGACCTTTTCTTCCTTGAAGAGAACTCAAGCATTCAAGCCATTGATGAGAGGAATTCATGAGGCAGTGTGTAGTAATGCTTAATTGTACTTAGCCATTAACATAAGCCTAAGCCTACACTTTCTCCTAGAGGAAGACGAAACATCCTTGTAAGCTATCCTTGGAAGATCAACTTTAATCGAAGAAGGTCTTGGATTTGGATTTGGTGTATCAATCAAAGTTGAATTCTTTCCTCTTCTTCTCTCTCCATCAAAACTGGCGCCGAAGGGTTTGACAAGTAAGATGTGTTCTACATTCATATTTTGTTGATTTCTTGTTGTTTTCTTTTCATCTCTAATCCAACATATATATATCTAATCTCATCTCCTTAACTAAACCTATCTCTCTAACTCTTCAAAATTCCTTCTCTCTACAAATTCTAGGTTCTCCTTGCTACAGGTACATCTCTCCCCGTAGTATCCTTATTGCCTACGGGCAAGAATAGGGCTTGGGAGGGAAACTTCACTTCTCTCATATCTACATTTCTCACATACTATCTTAGATGAATAATCCACATGATGAGAATTTCTACCGCTTTCACTCTGTACGATCTATTAGAATTAACGTATGGATTAGCCGTAAATCACATTTTCAACAACGTATAGTGTTTCTCTTTGGCCCAGAAAGGCTCAATGAAATACTTATTTCACCGGATCCCATCATACTACCTCTTATAGACTATAACTTTTCTTTTGATGTAAGTGTAGTTATCTTGCTATGAACCAAGAGGATTTGTATACACAATTAATCCCAATCACTAGACAAAATATATATATTATGGTAAGCACAAAACTACAATTCCAAAGATAAATTCGTAGCCTATTTGATCAGCCAAGATTAAATTCCATTAACTCATCTATTAACCGTTTCATATTACCCGTGATACAATATGACCATAGCCTTGATGTTTTCATCTTTGTGTTGTTTTGACACTCTCTTTTGTGTTCTTTCTTTGTGTGTGTGAGTGCAAGAGAGAAAGAGTGGGGCTTCTTTGATTGTACTTCTTTCCAAACCCTAGTCTTCATGGCATGTATGGTTTAACTCCTTCATATAGTTTTTGTTGAGTTCTCTCACAAACTCTCACAGCCATAAGCCCGGTGCTTTCCTGGCAAGACCGCAAATTTCTCAACAGCGCCATCCATAGGATCTTGTTTGTGCTCTTTACTTGGCCATTAGCTTGAGTATAATAAGACATGGATTTGCGATGAATATACATGAACTTATCTAGCAAGAATTATATCACTTTATTTAGGAAGTGAGTCCCTCTATCACTAACTATTTTGATTGATAAGGCTTGAGTGTGATAAGGCTTGCTTATTAGCTTGAGTGTGATAAGGTATTGTGACAAATTACCATGAACTCATCTAGCAGGACTTCTATCACTTTATTTAGGAAGTGAGTCTCTCTATCACTAACTATTTCAATCGATAGCCCATATCTTGTAAAGATATTCTCATACAAGAATTACGCTATTGTTATTGCATCATTCTTTTGTGTTGCTTTTGCTTTGACCCATTTGGTCAGATAGTCTATGGTCACTATGATATACTGAGCAAGTGTATGACACACGGAGGTGCAATATACCTTCAAAATCTATGTCTCATTTGGAAAATTCTCTTGCATCCATCATAGGTCATAAAGGCATTTTGTTTCTCTGCATATGTACCTTTATTTGTTGATATTCATCACATATCTCCACATATTTAGCATCCATGAACAAGGTCGGACACCAAATTCCTGCAACAAGAATTGCTTTTGTTGCTTTGTCATTAGAAAAATGTCACCATGCTTTCCCAGTATGAGCTTTCTCTAGAATTGAAATGTATTTGCTTTTTGTGGCACACATCTGTAACATATGTAATTGATCGTCCTTTCCTCTCTTGTAGAGGTTGTCCTCAATCAACACATAACTCTTTGCTTCCGTCTAAAATGTGATCCTAAACAGTGTCGCATGTTCTATAGGTGCAAAGAGTGCACAAATGCCACATGCACTAATGTAGTTATGAACACTCTTTTGTAGTCTAGGCTAGTATACACCTAGTCTTCTTAGTCTCAGAAATTTTCCCACTTTCCCAATGTGAATTCCCATGTTTTGCACATGAGTTTGGCTCAAGTATACTTTTCTCTCATTTGGCTGTATGCATAGCCTCAATATACCGTCATTTACTTTCTTGTATAGCCTTCTAGCTATTAGCACAAGTGTTTTAGAGTCCTCAATGATTGATGGTTGCCTTTCAGTCTGTAATGATTGAATGGTGAGCAAAGGCATAACATGTTTACTCCACCTTGGCCCCATCTCAAGGTTGAAAAGGTAAGAATTTGACAAGTCATCATCAACCCCAATGGGTGCTTGTCCATAAGTCAGTCTCACAAATGGGCAACTCTCTGATGTGTAGTCCCTTTTTTCACCACCTTTGTGAAATCAACTCAAGCAATATAATGAACCATCTAACAATACATCCTATATTGCAAGGTTCTCCCACCAAGTACATGAGAACTTGATAATTGACAAAAAAACTTTTTTATTTTGGAAGAAAGTAGTGTTTGAACTTATTCACAGCATAGAGTATTCCTAACTCTTCCCTTTTTGTAGTCGTGTTATTCTTTTTTGAACTATTCAATTGCGACTGGAAGAACTTATAAAGAAATCCAGGTTGTTCTAGCTAGGGTGAGCTAAAATGCATCCTATAGCATAAGCTAATGTATCAATGTAGACATGAAAGGTCTTCATCTAATCACGAGCTTTCAAAATTGCAACAAAAATCAATCTCTAATCTAATGTTTGGAATGCTTCTTTACATTCGTCATTCCACTCAAATTTTGTGATAAGAGAGAAGAGAGATTTGGCAATGATTGCAATGATTTGGCAATGATTTGGCAATTTTGTGATAAGAGAGAAGAGAGATTTGGCAATGATTGCATACATATATATAAATCTTCTATAATAACCGCAAGGGCCCATGAAGGCTTGTATCTCCCTGACTTATGCTGGTTGTGGTAGAGCAACAATTACTTGGATCTTCTCTAGATCCGTGGAAATATCATTCTTGGACACAATGTGCCCTAAAACCTTCCCTTCTCTTACCATGAAGACACGTGTCTCTGGGTTGAAGAAAATATGATATGGATCTTTTTCAAGTGCTCTATGTGCTCATTCCTCAAGAGGGAATGCATGCACAAGTTGTCCATGTAAATCTCTCAAAATTGTCTTAGATACTCTTTAAAAGCATGACTCATTAGCCTTTGGAATGTGACAAGTGCATCAATTAAGCCAAATGGCATCACTCCGTAAGCAAATATGCCCTATTCTGTAGAAAAGGCTGTCTTGTGTTGATCCTCTAGATTTATAGCAAGCTAGTTGTAGCTCTTTTTTGCAACTCGTCGTGATCAATAATTGGGAGGGGATAGTTGTCTCTGATAGAAGCCACGTTTACCTATTTGAGATTCACACATACTTGTAATTTCCTATTTTTCTTGGGCATTATCACAATTGGTGAAACCCAATCCATGTGCTCAATCTCGTAGTCAAACTTTTCTTCTTTAAGATGGTATATCTCCTGCTTGATCCTTTTTATGCAAGTCTCATTATTAAGGGGTATCGTGTATTGAAAAATGTCTGGATCTACATCATTAAGGTCTTTGTATGACCATGAAAACACAGACCTATACTCTTTGAGTGTAGCTATTAATAGCTTCTCTTCCTCATTCATGAGGTCAATGGTGCGATGTATGCCGGCTTTTGTTCCTATCCTGGTTCATCTAAGTCAATGCGTTTGGTTTTTTTAAGTTCATCATAATATGTCCCTGGTTCTTTAATATCTTGCATCATCTATTGAACTACACTCTTTCAATCTTGGATTGTATATCTTTTATAGTGAGTAGGTGCATTGATTTTGTTCATGCATGAGCCCTCTTCGCTTTCCATCTCAATTGTCCAAACTTCCTTCAAAGCTTCAATTTTTGATACTTTGATTTACACTTGGTTTTTGTCATCCTAGATGATGTTTCAATTGTCTTTGGTTTTTTCTTCTTAGGATTTGACTTTGTTGAAGTAGGTTTTTTCACATCCTCGTGTGATCTTGTTTTCAACACAATCTTTGCTCCTACAAGCATCAAAAATTTCATTTTGTTCTTCATAAGGGGCATAGGTTTTCCTTGCATTTTCTTTGGTTTTCTAACTTGTTTTGTGCATTACCTTTCTTGCCTCCTAGATTTTTGGTTAGGGAAATAATAGAAGATTTCCTCCTTTTTGTTAGGTTTTGTTTGTTTTTCACAACTACTTGATAGCTTATCCTTGATGTCTATCTCTACAAGAATATCGTTTTGTGAATCTTGGAATTCTTCCTTGTTTTTGTCACTGAGATGTCTGATAGAAATCTCATCAACTATTTGTTTGCACTCAACAATTTGTGTGTATCCAGATCCTTGGTCTTTGACCTTGATTCCAAGATAATAGTCACCATTTGGAAGGTTACTATCATAGCCCTCTTTGTCGTAGAATTTCATTGGGTTAACTTTGTTCACACATACATATAGAGTATCCAGTATATGATTCCATCCAAGAGGTTCAAATAACTTCTCTAGAAATGCCTCTGGAATGTATTCTTTGTCTTCTCCTGGTCACTCTAATATGCAATCTTCTCTAGCCAGGCTCTCACACTCGAAAGCTCCACGCACCCAAAGATGTGCTTTGGTTTGTAACCATGCAAGTATTTCCTTCTTGTTAACTATTGTTGAATCAAATTCCTCTCTATGAGTTTCCTAATATCTTTGTAGCTATGGTCCTTGACACTATTCCTCATAATAATCTCTTTGTGTTGCAAGTAGATATGGTCATAGTGCCAATCTTGTACCATTTTAAGTTGATGCATGAATGGTCTCCCTAAAATGACATCAAAGTTATTTCTCTTGTCAAAATCCACTATTGCAAAGGTATGCATGTATCCCACATAAGGATACTATAAACTATTCCAACATGCCTCCAATATCTCAATGTATCCATCTACAAGTTTTAATTCCATTCTTGTTTTCCTAAAAGTTGGTCTTCCCCATTTCTCCCATATTGTTTTGTGGCAATGGCCATTTCATCTTGGCTTATCAAGTATAGTAATTTTTTTTATTCCTTTGTGTTCCATTGGCACGGTGGTATTTTCTTCTTACTCTTCACAAAAATCACCCACCTTGTTCACACGTACTAGTTTTTCCTTTGGTTTGCTTTGTGTCATTTTATGCAATTGATCATCTAAGGGGATATCTTGATAAGGAATTTTCAGCCCCATCTTCTCCTAATAGTGAAAGTGGTGATCTTGGTGGGCACCAAATCAAGCTATTGCATGGTGAACTATGGCATGAGGTTAATACATGAGCATCTACTATCACACCTGAAAAATCTACCTATAAATGGACACTATGAGGGGAGGGATTTTATAGTTAGTAAGTGGGGATGGTGGGTAGAAAATCATGTATGACTCTTCATAGGTAAGCTTGGGTAAGTGCCCACCACTATTGGTGCACAAGGGGTAGAGATCTTGGATTACCTTGACAAGGTCACCCTAAGGTAGGATTCATTTGGAGAAGTTTGTTAGGGAGACATTTTTGTAGGTGCTTTTCAAAATCTCCTCAATTGGCAATGTTGTTAGTCTGTGTAGTCTTCCTTGTGATAGAGCTTGGGCTTCCATGTCCTATAGGGGTTATGTGTATTCTTGCTCCGATGCCAAGGGCATAACTGCATGTTGCGGCTCTAATATTGTTTCTTCTTCCACTATCATCTGCAATCCACTAGTTGGCTCTTTTGGGGGTCTCATAGGCAGAGGCTTTTCTACAGTCAAAGGTATGTCTTGGGCTATTCTTTGAGCTCTTGCAAGTACTCCAGTAGAGTCGAGATCTCTTTCACCAAGATGGGAGTTGAAGGTTGAGTGTTAGGAGTGAGGGTGGCATGAGTGGATGGTGAGGTGTAAGGTCTCTACTTTCGAATTTCACACAAGTTCTATTACGCAGTTGAATTTTCTTTAACCATCACTCATTATTTGAGATATTCAAGTTCAAATTATGAATCGTAGGTTGAGAAAACCTAGAATTTGAAATTTACGCTACAAAATTATGACATGTTTAGCTATATGAATCACTAACTAACTTATTGCAAGACTTATTTACTGATTGTAGAATTTTTTTTTACTACTGTAAAGTTAATATAAGACTGTAAAGTTTAACTTAAAAAGGTAAAGTAAATTATCATTCAGGAAATAAGTAAAATAATTATAAAGACAAAAGAATACACAGGGATGACAAATGAAGGCACATGGACTCACCTGGACTCACATAGGAGGGGACAAAGTGGGACACACTGTCACATGAAAAGGAGAGCCTAGTTTTGACCAATCTTAATGAGGGGGGCCTATGTGGCCTTATCTTTTGATAATAATGACAAAGTGGTGAAGCTCATGGGTACCACAAGGGTACCGAAAACGCAACTATGATTTTTGGAAAAAAAATATCTTTATATATATATTTATTTATTTTTATTAAAAAAATTATTATTTTTTTTAGAAAAAAAAAGTTGGACGTTTTCTTTTCTACTATAAATAGAGCATCCATGCTCACACTTTAGACATAGAGATTGCCTCTATAGTGCTCACGAAGTGCTGCCACTTCTCTTAGAGAGAAGGCGTCCACAAACCACTAAGAGAGCAAAAACTCTAGTGGACTAATAAGGTGCGTATTAATCAAGCATTCAATTAACTTTAGGAATGATGTATGTGTGCTATCTCTTACTCTAATCTCTCTAATAGATTAGTAAGAATCAATTAGCTATGTGTGTGTGTGCTATTTCTTACTCTAATCTCTCTAATAGATTAGTAAGATTCAATTAGCTATGTGTGTGTGTGTGCTATCTCTTACTCTAATCTCTCTAATAGATTAGTAAGATTCAATTAGCTATGTGTGTGTGTGTTTATCTCTTACTCTAATCTCTCTACTAGATTAGTCAGATTCAATTAGTTTTAAGAAGGATATGTGTGTCTGTGCACTATCTCTTACTCTAATCTCTCTAATAGATTTGTGAGATTCAATTAGCTTTAGAAAAGGATGTGTGTGTGTTCTCTTTTACTCTAATTTTTCTAATGGATTAGTAAGATTCAATTAACTTTAGAAAAGATGTGTGTGTATGTTTTCTCTTAGAAAAGGATGTGTGTGTGTTCTCTTTTACTCTAATCTTCTAACGGATTAGTAAGATTCAATTAACTTTAGAAAAGATGCGTGTATATGTTTGCTCTTACTCTAATCTCTCTAAGTATACCTATTCTCTCTAGTTAGTACATCTTCACTATTAACTTATGCATAGTTAATTGAAAGTTAATACATAAGAGAACTCATCATATTCTTATTATACATGATGAAATTCTCATTCACCAATTTTATTGTCAATTAGATTAAGTAGAATTTTGAATAATACTAAAAATTGATTTAGTTAAAGTATAGAAATTGAAGTTAGAATTGGATTAGAAATGTGAAGCATAAAAGTAATGCATTCCTAAACTTTCACTCATAGTTTACACATTTAATTTTTTATTGATTACGATTAGCAAATATTTGATGTATAGAAATTAGATATAAAACAACAACAATAAGTGTGAATCCGAGTTGGCGAGGGTTCAAATTACAGACTCTCTTTGAAAACAAGAGATTACTAGGGAAATTGACCAATTTAATGTTCTAAGTGTATAACATAAGTGTAGTACAAAAAAAATGGCTCCAAAGCGTGCTTGAACACAAGGCGCTAATGATCATGAAGCCGGTACAAGTAACGGTGGAACTCCTGCGGAACATGCTATGTCTCCACCAATCGGACCAATCGGAGCTATGGTACAAGTTAGTATTGTAGTTTCAAGTTATGCATCATTGCATATGCGAGACCATAGGAATATAATATTTACCTTATGAGAAGAAAACACGGATCGAAACCACGGGGCTTAACCCCAAGAAATTCGGCATATGCTTGACAAGTAGGAAAGAATGTCTGATTAAACTGGTTGCTATAGGAAAGAATGTTTGTCCAAAACCTTTGGTATGGTTTCTCTCAAGTCTCTCTACTTATTAGCGCTGGTATTATGTGGCAGTTGTCGAGGCGTGAGATGACGCCCAAGATGGCACCGCTGATGCTGTGGTGTGACCCAGATTAGCCCAGCTGGATACTGCAGTTTTGTTTTTCCGTGGTGTGAGGATGACGCCCAAATTGGCACCGTTGTTGCTGTGGCGGGAGTACGTCTAGATTAGCACAATGAGTACTTGTCGAGCGGTATGGGATGCTCATGAGGAAAATGGTTTTTATAAATAATGTATATACCGATCGGACATAATAGCGCCAGTAGAGATTCTTGAGTGAACCTAATCCAATGGTTGTTGGTTTAAAATTGGACGACTTCTTGTTTGACTATTGTTTGTAATACTGTTTGAAGGGCTGTTTTAACGAACCAGTATCATAAATAAAGTAAAGGAACATGTATGTTTAAACAGTGTGGTAGTAATTAGATAACAAAAGAAGGGTGAGTGCGGGGTGGAAAGTGGGAGAATGATACCCCGACGGTATCATTCTATGGACAGGTGGACCCGATGAGTCGGGTAACTTTCCAACGCTAGAATTTTTTTTTATCAGTCATAAATCTTAAAAGAGACAAACCTTGGCGGCTGTGCTTCTAAACATGGGGAAAAAAGCGCACAGGTTGGTCACTCTAAGATTTATAATTTTAGGTATAATTGATTATAGATAGTTTTTAGATAGGTTTATGGTTGTCACGCTCCGCCATAGCAAGATAGGACCAATCCTTCACTATCGGTTCATGCCCGTGGCTACGTAGTAGCTAAGGCAATGTCCGTTGGTTTTTCTTTTTCAGGATTGGACACCTATCAAAGGTACTCCTCTCCTCTCAAAAAGGGGCAAGGACCTCACATGAGGGTAGTGGATACAATGGGATCTTGTGAAGTAAGCAAAGAACTTATCGAGATCATGTTGAGAGAAGAAGATGGTTGTTGCTTTGGGCAATCTCTAGTGTAATGGTCTTTGGCATCTGTATAATGTTTGCATGGTGGAGTGCCTTCTGAATATTTAACAGATGGTTTGGAAGTAACCATATTCACCGCACCTATAGCGCATCAGTGGCCAGTTGGCTAGCCAAGGGTTGGTGGGGCATGGAGGGCAAGGTCCCTGTGGAGAAAGAACTTGGTCTGGGCTAGGGGTGGTATAGAAGCTCTGTATCAAAGGGCCATTATATGGGGACACATTGGGAACATTAGGGGATGGTAACAATGGAGGGGATGTACTAGGGCCTAAGTGGGTAGCCCAAGGTGAACTAATTTAGGGGTCCATGGGAGTGATGCTCATGTGCATGGTCGAGGCCACGTTTGTGATGGAAATTGATATCTTGTTATGTATTGTAGCTGACAAGTGGAAAAAGAATGACTGTACTATGGGTTATGCAAAAGAATATCACATTTATGTATAGTTTATGATTCAAGTTCTCTTTATGAGCTGCAAACATTATTATGTTTGATCGGGCAGACTTGACTCCTTTTTTTGCATTCAAGAAATCTATAAGTAAATAGTGCAAGAAGGAAATGGTCACTCTTGCACAGGGGGAGATTGCACCCGGTGTCTGTGTCCTTTTTCTCTGTTCTCTTCTCTTATCTCTCCTCATGCCGGTGTAGCACTCCACTCTAGGAGGTACACTTGAATGCGCTTCCCGCTCTCTGCCTCTCTCTGATCGTATGTAGCTTTGATTATGTGTTGTGGGATACATCAAGTATGTGAATCTGTGGTTTTACGGTTTGGAGCACATTATTTTTGGTATTTTGTAGGCTCTCCACATCTCCCATTTGCAGTAGTGGTATCAAAGCCATGCTTACACTCTTGGGCATAGAACGGCCATGGCAAGGAAGAAAGATAATTTCTTTTGCATTATGAATGGAACAATTAGAGAGATCTTGGAAGCTTAGAAATCCAAGCTAAAGTCAAGGTATCAAAACAAATTATGCTCTTTGTGAGAAAAGTATTTTATTTTATTTTTTGAATGTAATGCACTTGAACAATTGCTTTCAAGAAGGCACTAAAGTATAAGGAGTGATTACAAGAAGTACTTCTTTCAAAAATAAAATACATATTAATTGAGATCTATAAAGGTATTACAATTAGCAAATAACCATGGAGGTGAGCTAAGTATTTTATTTTATTTGTTGCATGTAATGCACCTGCACAATTGCTTTCAAAAAGGAACTTAAGTGTAAGAAGTGCTTACAAGAAGTACTTGTTTCAAATGTAACACACATATTAATCAAGATCTATAAAGGTATTACAAATTAGCAGATAACCATGATTTAATAGCATGATTTGAGGTGATGAAGTGAAATGCATGTTGATGCATAGTAAGAAGTAGGATAACCGTCTCTCTCTCTGTCTCTCTTGGAGAAGAAGAAAATTAGAGAAGTTTTACTAGTCATAAATAATAACCCCAAGAGAGTTAGGTCAAAGGCTGATGGAAAAAAAAGTGAAAGTATGCTGAATTTTGAAGCAGCATGTAATTCAAGCCTAAAGGATGGAAGATATATTTAACATCGTCTAGAATGGTACAAAGAGATTCCTGACTTCTTTCAAAAACAATATACATATTAATTGAGATCTATAAAGGTATTACAATTAGCAGATAACCATGGAGGTGAGATAAGTATTTTATGTTATTTGTTGAACGTAATGCACCTGCACAATTGCTTTCAAAAAGGCACTTAAGTGTAAGAAGTGATTACAAGAAGTACTTGTTTCAAACGTAACACACATATTAATCAAGATCTATAAAGGTATTACAAATTAGCAGATAACCATGATTTAATAGCATGATTTGAGGTGATGAAGTGAAATGCATGTTGATGCATAGTAAGAAGTAGGATAACTGTCTCTCTGTCGGTCTCTCTTGGAGAAGAAGAAAATTAGAGAAGTTTTACTAGTCATAAATAATAACCCCAAGAGAGTTAGGTCAAAGGCTAATGGAAAAAAAAGGGAAAGTATGCTGAAATTTGAAGCAGCATGTAATTCAAGCCTAAAGGATGGAAGATATATTTAACATCGTCTAGAATGGTAAAAAGAGATTCCTTAAAGCATCAAACAGACCTGAGAGATCTTTTCAATGAGGTTTGAACTGAAGGCTTGTGACTCAAACAGGAAATGGAATAACCATTCTACACATTTGCGAAGCTGAAGAGGGGGCACTCTATGGTCATGACTAGTGTTACACAATGTCATGGGAACAATACCATAGCAATGTTAGAAAAATACATAAATAATAAATGTATTATTGAAACATTTCAAGATCTTAATATTTTCAAGGATTTGAGTTTTGGATGGGATATTCAAAACCCTACAACTAAGCCTTCGCATCACTAGTGATAGTGGGCAACAATGCACGTAAGTGTGGAAACAACAGAGGATGGCTACAACATGGTGCAATAGAAATAAAGTAGGCATTGCCAATGCACCTCAACAGCAAGTTTGGAGTGTAGGTAGGCACGAGCCAAGCAATGACATTGGATGATGCCCGGGTGCCATGCACGAAACTACTCATTCACCCACCAAACTGTCACTTTGGCATCATAGTATATGCAACACTGCCCGCTCAACAAGCATCAAACCATGCTAGAAATCCATGTTTCTAAATTTAAGTACTACCCACCAACGATGCCATCCCCTTTTTTCTTATCACCATGCAAATTTACATGCCCAGCCACCAACACACACATCTCAAAGCATGCATGGCGGCTCATGCTATGCTTTTCCACACGCAAACTCCCTCCTCTTTGTGTGTGACTTGAGGATCGTGCCTTTCACACGCATAGCTACCGTTCTTTCTACCTCCTCCCTTTTGGCCCTAGCTACCTACCAAGTGCAACTAGTACTGCTTCTCGGTTCAAGTTCTCTGCATGATACCCACAACCTCCTAAGATGAATTTAATCAACATAAATCTTCTCTCTCTTTCCATTATCTCCCCTAATAGGCTATCTTCCAATGATACTTCTCGGTTGTTCATCTTGCCATCTAAAGATGATGTTAGTTGTGTGGGGTCCCACCTGATTACCATAATCTTTGGCACCTAGAGGGTACCTAACAAGTCACTAGGCCTTAATCTCTTGAGAAAACAAATTCAAGAGAGAATTAATGTATAGTGGACGGCCTCTTGTCACCAAGTAACTTGAATCCGAACCATTGAAGACTTCTCCTAGCCCTGTCTCGCAGGGAAAGCATGAACTAACTCAAGAATTTTATATGTCCCTAGTTCTCACCTTCCAAAAGAGTGAAAATCCAAATACCTTTTTCCCCATAGCTTTCATGGGAATGTATATTTGGAACTTCTTGACTCTTGGCACAATGAGTCCCAAATTTTGCTCCTCCTAACAAGAGGGAGTGGAGAGTTTCTCGACTAATCGAGACCCCCATCCTTGAATGGAAACCTGAACCAGTCCCCACTTTCCACCTACACCCTCACACTTTTGTCTTGTTTCCTACTCACTACCACTTGGTTGTTCATACACACAACATTCTTTTTAATGTTCCCATCACAAGTTTGTTAAGACAATCTCATTACACTCAAAGCAATGTATACTTGGATGCTGGGGTTGATTTACTGAAGTTGATGCTGCTATATGGAGAGGCTGATAAGTTTGATTTCAGGTGTGCAGCTCTAATTGTTGAACCTGGTCCTTTGATTGCTAAAGTTTCCTCTTCCCTGATTTCTAGTCATTTCTTTAGCCAAAAGTGTTGCCCTTAAGAGAGCATCCTAGAGTGATACGGGTCTCATTGCTTCAAGACGGGTATCCAAAGGTTGATTCAATCATTGACAGAAACATGTTACTTGCTACTCAATGGACATTTTTGGGGCATATCTTTGCAAGGTTATGAACTTCGAGTAATTATCCCCCATCAATAAGGATAACTATTTTAGAGCAAAGAACTCATTCATTTTAGCATCCCGATGAGCAAATGGAAGATATCGCGTTGTAACCACTTCTTTAATATCCTCCGAAGACTGGGAAGATCCTGTAACACCCAAGTCCTTGCAATGCCGTTTCCACCGTATTTTTGCATCACCAGTAATAAGAAGAAACATTGCAAGCATAGTTTGATTTACAGGTTGGGTCCCTGCAACTTCAAAATAGTCCTCCATAGACTCAATCCAAGCTTCTGCAGTGCACTCAATATGGGCTCCCTCGCCTTTGAATGTGGGTGGTTGGGCTTGTTTTAGGAGAAGTATTTTCTCCTATACAGCAGTGTATAAGGCAACAATACGCTTGTTGATGGTTGATTTAAGACTTAACACAATATCAAGTGCTTTTATCTTCCACAACTCAAGACACAATTTTAAAGCAACTAACTTTATTAAATTCAAGATACCATAACTTTATTTATATCAAGATATGTACAAAGTTGGAGATCTCATTGAGAAGCTGGATGAGCATCTTTCTATTATGTCATAATATATACAAAGGTTAGCTTTTCCAAAAAGCTAGGTGATTTTCAAAGCCGGATTTCCAAGGACATAGTGGTACAATTGATAGGTATTTGTTGTTAAGGTTTTACAATCCACTATTTCATTTGAGTAGTAGCTCTTGTATACAGTCTTGAGAGGGTTGTAAAATACAAGGCTCTTATTTTGGGGGAAAATGTCAGGGACACAAATGGATTTGGTCCTGTAAGTAGGGATCTCTTTGACCACTTAATTGAAAACCCATTCATTTAAGGTCATGTCAATGCCATCTTCATAAATAACAGTGTAGTCATTCTAGTAGTACCAAGGACGTAGTAAAGCTGGATAACTCGTAGTTCTTCCCCCCATCAAAGGTTCTTTAGATTAGAGGAGAGGAAGCTCACTTCCTCACATTGATCTGGAAGATGCCACCTTTTCAATTCCATGCAAGTTCCCACTCCCTTTGGATTCTTCTTGATGGAGGAGAGAAAGCATTCATCAAAATCTTCATCATGTTGCAATAAAAAACAAAATGTGGAGAGCGACAAGCCTCAAAATATATTATCTCAAAGGTCTTGAACTTGTGATACTCAGCGTCGGCATCTTCCTGAAACATCGATGCTAGTAAGTTCTTGAACTTAAGTCTCCAATTTAATTTTCCAAATTTTCAAACAATAATGATTTTTCCAGTTTCCTAACCTAGGATCTAATACCACATAATTACTACCACTTTGTTGTTCATACACACATAATTCTTTTTAATGTTCCCATCAAAAGTTCTTTAAGTCAACCCTTCAAACATTGTTAAATCGGCACCAAGACAATCTTTCCTAGATAAAAACTCGACATACAACATTATTTCATTAAATTCCAATACTCCAAAATTGTAGAAATTTCTTTTGGCGGAAGTTTACTCCATTCATTGTCATTTGTTGACCATACAATCAATAGTAGCCTACACCTCCTGGAGTAACTCGATTGGTATGCCACTTTATATGTTTATTGATATAAACCAAGTTGTCTAATAGAAATGGATCAACTTTATGCATAGAAATTCATGGCTCCTGCGTTGAAACACGAGCTATCTCCATGTGATCAACGAGGAGTTCTGACTAAATCAATATTGGAATAAAATGAAATGAGGTTGAGAGAGTTCTTCCTAGGCAAATATATCTTTCCTATTTCAGACAGTATATCCACAAACAATTCCTTCCTATTAATACAAATTTTTAAAAAATTAATACATTTATATGATGTGGTTTTAAATTGGGGATGACCCAATGTTTAGGTAATTTCTTCTTACCTCAATACCCACGATGCCTTGCTTATAGGGAAATCATAAACTAACACAAGAATTTTATACGTCCCTAATTCTCACCTTTCAAAAGAGAGAAAATCCAAATACTTTTCTCCCCATAGCTTTCAGGGACACGTATATTTGGAACTTCTTGACTCTTGGCATAATGAGTCTCTAATTTTTCTCCTCCTAACAAGAGGGAGTGAAGAGTTTCTTAACCAACCGCGACCACCCATTCTTGATTGGCAACCTGAGCTAGTCCCCACTTTCCACCCCCACACTCATACTGCAAGACAAAAGGATCCACAAAAGGCACTTAGCAGGCAGGACAAGTATTTTCAAATGAGAGGGTGGAAAACCTAAGCTATTTGTTGCGGCACTACTCCATTGGACCAAAGACTAGAGGTGAACTTTTAGAACACCTAAACATGCAAGGTCCTCTCACTTTGCTAGGAGAGATTGTAAAGCTTGAGCGCAAAGGAAATAACATAGGAGAGTATGTTTATGCTATTGATCATAAGGTTTCTTAGTTCTACAAGGTTGTTATGTCTACTTCTCCATTGCAAGAAACATTGGTTCCAAGATTTCACAAATATTTATCAAAGAGGACCTCCACAAAAACATCCATCATTGGGCAAGTGTTGTTGATATCATTAGTAGATGACTGCATTGCATACCGACATTATGATTGCCCTTAGTCAAGCTCGAGAAGTAATGCAAGGCCGTGATCTTCCATCATAGTATGATGGATATATTGCTTTTGAGATACAACCATAATGTGATAATTGAAGCATTTATGGTATGGAACAATGATTTGATGAGCATGTTTGGACAGAATATGTAGCTTGCAATAGTGACTTGTTTAAAAGTGTGGTGCACTTTAGTAGGTGTTACTGCCACTTGCAATGTGTTAATTATGTAGATTGCAACTACATTGATAGGATGTGCAACATGACATATTTGTTTTCTTCAATACACCTTGTCCTTGCATCAATTTGTCAAGGGTAATGCTCATATTTTCTCGAAAATTGTCTTTGCTCGGTTTTCTTTGCTCACTGATTGGAAAGCCCCTCTTGGAGTAACTCTCCGGTATGCTACTTTATATGTTTATTGAAATAAACCAAGTTGTCTCATAGAAATGGATCAACTTTATGCATATAAATGCATGGCTCTTGCGTTGAAACACGAGCTACCTCCATGTGATCAAAGGGGAGTTCTAACTGAGTCAATACTGGAATAGAATGAAATAAGGTTGAGAGAGCTCTTCCTAGGAAAACATATCTTTCCTATTTTAGATTGTGTATCCTCAAACAATTTCTTCCTATTATTACAAGCTTAAAGAAAATTAACAAATTCAATTGATGCAGTTTTAAATTAGGGATGGCCCAATGTTTCGGTCATTTCTTCTTTCCTCATTACCCATGATGCAATGAACGGAAAAAAAATATTCTACCTTATCTTGGGCAATGACATCGCTTCGTGAGATAAATGGCACTTCTTCAGTCATCAGGCATTTCCTTTGGCCTTCCCATCACTGGTTCCTCCCTCGTGATCATGTGATCCACCATAACGAGTCCTCTTGGGTGCTTTTCCCACTACTGGATATTTAACTTAACTCGAGAAGTTGTAAGCTAAAGTATAAATAATCCAATGGAAGTAGGGTAAATGATTATAAGTGTTTTCATGCCAATAATATATGGTTATTCCACACATCAATCCAAACATAAATGCTTGCTTAATCTTGTCATAGTCTTATGATAAACATGTGTTATAACCCATACACTGAGTCACATTCCCATGCATTCATGTATGACCACAATATAATCTTGGAAAACTTAATGCATACTATGACCATGCAATCCTCTTATGTCACGTCATTGATGATTGGATTTAATTCCATCTCTCAAATTTTAATGTAAACTAAACAAGACTCATGTACATAACAACACAATTGAATGCGTAACGAGTATCACGTCTATGATTATGCAAGTAACACACTTGATTTGGTTCATTGCCATCTTGCAAGAACCTTGAGGAATCATAGATTAGATTTATAAGAAGTAGAGTTTCCGCTATCATCAGCGAGCTTTAGATAGATAATAGTAAGAATGGTAGTAGTAGTTTTGGAGTCTCTCAAGAAGAGAAGATAATATAGATGTAGAAGTGAATTAATGCAACAAATTTTTCAAGAAGAGAAGAGAATATAGATGTAGAAGTGAATTAATGAAACAAATTTTCATTACCAGATTATGCCTAGAAGTTTTTGATCTCTCAAGGCCTTGTAGAAGCTTCACCAACGAGTAACCATAGTAGCAAAGTCTCCCTATCTTCAAGTGTGTCCATTTTGTGTGTGTGAATGGCTATTTATATAGAGTTTTGGAGATCCCTTGTAGCCCAAGTCTTGCCCATACCTCCCTACTCACCCCCTCTTGCTATGTGTGTGTGTGTGTGTGTGGAGGTGTCACAAGCTCTTTGGGGTGTAGCCTCTCAGCTCCAGGAAGCCCAACGAGACGAAGGAGAGTCGGTGAGAGACTTTATTAGTTGCTTGAAGCATTTGAATTCTCGTTGTAATCTAAATGAGCGCTTCAATAATAATCAATTGCTTGATAGATTCAGTAGGGGATTACGACATGAGGATATCTACAATGGCCTAGTCATTAGAGGTATCACCACCTGGGAAGCACCCACCACGAATGCGATCCAATTGGAGGATAATTTAATGATTCAAGGAGAAAGAGTGTCTATTGAGCCTACATCTATTAGCTCGCAAGCATTGAGGCATCAGCCAATGACCCTCAAGCCTATTGCTAAGGAGCCAAAGATATCCAAGATTACTTTAGCAGATCTCACCAAGGCTATTCAAGAGAGTATTAGAGACAATCGTGCTCCGTAAAACAATCATATGTATCCAAGAAGGGAGCAACAATGGTGCTTAGTATGCTATGGACCACATAGTACCAGTGAATGCCCTACTTTTAGAGTAAAATTCAATGGGAACTGCAATGCCTATGGAAGGTATGGTCATCAACCTAAGGATTGCATAGTATTTATGCGTTCAATGGCCAGTAGACCAACCTTAGCATGGACAGACACACCTCGAGTGCATGCATTGATGCTGGCCCCACCTCTTGAACAAACAACACAACACATGGTCCCTAGGGCCCAAAATGTTGTTCAAACAACACCCTTACCACCTCCAGTGCTAGGACCACAACCACCACATCCGAGAATCACTTATGTGAATCAAGTGGATTGTGAGTCATCTATTGCTTGTTTGGAAGGCTATGAGAAAGATATAGATCCTAATATTGCATATGGGATGGATGTGCTTGAAGAAAGTCCACAATACTACATAGAGGACTATTGGGGGAAAGTCAAACCTGTCTATCAAGTAGCTGCTCTTGCTACAAGATGCCAAAATATCAATTACACTGCTAAGACACCACCTCTTCAATGCTATGAGTGTGGAGATCCGCATCGTGTGGCCGAGTGTCCTATTAGGCTACAAAAGAATAGGACTACTATGAGTGTGGAGATCCGCATCGTGTGTCCAAGTGTCCTATTAGACTACAAAAGAATATCAATTACACTTCTAAGAGACCACCTCTTCAATGCTATGAGTGTGGAGATCCGCATCGTGTGGCCGAGTGTCCTATTAGGCTACAAAAGAATGCCACACTAATGCAAACCAATCAAGTGAGCATGTCTACAATGCCGATACTCATGTGTAATCGATGTGGCATAGACCATTTGATTGCCCAATGTCCAAATAATCCAAATGCACCACATATCACGCCATTAAACTTAGTTGAGGTTACCAAGGAGCCATCACAAAGTACACCTGTGGTATCGGTAAACGTACTCACACGATCGATGCTCCAAAAACAATATTATATTCTTGAGTAAAGAGACATGGCATCAATTGCCCAATCTCAAAAAAAGAAAAAAACACAAAGGAAGAGATCGCAAAAAGCAGCAAAGTCAGACCCCAATTCTAAGACCAACATAAGGATTGGTTACGACCCCGTATATATGAATGACACTGAAGAGGATTCTGATTCAGGTGAAACCATGGAGACCAAAACGACCACTAAGATAGAAACCAACAAGGAGGATCTTCATGAGCCACAATGGCCAGGATCCAAGAAGAAGATAGGAACTTATCCAAACCCTACAGAGGAGATCGAATGAGTCAAGCAATTAAGAAGTTTGGTTGAAGATACCCAAAGGGATCTAGAACCAGCACCTAGGTAGATCCAGATTACAAACACCGTGTTTCCTACGTAATAACAATCTCACCAAGTCCATAGACCCTTAGCCATACCTAGTGTCATCCAAGAAGAAAGTGACTTAAAGTCATGGGAAAGTGGGCGTACTCACTTCTTGATGGAAAGAATGTTTACAGAGGGACTACCTGATCCTATCAAAGAAATAGAGATCCCATCTTCCCCATGTCAAGGGACTAAGGCCCAAAAGGTGTCGTTAAACATTGCCAAATTGATGGATTTCCTGTCTTCAGAAGTTAGAACCACCATTATGTCCAAACTATATAAAAACTCTAAGCTAGTCTCAGCTCTTCTAGCCTTCCTCAATGGAGAACTGAAATTTGGGCCACCACAATTTGCACAAATGGATGGAGCTGGGGAGATTCCAATAGAGGGGGAACACTTAGATCCACAACCCAACCTACATGAGAACCTTGTTATAGAAATACCTATTAACAAGTTGGGACAATACTTTGAGGGTGATGAATCCAATGCGATCATACCAATCACTACTAAGGGATTAACTGTGAAGGGAATCCTTGATGGTGGCGCTGGGGCTAGCATTGTGACTAGAAATTGATGGGAAACTATGGGAAGACCTCACCTTGTGACCACAACCACAGTAGTGAAGATGGCCAATGGGTCTATTGTTAAACCTATTGGGATGTTAGAAGATCTCAAGATCAAGGTCTTTGGACATAAAATAAGAATTACCTTCATTGTTATGGATTCCTCCAAGCACACTATGGCATCGGAGATGATCTTACGACGTCCTTTCATGAGGGAAGCAAAAATGGTGCATGACTGGTCTAAAAATGGTGCATGACTGGTCTAAAAACTGGTCGAGCACATCCCCTAGGAAACAGGTTTATAATTGATCATAGCTCTTACACCACAGTTCACTCGGCCCCATTGCAGTATTGTTACACATGTAAAGCTGACACTGATGTTGGGGAAGATTTTCCTTATATGGACGTGAAATGAAATGCCACCACTTGTACCCTTAAATATGCTAGAAGCAATGCATATAGCTTCTAATGACCTACAAGATGAAGGTTTGACTGGCATTGGAACCAGTAGCGTCTCACAAGACTGTAGCCCACCCGATTTGGGGTCAAAATCATCAAATAAAAATGACTCTGAGGACTAAGAATCTGAGTTAAATCTTAGTGCAAATGTGGTGACAAACCATTCAAGGCCCAATGGTACCCCAGATGAAAATATACCCAAGGGAGAAGAAGACACAAGAAGCTATTCATTTAGTGACTTTTCACTAGAGATCGGTTGTAATAAAAAAGTAGACAAGAAGAGTAAGAGATATAAGAGGCGATGACATCGAGCAAATGTGCGTGCTAGAATAAATGAAAAGAAATCTACCATAGAATGGCTTAATTATATAGGGACATGTGATGCTCATCGAAAGCTGGTAGATAACTGGGGTGAATACCTTCAAAGCGTTATGTGGTGTAGTCCACAACCCATTGACATCGCACAACTAGAGGCTACAGAGAAGCCAAAGTTGAGCCGTATCGTAAGGAGACAACAAAATTGAGAGTTAGCTCAACAACAAAAGGAATCAGAAGTGAAATCATAGTCCACTCAACAACAGGACCCCACAAACTTACGCCCTGCACACCTGAACATTTCAAATCCTATACCACTGAGGAACGTAAGGTTCTGTATACAAAGGCTCAAAGAAAACCTATCGATAGGAGTAATGGAGTCTATGACGGTCCAACGATAGTTAAGGAAAGAAGGAAGCTTATAGCTTTTTAGATGGGTACTCTGGCTGCAATCAAATCACAATTGCGCTGGAGGACCAAGCTAAAACAACCTTTATAACTGAATTTGGAGTGTTCGCATTTCGTGTTATGGCTTTTGGCTTAACCAATGCCCCTGCTACCTTTCAAAGATTAATAAACACTGCGTTTAGAGAATATTTGAGGGAGTTTTGCGAAGCTTTCTTAGATGACCTTTGTGTTTATTCCTCTTGGAAAGAACATCTATCATGCTTATGAAAAGTGTTTGAGAAGTGCAGATTGTATCGCATCTCCTTAAACCCCTTCAAATGCCAATTTTGGGTTAAACATGGAGTCATTTTAGGGCATATAGTGTCCAAAAATGGCATTTCCACAGATGAGAGCAAAATTAAAGCCATTGTTGAATTGCCACCTCCTACAAAGTATAAGTGAGTTCAAAGGTTCATGGGCCATATTGGTTATTACCGACGGTTTATTTTTAACTTTGCCAAGATAGCTCGACCTTTGTACAAGCTTCTTATTGAATCCCCAATGGACTGCGGATTGTGACAATGCTTATGAGTCATTTAAAAAGACCTTGACAAGCGCTCCTATTCTACGAGTGCCCAATTGGAATGTAATTTTCCATGTGCATATTGATGCATCGAACTTTTCTATTGAGTGTGTTCTAGCTAGAAGAACATAAAATGGACTACCCCATTAGCTTTGCAAGTTGTCAATTGAATGATGCTGAGATAAACTACACCACTACAGAGCGAGAAGTTTAGGTATGATTTATGCAGTGAAAAAATTTCACTACTACCTTCTGGCCAACAAGTTTGTTTTCTATGTTGATTATCAAGCCATGTTGTATGTAGTAAATAAACATTGTTCAACGGGAAGAATTCCACAATGGTTGTGTTAATTCTCCTTCAGTTTGATTTTACCGTTGTGCTGAGACCTCGTAAAAGACATGTCATGGTGAATCATTTGTCTTGCATGCCCAATGGTGAAGCCCCTACTGGAGTTGATGATGAGTTGCCCGATACTTCTCTATTCCTAGTCGAAACCATTCCTGAATGGAGTGAGAAGATTCTGAACTTTCTAGTTAATGGTTTTCCACCCAAAGAGCTTCGTAAGGATATAGCTCGAAAACTGTTAAAAGAATGTGAACCTTACTCTCTCATTGCAAGAACTCTCTACAGGCTAGGGAAGGATGATATTCTTAAACCTTGTGTCCATGAGGATGAGTATGTATACATACTGCAAGAAGACCACATGGGTATAGCCGGGCAGGACATTTATCAGGGGGACTAACAACTAGAAAAGGTGTTGGAATCAGGATATTGGTGGCCTACCTTATTCAAGGATGCATCACTTTTTACAAAAAGATGTGGTGAATGTTAACGTTACAAGATCACACAACGAAAGGATAATATGCCCTTACATCCTGTTAAAGTGACTCAACCATTTGACAAATGGGGTTTGGACTTTGTAGGCCTAGTTAGTCCGGCAGCTCCTAGCACTCAATCTCGATATATTATCGTTGCCACTGACTATGTGACAAAGTGGGCGGAAGCCAGGGTGACACGTAAGGCCGATGCGAGGTTAACTTCCAAGTTTCTCTTTGAGAACATTATTACAAGATTTGGTTGTCCCTTTGAGATTGTGGGTGACAATGGTACTCATTTTATAAATGGAGTAATAAAAGAACTCACTACCAACTTTATGATAGCTAACCAGAAGTCCACACCTTATTATCCACAAGCAAATGGCCAAACTGAGAGCACCAACAAGACCTTAATCTCTATCTTGACCAAGACGGTGGAAACTCATCGCACAGATTGGGATTTAAAGTTTACATCAGCTCTATGGGCTTATCATACTGCATACAAAGTTGCCATTAACTGCACACCGTTTAAGATAGTGTATGGCCAAGAAGCGGTTATGCCATGGGAGTTTGTCGTTCCTAGTCTTCAAGTAGCTTCTCAAGAAGGTTGGGATGGTAACTCCTTGATTGAGCAATTATATATCCTTGAAAGGCTAGATGAAGAGAGGCAATTAGCTGTGCAAAATGGATTTGTGGAGAAAGATAGGAGGAAGAAATGGTTTGACCGTCATCTAAAGAACAAAGATATCAATGTCGGTGATAAAGTACTTATGTATGGGGTGCATAACAAAAAGAAAAAGTTGAAATATGCGAGAAAAGGAACATATAGAGTATGTGAGATCACCCCACAAGGAACCATTCATGTGGAGACTCTTGATGGAGTTAAAACCATTGGATTCCTCAATGGAGAAAATTTAAAAGATATTATGATCCTTTAAGCCAAGAGGAGCTATGTGTCATCCTTACAAAGAAGGCAGCCAAGGCACAAACAGAATTGAAGAAGATACAAACTCAAGCTGAGGCTAAGGAGCGACAACAACGCATAAGACGAAAACGAGAGGCTAACCTTGGAGTTACACATGCATTCCACGTTGAAACCGATGAGGATTGGTTGGACTCTGACACACCTTTACGATACCCTATTGACCTAAACAACACCTATGGAAAAGTGCTATATAACACTTTATTGGACACGGGGGCTAAATATAAGCTGCTATCATATGGGGTGTGGTCTTAGTTAGGGAAGCCACCTCTATCTGAGAGTATTATCCAAGTCAAGGGTGTCAACAAGAAAAAACACTACGATTTTTGGAATCTGGCACACTTTTGTCAGTTATGACAATGGGGTTGTAGCTCAAGACTTTTTGGTCATGCCTATTGGAACTATGGAGGGTAATATAAACATAGGACGCACGTGAATGATAGCCACCAAATGCACTATTGATTGGGGGACAGGGGGTGTCACAACACAAAAACCAACTCTTAGCCCTGCCACTCAAGCCATAGTCGCTAAGATATTTCCTCTTAAGGAAATAAAACCCAAAACATTGCATGTCCAAGGTTGAACCATGTGTCGCCATAGCCCAAGTCTCTAGAGCTTCAACTGATGTAGTTGAAATAAAGCATGAGACACACAAGACCCATCCCAATATAGCAAAGAAAACATATAAGTGGGTCCCTAAAGCTTCTTTAGCGACCATAGCCAATGCTTAAAGCCAGGAGCCTGGTAAGAGACGTTCCATTCGTCCAACAAATGAAAAGAAACATTGTGGTGGATTCCTAAAAAACTATTGGAAGCCCAAGGCTACTATGAAGGAAATGATCAAATCTTGGTACCAAAACGTAAATTGTGCTCTTACTTGTCATTGGGCCCATGTGAGCTCAATCCTGTGGCCCTAAAACAAATCGAAGATCGTGGAAAGGAAAAAATCACGGGATGCTACACACCTACTCTAGAGCTAGTTTAGGTACCGAAGAAAGAACGCTTTGTTCCACCTAGCTCAAGAACAGGGAAGTCAAATGAAGCAGGCTTGCTCTTCATGTAGTTCCTATACGGAAATAGAAGCTTCGACACAACCTCCACATGGTCTTTCCGGTGCTTTCCTGTGAATGGGATTTGGCAGGTACGCTAGCATGTGAGAGGAATTTCGAGGAGTTAGAATGGCTGATACATCTCTTGACCATGACTGATCCATACTTAGTAGAGAGTGTATCTCCCATTGCACAAGCCTATCCTTTTGACCAAGATGACTATAGGCGTCTGGTGACCTTCTTAGTAAACATTGGTGCCTCAGATGATGAAGAAGATTTACATGATTATACGGATGGCACATATGGTCTCACGGATGATGACTTTGTTTTTCTTGACAACGAGGGTAGGGGTTTAGCCTTAGGGTTTCCCCCCAATCTCTACAATATCCTATTCCCTTGACTCTCTAAGGGGGAGTGCAAATAATTAGGTTAGGGTTCCTTATGTTTTTTAATCGTGTTCAATAAGTGTTGGTACCTTTTCGCAGTGATGTTCCCCCTAGAGGTATTCTTTGGGTTTCCTAGTGTGTACAGAAACATGTTGTTGTTGTTAGGATTTGGACCTTCATGGAATATTTCTCTCGTTCACTCTTCAAATCAAGCACGATCATCAACACAAACAAGTGTTTCTTATCCATTAGCATTGCCCCTTATCTTTTTTGCATCCATGTTTGTCTGCTTTAATTGTAATTGGTAGCATAATCTTATTCAGCGCATTTGCTTGGTATCAAACATTAAACTCAATGTAATTTTTTATCATAATCACTTGCCTAGGTTCAAAAATCAAGCAATCCGACTAAGCTAGGTTGACCAAGCTAGGCGTTAGAGATGTTCTCTTAATACCATGGGGAATGCCTTCTTAATAATCAATGGTTACTTAGGTTCTTAATCCAATTTAGGCGGCATTGTGTAAAATGTACTAGAGATTTCTAGTGGGCTTAGTCTCTATTGACCTTTAGCTTAAGAATTATAAAGGGATTTTACTCATGTGATGAGCCTGGGAAGGGTAACAATCACTGCAAGCCATGCTTAACATTAGCGACGCTCATAGTGAGACGCTCAAAAATGAAAATGCACGGCGTCGCTATATGCATCGCTATAGGCCCTCGCTATGATGTTACAAGTAACATAGCGACGCCTATAGCAACACATATAGCGATGCCAACAGGGCTAAAAAAATAACCCCGAGAGCGTCCGAAAACTCATATCTCATATCTGAGTTTTCGACGCGTGCTCAAGCAAGCAAGGTAACGCTCTCCCTCTCTCTCTCTCTCTCTTTCTTCTCCACACACACACACACACACACACGAGGAGAGGAAGGAGAGCCAGGTATGCTCCTTCCCTCTCCTCACTCTCATATTCCCTTTCCCTCTCTCTCCTCTCTCTCTCTCTCTCTCTCTCTCTCTCTCTCTCTCTCTCTCTCTCTCTCTCTCTCTCTCTCTCTCACACACACACACACACACACACACACACACACACACACGAGGAGAGGAAGGAGAGCCAGGTATGCTCCTTCCCTCTCCTCACTCTCATGGTCCCTTCCCCTCTTTCTCTCTCCCTCTCTTTCACACACACACACACATACATTGTGTTTTTGAGAGAGAGAGAGAGAGATAGAACGAGAGAGAGAGAGAGAGCACAAGCATAAACAAAAAACGCACACACAGATGCATACACAAAGAAAGCACACACACATTGAGAGAGGAAAAGAGAGAGAGAATGCATAAACCAAAAACGTGCACACACACATGCATAATCAAAGAAAGCACACACACATTGAGAGAGGAAAAGAGAGAGAGAGCATGCATAAACCAAAAACGCGCACACACACACACATGCATAATCAAAGAATGCACACACATTGACAGAGGAAGAGAGAGAGAGAGAGAGAGAGAGAGAGAGAGAAAAGAAGAAGAAGAAGAGAGTCTTAACATCGTAGGAAAGTATCCCAAGAGACCTTAAAGATCTAGTCGACAGGAGTTGAACTCAAGACATGTTATTCATAAGGGAAATGGCATAACCAATCTATCACACTTCAGTGATAGAAAAGTTATACCATTTTTCTCCTTTTTTTATTGGCGTGCACACACACCCGAGAAGAAGAGAGTTTAATTTAACGTCGTAGGAAAATAATTAAAGAGACATAAAAATCTAGCCGACGAGGAGTTGAAACCAAGACTTGTTATTCAAGAGGAAAATGGCATAGCCAATCTACCACACTTGGGTGATAGAAAGGTTATACCATTTTTCTCTTTTTATTGGCACGCACACACCCACACACACACACACACACACACAAGAAGAAGAGAGTTTTAACCTCGTAGGAAACTATCCCAAAAGACGTTAAAGATTAGGTTAGATGTAGACTTACGTTAAATTAGATTTAGGTTTATTTAAGTTAAATTAGATTAGATTTAGGTTTATTTTTAGTTAGATTTATGTTTGATTAGATTTAGGTTTATTTACGTTAGATTTAGATTTACGTTATATTAGATTAGATTTAGGTTTATTAACTTAGGTTTATATATGTTATATTAAATTAGATTTAAGTTATTTAAGGTTAGAAGAAATGGCGAGGAAATCCTTTAAAATAAGGTTAGAAGAAATGGAGAGAAAATTTCCTGCGCTCACAACCTCGACAGTCCATGCGGACCAGCAATTCCACCTGCATGTTCGACTGTTGCTACCACACAATAAGCTGTCATGTTCAGCTAATGGAAGAGCAAATTGAGCATACACAGAAATTAGTGATGCAAGATGACGATTCCAAGGGTCACACACACACACACACCACATCCCGTCAAATCTAGAATAAGAATTAAGTGCCTTGAGCAAACATCAGCTACATTGCAAGAATGACGTACCTGCATGCTACAAACAAAGATCTACTATGAAAAGATGTTAAGATGCTGTGAAATGCTACAGCTAGAGAAGAGGCAAAGGGGTTTTGTCCACTACATGCAGTGTCATGTAGACGTGGGTGTGTAGATTTCTTGTACCCACAAATATAGGCATTGACCACCAATAAAGATGAGATTATAACCCGGTGGTTCTGATCTTCGTGCACCTCTAGACCGAGGTGTGCGGGGAGTCGACATGAGTAGAGAATGTGAGGTAGTTTACAGTGTGAACAAAGAGAGAGAGCGAGAGAGAGAGAGAGAGAGAGAGAGAGAGAGAGAGAGATAAGAAGAAGAATGTCAATAGAAGATTAAATTTGTTGTCCAGGTTATAAGATTTTTGCCCTCATTATGAGTAGTGACGAGAATGTGGGGCCGTCCAACCGAAACACCTATTTCTCAACAAGGATCTTATGTCCTTGTAACCATTGTAGGCATGATGTGCGACGGACAAGACGCGTTTCTTTGCAGCACGTTTGTGAATTTGGTGAGTTCGATCCATCTATTATAGATCAAGTTGTTGCCAATTATAACTCGTCGAACTCTGACGTTGGCCAACAAGCAGCAATCTTGCAACCCAATAGACGTGTTCGCAAGCGCTTTGGTCAAGCAGCATATGTGAGGCCACAAGATGTAGCCTCTGACAGCTCGGGGGATGATCATCCACACCACATTCCCAACGAGGCAATGTTTGAGCCCGAAATTGATGAAATGATTGAGACGATCATGGATTCAGAAAGGCTTGTCTATGATGATATGAAAAGTGAAGCCGATACGCCATTGTATAATGGAGCACATGTGTTTAGATTGAAAGCACTCCTGGTTCTTCTCAACATGCAAACAAAGTTTGGATGGAGTGACACTAGCATCACAACGCTTTTCAGGTGATCTATTACAATTAGTTTACTTTAATAAAACTCTAAATGTATAATGATCTGATAGATTTTTACACAATTGTACCGTATTTTTATGTTGTGTAGATTGCTCAAAGAGCACATACTATCAGTTGATAATGTGATGCCAGATTCTCGAGAGGAAGCAAGAAAGATTTTGCGAAACTTGGGAATGGATAACAATTCGATCCACGCTGGCCCTAATGACTGCATTCTTTTCAGAGGGGAATACATAGACATGGAGAAGTGTCTGAAATGTGATTCCGAAAGATATCGAGTAGATCTACACGGAAAAAAAATTCCGCAAAAGGTTTTGCGACATTTTCCTCTACTTCCTCGCATCAAGCATTTCTTCGAATGTAAGTCCATGGCCGCCCTAGCATCATGGCATGAGGTGAATAAATCTTCGGATGGTGTGCTACGGATTCCTGTAGATTGTGCAGCCTGGAAACATATAGATGAAACATGGACGAATTTTGCGAGGGAAGCTCGAAATTTGCGCTTAGGTCTGGCTATGGATGGCATAAATCCATTTGGTCAAAGATCAACATCTTACACTGTATGGCCCGTTGTCATCGTCAACTACAACATTCCCCCGTGGTTGACTACGAAGAAGGGGCACCTATGGCTAAGCTTGATTGTGCCGAGGCGATATAAAGTGAAGAATATGGATGTGTATCTTCGTCCACTATTGGAAGAGCTACAACAATTGTGGATTGGCATAGAGGTGGTGGATATGAGCCGACACACAGGTCGACGGAATGCTTTGATCAGAGGCATTCTAATGTGGACCATGCATGACTATCCCAGACTAACAGAATGCTCAGGTGATCTATTTACACTCCTCACTCAGACACTGCAAATCTTGCTTCTTCTCAAGTTGATCTATTATCATGTGTATACATGCAGGGCTTCAAACAAGCGGATACAGAGTATGTGTCATATGTGGACCTAGACTGAATGCACGTAGGGCGCCCTTACTGAAGAAGCAAATCTAGGAAGGTCATCAAGCGTATTGTCTAGAGAATCATGTGTTACGCGACGGCTTTTTGGGAAGAGAGCCACCGAGGATGTCTGCACAAGCATGGTTAGAGCAGAAGGAGATGTGTAATGACGGATTGCCCCGAGGGATGAAGAGACTATCTCTATGGTACCAGTTACCATACTGGCCCCGACTCATGATCAATCACTTGCTCGATCCAATGCACATATTCAAGAATGTGGGTAATCTACTATGGGACCATCTGACCGGCAAGAAAGATACTTTGGGAGCCAGAGTTGACCTTAGAAATGTGGATCGTATGGAGAAATATTGGCCGCAAACAGCGTCCGATGGATCGATAAAACTCCCTAAAGCACCATGGATTTTCACAGGGGCCCAAGAACGCAAAGTAAAAGAGACCATTTGATCTTTGCGGACCCCCACTGGCATAATGCACTCGCTCCGAACGTGTTTTACTAAAGAAGGAAAGCTTACCCGTTTGAAGTCACACGACTGGCATAAAATGTGTCAGGTATGTTCATAGTGGAGTATATCATAGTGAGAATTGTCAAACAAATCGTGTGTGGACGTACGTTAATATCATTGTTGCACATGTTTTGCAGTTTATTTTACCGGTTTCCATTGAGGGATGTCTGTCTCTTGAAGTCCGTAACACAATCTACAAACTTGCGAAGTTGGTACAATGGATCTCACAAAAGGAGATCAATGTAGATTCCATACCATTCGCCAAACTAAACGTTGCGGAGGTTGTGTGTATGTTTGAGAAACATTTTCCTACTACCATGATAACTATTCAGGTGCATCTTCTTGTTCACATAGTTGATGAGGTGGAAATAGCCGGCACAGTACATTCCAGATGGATGTTCTTTTTAGAACGTTTCATGAAAACGCTCAAGGGATATGTGCGTCAGAAGGCACGTCTGGAGGGTAGCATGGCAGAAGGTTGGCTGGTATCAGAGTCCCTACTGTACATTGGAGAGTGGCTAGACGGATTTGATAAAGCCTGGGACACGCTATGGAAAACCATAGATGATGAGCGCATATCTCGAATTGTCATCTGCAATCTCGGTGTTGAGAAGAAGATGACGGAAGATCTAGAGGATAAAATCAACCAATTTTGCATGCTTCACAATCCAGTCATGTAGAAGTGGATCTCACAATATGAGGATGCAAAGCAAGAGCGACAAAGGGCAAGAATCGAGTGGAGATGGGGAAGACGACAACCGATGCACTATCCGACGGGTCTAAAGAGCCTACCAACATTCATGAGCTTAAGATGGTTGCACAACCAACTGAAAAGCGCACAACAGTGCAGTGAAGAAGTGACTGAGGAAGAGTGGGAGTAATCTAGGGGTTGCGCGACCAAGGTAAGTTTGCAATGTACGACTAGTAACTTTCTAGATGTTTGAACGGCCTCTCATAATCTTTGTTGGTTGTAGTATAAGTCATACACGGCAGCATGGTGTAAAGGTCGGCATTTTAGGGTGGAACGGATCGACAAAAAACGTTTTACTCAAGATTGTGGAATCATGGCAAAATTTGAACAGTCTAGTCGACGACGGTCCTATGATGCAGATCCTGTGGAGGTGGCGGAACTCACTTATTTCGGCATGCTACAAGAGATTTTGAGGATCGATTATAGAGGATTTTTTGTTGACTTGGTTCAAGATAATCATGGAGGGTCGCAACGCTACTGTGCGTAGGGGAGAGTCTGGTTTTCTTGAGGTGGATTCAACTAAGAAATGGACTGACCTAAGAGACACTTTCGTACTACCCGAGCATTGTGAACAAGTAAGTATGTAAATAGTTAACGTGTGTTTTAGAATTTATGTGCTTGGAAGCTCTCATGTAAGTTATGTGGCTCAGGAAGGTGATATTTCATCCCACAAAGTCTGCATCAAACTGGTGGTACGTCATAGAGGTAGCCCCTCGTAGTGCACGGACATATGAAGGCTACCATGTGCCAATCACAGCGGCATCAATGGAGGATATCGGAGAAGATGCCCAGTCAGAAGCCGTGGAGGTGGTGCCAGAAGAACATCAAGTTGCAACTCTCTATGGGGTGCATGCAGAGGATCTACAAAATGAAACAGAGGACATCTGTCTAAACGGAGAGCTCTATATAGATATAGGAAGGTATGCTGAGCTATGCGGGGATGAGAGAGAGATCTCTTAAAGCCATAAATATTGTATTTGAGCAATTTTGCTCCGTTTTGTAAATTCAGAGTTATTCACTTGCCTCTTTCATCACTCAAGTTGAATAGAAGAAGAACGCTTTATGTTGCTGCTAACCTTTGAACATTCCAAAGCTACAAGCACATTCAAGTTCTTGTACGATTCTCCGGCTCTTTAAGTATTTGCGTTGTGAGCGGGATGAAAACACACACAATGACTCTATATTGACCCGACACACACTCTTGGGAAGATACACACACACACTATGGGGCACCACTCGGCTTACACAACACACCTGGCCGAGACAGGGAACACACCTCTGGAGTGAGAGGAGAGAGACTATCCACTTGCCCACTCCACACACACACACACATACCCAAAAAACTCAGCTCAAAAGAGGAGAATTTCTGATGTTTAGATACAATTGAGCTTGGGCCAACACCAATGGGGAAAATAGCTCACACAATATGGGTAAAATAAGCCAGATACAATCACAAACTAGAGCAGAAACTTCGCTCAGAGGAGAAACTTACACAGAAAAATAGCAGGAAAAGAGTGAGGAAGTTGGAAAAATGGACAGAGCCATCGCGTCCGGAACGGCCCAAAACCCCAGTCTACAATGTCAAAGTGCTCAAATCCGACCTCGGATGAGCAGTTTACGGCCAAAACAGGCTCCAAAATGAGCAAAAACACACCTGCGGCTGTTCCTCCTCTCTTCTCCACGTTTTTTTTTGGTCTTCTCTCTGTTGTTTTAGTTCCCACACTTAGATTTATTAGTTGGGCACCCTTGGCCTTTTAGATGACCTCAAACGGACCCCGAACAGGCCAAAAACTGACCTCGCAGTGCATAGTTGTCACCTTTTTGCATCATTCGCACACCTGGCACTCAGCTTTTTTCCAATAATGCAGCTCGCCACCACGTGAAGTGGCCCAAAAAAAAGGTCCTCATGATGACCTTTCTCCATAATTCTCACAAGCAAACACCCACGTTGTGTCTGTACTCATCCACGTGCAAATATTGACCTCGTTCGCCCTCCTGACGCCACTAGATGCCATCTGACGCACCTGCTCACCTCACGTCGTCGGCCCGCGGATAGCTTCCTCGAGAAGTTTTACGCGCTACCAACTCCTCCTTATTGTAGAAAAACACAATGGTACTAGTAACGATGAAAATCGATGCACTATGTACATGGTGTCCTACCTGTACACATGTGGGCCCCACGTAACCACCTGGCTCTGGAAAATGGGCAATACTTTATTTGATGCACCATGCATGGGTATGTACATATGCGCAATCCCTTGCTCCAAAAAACTCCTGACATAATTTGCCCATCCCCTAGCCTGCTAGATCATTCATGATCAGCAGCAGCAAAGAGAGATATGAGACTCGCCGCATCACAAGTCTCCTCATCCTTCACCAACATTTCTTGCTCCACCGACAACTCATCTTGATCCACCATCATCAATCTAGCATGATACAATTTAAGACGCAATCCATTTACCCTTGACTTATGTAGAACACCATCCAAGTTAGCCAGCTGATATGTGCCATTTGGAAAACACTCTACTACCTTGAAAGGGCCTTCCCACTTAATTTGAAACTTCTTTTGGAAGGTGTTGTCCAGCTTACTGTTGTAGCGCAAAACCAAGTCATGTTTCTTGATACCCTTACTTTTGAACTTTTGATTTATCTTTGTCAAAGCCTTATCCTGCATCTGCCCATAATGCTCCAATGCGCTCATCCTATCCAATTGGACCTCTTGTAACTGCAAGAGCCTCTCTTTGAATGCATCACTAGGCGGCCCAAGCAACTTCTCTAACATCTTGACCGCAGGCAACTCTACCTCCACAGGCAATAGTGCTTCCTTTCCATACACCAAATGAAATGGAGTAAACCCTGTACCTGTCTTCACCGAAGTACGGTAAGCCCATAATGCACTAGGCAATTCCAAATCCCAATTCTTTCCTTGGTGCTCTGTCACTTTAGAAAGAATTTGTACCAACTCACCATTGAATCTTTTATTTAAGCCATTACACTGCAGGTAGTAAGGAGTGGTATGCTGGTGCCTAATCTTCATCTTTGTGCATAAGAAGTCTAGCAATTTAGCTCTAAATCCTGGACCCTTATCTGAAAGTAGCTCTAATGGCACCCCAAACTTGCAACATATTTCATCATACACAAATTTTGCCACATCCTTTGCAGTGATCTGTTTTACTGCTATAGCCTCTGCCCATCTAGAGAGATAGTCCACTGCCGTCAAGATATAGATTTTGCCCCTGCTTGTGATAGGTAAAGGGCCTATTGCATCAATCCCCCACTTTTCAAACACATCAAATGCCATAATGGTTTTTCGTAGCTCTCGCTTCAACACTCTCTTCCCAAACGCTTGACACCTATTGCAAGACCTACACCAATGGTGAACATCCTTGTGCAAACTAGGCCATACATACCCCTCTTGCAAAATCCTATGCAAGGTGATCTTTAGAGCAAAATGGCCACCACATGCGCCTTCATGATTCTCTTCCAACACTCTGTAAAGCTCCTCCCGCCAAGGTACACGTCTCAACACGAGATCAGCCCCTTTCATGTATAAGACATCACCAATCAATTTGTACATGTATGCTCTACGCACAAAGCCATACTTCTTAGACTTCTGAATCTCCTTTGGAATGATTCCTGTTAGCAAAAACTCCTCTTCTTGAGCCAAACTTTCCCGGCCATGATAAAGAGGTAAAGTGGTCCTCAACACGAATAGCTCCCCAATCATGCCTTGACCTGCTTCATGCGCCTCTCCATTTAGAGCACGTTCAATGTGTCTGATACTCCATTCTTCAAACTTTTTTAACAGACCTTTAATTCTGAAGCACATTTCCTTCAATGAGGTGTTCTTGCTCTTCCACACATTCAGCACTTGCTTCACCACTTGCTTCAACCTTCAAACCCCATGCTTCAAACAAATGTGTAATCCGGCTTCCAATGTAGCATATTCAGCCTCATTGTTACTATGCGCATCCAATTTGAACCCTCTCTTGCATACTAGCTTTCCCTCTGGATCATAAAGTGCTATACCCCCTGAAGCTGCATCGTGGCTCTTTCTGTATGAACCATCAAAGAACAACACATGTGCATTGCTGATCTGTGGCACTTCTTCAACTACCTTTCTCACCACCTCTTCCTTAACAATAAGGGGATTCTCCTTGTAGGTCAACAAATCAGCTAGGGTAGCCCTTGTACTATCTTCCACTAGAAAAGAGAACTCAAACTCTTGCAGCTCAATTACCCATTTCTTCACCACATTTGACATGTTAATACCATTAATTAACTGTGGCAAAAAGGCATAAATCGTCAAGAAAACAAAAGGCCGTGGTAGCAAGTAATGACGAAATCATCGACAAGGAAATATTACACTGGCCATCACTAGCTCTACTTCCGATAACTTTCTCTCCGCTACCAACTTCACTCGGCTTGCACAATACACTGGCCTCATATAATGGCTGTCCTTCCCCTTTTGCAATAGCATGGCTCCAATGGCATCATCCCCTACTGATGGATTTCCATAAAAAACTTTCTCCGAATCAGGAGCCTGCATGGCTGACAACCCCCCTAACACCTCTTTCACCTCTTGAAACACTTCTTCACACTTGTCATCCCATTGCCATGGATCATGATTTGCCACTTGCTATAATGGATAAAGAAGCTGCGAAGACAATGGAATAAACCGTGCCATGTACTTCACTTTGTGTATAAAGGTTGCCAATTGCTTCGTACTCATAGGTGATGAAAGAAGAATAATAGACTTAACCTTGTCTGGATCAGCCTCAATGCCATTTTCTGACACCATGTAGCCCAATAACTTCACCCTTGGCTGTGCTAGATGACATTTCTTTGGATTTAGTTGTCCTCCACATTCATCATATCGAGCCAATACCATCTGCAGCTTCTCATGGTGTTCAGCCCTACTGCTATAAACACAGAAGTCATCCATAAAAGCTTTAACACAACTACCAATGAATGGTTCCAACACCCAATTCGCTCTCTCTTGATAGAAGAAAGGTCCATTTGACAACCCAAATGGCAATACTGTGTAGCAATAGCAGCCCCATGGCGTAATAAAAGTGGTCTTTGTGCGGTCTTTAAGAGCAATCTTCAATTGAAAATAGCCTGAAAAACCATCACACACATTGTACCTCTCATAACCTACCACTGAATCCAAGATCTGATCGATGAATGGAAGAGGATATGGGTTCTTCTTAGTGGCTGCGTTTAAGGGCTTAAAATCTACACAAATCCTCCACTTCCCATCCTTCTTTGGACTGACTACTACTGGACTCACCCATTTTGTGGTCTCCACAGGGACTATGAACCCTGCCTTCAACAACTTGTCCACCTCTTCTCGCAAGGCTTCCATTTTCTCTTGACCCATCCTTCTTAGCCTTTGCCGCACTGGCTTAGCACCTTCTTTCAGCTCTATATGCATCTCTTCTCCCTTGAACCCTCTGATCTCTTCATATGAAGTAATGAACAAATCAGGAAAACTAGCCAGCATGTGCAAATATATATCCTTCTCCATAGCTGAGAGGTCTCCACTAATCATTTGTGTCATTAATTCCTGCTTCTTTGACAACTCAACCTTGGTTTGCATCAGCCCTTCAATCACTTCATAAGGCCCTTCACTTTCATCTTCAACTTCATTCGCAAATGCGACTAAACCACACTCCTGGATTTCTTTATCCATCAAAAGAAATGCAACATCAGCATCCTCATCACTGTTGGTAGTGCTATCACTATCCTCATCTGTCACCGTGGAAGAGTCTTCATCACTAGACTCATCCTCATCTTCATAAATCTCCTCTAATCGTTTCCTTGTGTCCATATTATAAAGCTTCTTAGTACCTGTCTTTCCATAGAGGCTAATCGTACCATGTCGCCAATCTTGAACAGCTCCCACTGCACGTAACCATAGTCTGCCCAGTATAATAGGATATGCTCCCAACACTGCTGGCATCACATGAAAATCAACCACTTCCTTTGCATCATATGCCTCCACTTCTAAGCTCTTTACAACACCCAAGCATTTTACTTTTTGATGGTTTGCCAATCTGATCCGAAAACCTGACACCCCAACCACTATGAGACCCATCTTCTCAACGCATGAGTGTGTTATGACGCATATTTGGGCTCCGCCATCCACATAACCTTGTCCCAAAGTTTTCCTTTTATGCCACACATCTACTATTGGACAAATGTCTGGTAGCTCGTCCATTGCCAACACCTTCACTGAACCTCTCTCTGGCTCTTTCTCCATTGGGTTAACCATCCTCTTCCACTGTCGCTTTAGCTTAGGCACCATCTCTATAAGCTGCCCAAAAGTAACATCTGCCTTCCTGCTCGTCAGATCCTCCCTCAAGTCATAGCTTAATTGCCCATCCCCTAGTGGGAAATCTGAAACATGAAACTTTCGACGAGCTCTCCTTTTCCTCTTGGCCTTGACGTCCTCGCCTTCATGGCTCTTTCCTTTCTTCTTACTAGGACCTGGGGCACTTCTTCCTTCCTTATCCTCTGTGGTCCTCTTCCCAATAGGCATCACTAATGTATCCTCTAGCTTTGATGCCTTCTCCAAGGTGACTACACTTAGCACTTTTGTCTTTCCCTTTTCCTCCTGGGTCAGTCCACTGGTTCCTTCGTCTCCCTTAATTTCGATGCCATAATCATTTGACCTAGTTAGCACCTGTCTTGGCAATGGATACATGTCTCCCCCCATCCTTGGTGGCTTATCACATTGCGGGCTGATGTGACCCAACTCTCCACAATTGTAACATGTGGGTGTCTGCCTCCAAAACCTACCATTGCGTTGTCCAACACCATTCCTAGGCCTTTCTTCACCTCCTTGCTGATTTGCAAACCTCCCTCGACCTCGATTATTTCCCACTTGACCTAGCATGTTTAGGCTGAGATTCTTCATCAAATCTACCATTTGCCTCATGTCTTGCCTTAGCCCATCATCTTGCACTGCTGTAGTGACCACTGCTGGCATAACCTGAGTAGTAACTACTGGTTCATGATGAACCCCTGACATGCGCCCTTGTAAAGACTCTATAGGCTGAAATTTAGACCTCATTGGCAAAGACTCCACCCCTAACTGGCTCATTTTCCTCAGCTTCCACTCTTTATTCCTTGCTCCCTCTAGTGCATCTTCATATGTCCTAGGCTTCTTTAGCTCTACTCTCCAACGTATATTCTCCCAAAGACCAGCCAAGAACCTGTCCTTCTTCATCATGTCAGGCGGGGGTACCTGTGGTGCTAAAGCCTTGCACATTCGCTCCCATGCCAATGAAAACTTTCGTATGTACACATCTACTGGCTCACCTTCCTTTTGTACCAAAGCCTGTACTTCTTGCCACACTTTGTCAGGATCTTCTATCTTCACAAACTCCACTTCCAATCCATGCCTTAGATTGTCCCAACTCAATCTTATAGGTGGATCAGCCATACGCAACTCCTCTTCAAATGCTTTGGACCAAGCTCGTGCATCACTCTTCAAACAAATTTGGAGAAGGCGTAACATTTGCGTAGGGTCATGAATCTGGTTGCTAATGCAGGCAACCTCCATCTTTTCCAGAAAGTCCTCCACATCTTCATCACTTCTTCCATGAAACTCGGGATAAGAGAAAGCCATGGCTAGAGAACCCCTTCAAACACACGTGCAAGAACCCAAAACTTTTCACTACCCAATCCCCAGAAACTTCAATGGAGCTCAGGTTTAGATGAGAACAAACACATGCACATCAAATGAGTTTTCATAGTTGATCATCGGAATGACAACAGGCAAAGGACATTCCAGGATCTCTCTCAATCTTCTTGGCCCAAACATAAAGACTATGAGCTGCTGGAAAAAGATCTTCCTGGACACATGAACATTAATCTGAATTCTTTGAGTTAAATGAAAAGGAGTGAACTGAGGGCCATTTTGATCATCCATTAAAGCCAACCATGAAGCTCCCAAGAAGGCACACCTGACTCAACCTCTGATTTTGCCAAAATTTCAGCAGCATAACATCATAAATGGCTCAAAATACCAAAAAACCAGCCATCATAACTTGGGAAAATTCCGACAGAGTTTCCCCAGAAGTAGAGCAGTAGGAACCCAAAATATAGACTGTCTATGTATGCATAAACTGTCAACAATAGAACCCGAGCATCAAGTAGGACTCACTAGTACATAGCCTAAGGCGAGGTCACAAAAAGGGTGCTCCAGCTACCTGTATCACCGAAAGGATCTCCACATTTGAGAATCCCCCAGCTCAATAAAAACCTCACGCTATCGACCCTCACACGAAGGCTAATGCAAATCGCATATAGTCAAGTCTCAGAAATGACTATCTTCCAGACCAAGTCTCAGAAATGGCTGGGACTGCCAAATACAACCAAGTATGGCTCCACAAATACGTACAATGGCAGTTTCCACAAGTAACGTACAATCCAGCAGACAATGCGCTCAAATAGGCGCCAAGTGATGCATACCCACAACAACTGCAAGTGACATCACTGCTAGTATATCACTGTACTCCAGCTACCTGTACCTGAGTGAATCACTTGTACCTGTACCTGTCCCTGTAACCTGTAACCTCTAACCTGTAATCTGCAACCTGTAACCTGTAATCCCGAATCTCGAAGCTTGAAGCTCGAAGCAGAAGGTACTCGAAGAAGATCCTCCGTGGGGGCGCCAAAAGAATGTGAGCCGGATGAAAACACACACAGCGCCTCTATATCGACCCGACATACACTCTTGGGAAGATACACACACACACTATGGGGCACCACTCGGCTTACACAACACACCTGGCCGAGACAGGGAACACACCTCTGGAGTGAGAGGAGAGAGACTATCCACTTGCCCACTCCACACACACACACACACACACCCAAAAAACTCAGCTCAAAAGAGGAGAATTTCTGATGTTTAGATACAATTGAGCTTGGGCCAACACCAATGGGGAAAATAGCTCACACAATATGGGTAAAATAAGCCAGATACAATCACAAACTAGAGCAGAAACTTCGCTCAGAGGAGAAACTTACACAGAAAAACAGCAGGAAAAGAGTGAGTAATTTGGCAAAATGGACAGCGCCATCGCGTCCGGAACGGCCCAAAACCCCAGTCTACAATGTCAAAGTGCTCAAATCCGACCTCGGATGAGCAGTTTACGGCCAAAACAGGCTCCAAAATGAGCAAAAACACACCTGCAGCTGTTCCTCCTCTCTTCTCCACGTTTTTTTCTGGTCTTCTCTCTGTTTTTTTAGTTCCCACACTTAGATTTATTAGTTGGGCACCCTTGGCCTTTTAGATGACCTCAAACGGACCCCGAACAGGCCAAAAACTGACCTCGCAGTGCATAGTTGTCACCTTTTTGCATCATTCGCACACCTGGCACTCAGCTTTTTTCCAATAATGCAGCTCGCCACCACCTGAAGTGGCCCAAAAAAAAGGTCCTCATGATGACCTTTCTCCATAATTCTCACAAGCAAACACCCACGTTGTGTCTGTACTCATCCACGTGCAAATATTGACCTCGTTCGCCCTCCTGACGCCACTAGATGCCATCTGACGCACCTGCTCACCTCACGTCGTCGGCCCGCGGATAGCTTCCTCGAGAATTTTTACGCGCTACCAACTCCTCCTTATTGTAGAAAAACACAATGGTACTAGTAACGATGAAAATCGATGCACTATGTACATGGTGTCCTACCTGTACACATGTGGGCCCCACGTAACCACCTGGCTCTGGAAAATGGGCAATACTTTATTTGATGCACCATGCATGGGTATGTACATATGCGCAATCCCTTGCTCCAAAAAACTCCTGACATAATTTGCCCATCCCCTAGCCTGCTAGATCATTCATGATCAGCAGCAGCAAAGAGAGATATGAGACTCGCCGCATCACAAGTCTCCTCATCCTTCACCAACATTTCTTGCTCCACCGACAACTCATCTTGATCCACCATCATCAATCTAGCATGATACAATTTAAGACGCAATCCATTTACCCTTGACTTATGTAGAACACCATCCAGGTTAGCCAGCTGATATGTGCCATTTGGAAAACACTCTACTACCTTGACAGGGCCTTCCCACTTAATTTGAAACTTCTTATGGAAGGAGTTGTCCAGCTTACTGTTGTAGCGCAAAACCAAGTCATGTTTCTTGATACCCTTACTTTTGAACTTTTCATTTATCTTTGTCAAAGCCTTATCCTGCATCTGCCCATAATGCTCCAATGCGCTCATCCTATCCAACTGGACCTCTTGTAACTGCAAGAGCCTCTCTTTGAATGCATCACTAGGCGGCCCAAGCAACTTCTCTAACATCTTGACCGCAGGCAACTCTACCTCCACAGGCAATAGTGCTTCCTTTCCATACACCAAATGAAATGGAGTAAACCCTGTACCTGTCTTCACCGAAGTACGGTAAGCCCATAATGCACTAGGCAATTCCAAATCCCAATTCTTTCCTTGGTGCTCTGTCACTTTAGAAAGATTTTGTACCAACTCACCATTGAATCTTTCATTTAAGCCATTACACTGCGGGTAATAAGGAGTGGTATGCTGGTGCCTAATCTTCATCTTTGTGCATAAGAAGTCTAGCAATTTAGCTCTAAATCCTGGCCCCTTATCTGAAAGTAGCTCTAATGGCACCCCAAACTTGCAACATATTTCATCATACACAAATTTTGCCACATCCTTTGCAGTGATCTGTTTTACTGCTATAGCCTTTGCCCATCTAGAGAGATAGTCCACTGCCGTCAAGATATAGATTTTGCCCCTGCTTGTGATAGGTAAAGGGCCTATTGCATCAATCCCCCACTTTTCAAACACATCAAATGCCATAATGGTTTTTCGTAGCTCTCGCTTCAACACTCTCTTCCCAAACGCTTGACACCTATTGAAAGACCTACACCAATGGTGAACATCCTTGTGCAAACTAGGCCATACATACCCCTCTTGCAAAATCTTATGCAAATTGATCTTTAGAGAAAAATGGCCACCACATGCGCCTTCATGATTCTCTTCCAACACTCTGTAAAGCTCCTCCCGCCAAGGTACACGTCTCAACACGAGATCAGCCCCTTTCATGTATAAGACATCACCAATCAATTTGTACATGTATGCTCTACGCACAAAGCCATACTTCTTAGACTTCTGAATCTCCTTTGGAATGATTCCTGTTAGCAAAAACTCCTCTTCTTGAGCCAAACTTTCCCGGCCATGATAAAGAGGTAAAGTGGTCCTCAACATGAATAGCTCCCCAATCATGCCTTGACCTGCTTCATGCGCCTCTCCATTTAGAGCACGTTCAATGTGTCTGATACTCCATGCTTCAAACTTTTTTAACAGACCTTTAATTCTGAAGCACATTTCCTTCAATGAGGTGTTCTTGCTCTTCCACACATTCAGCACTTGCTTCACCACTAACAAGGCATCACCTTTTATGCTCAACCTTCGAACCCCATGCTTCAAAGAAATGTGTAATCCGGCTTCCAATGTAGCATATTCAGCCTCATTGTTACTATGCGCATCCAATTTGAACCCTCTCTTGCATACTAGCTTTCCCTCTGGATCATAAAGTGCTATACCCCCTGAAGCTGCATCGTGGCTCTTTCTGTATGAACCATCAAAGAACAACACATGTGCATTGCTGATCTGTGGCACTTCTTCAACTACCTTTCTCACCACCTCTTCCTTAACAATAAGGGGATTCTCCTTGTAGGTCAACAAATCAGCTAGGGTAGCCCTTGTACTATCTTCCACTAGAAAAGAGAACTCAAACTCTTGCAGCTCAATTACCCATTTCTTCACCACATTTGACATGTTAATACCATTAATTAACTGTGGCAAAAAGGCATAAATCGTCAAGAAAACAAAAGGCCGTGGTAGCAAGTAATGACGAAATCGTCGACAAGGAAATATTACACTGGCCATCACTAGCTCTACTTCCGATAACTTTCTCTCCGCTACCAACTTCACTCGGCTTGCACAATACACTGGCCTCATATAATGGCTGTCCTTCCCCTTTTGCAATAGCATGGCTCCAATGGCATCATCCCCTACTGATGGATTTCCATAAAAAACTTTCTCCCAATCAGGAGCCTGCATGGCTGACAACCCCCCTAACACCTCTTTCACCTCTTGAAACACTTCTTCACACTTGTCATCCCATTGCCATGGATCATGCTTTGCCACTTGCTATAATGGATAAAGAATCTGCGAAGACAATGGAATAAACCGTGCCATGTACTTCACTTTGTGTATAAAGGTTGCCAATTGCTTCGTACTCATAGGTGATGGAAGAAGAATAATAGACTTAACCTTGTCTGGATCAGCCTCAATGCCATTTTCTGACACCATGTAGCCCAACAACTTCACCCTTGGCTGTGCTAGATGACATTTCTTTGGATTTAGTTGTCCTCCACATTCATCATATCGAGCCAATACCATCTGCAGCTTCTCATGGTGTTCAGCCCTACTGCTATAAACACAGAAGTCATCCATAAAAGCTTTAACACAACTACCAATGAATGGTTCCAACACCCAATTCGCTCTCTCTTGATAGAAGGAAGGTCCATTTGACAACCCAAATGGCAATACTGTGTAGCAATAGCAGCCCCATGGCGTAATAAAAGTGGTCTTTGTGCGGTCTTTAAGAGCAATCTTCAATTGAAAATAACCTGAAAAACCATCACACACATTGTACCTCTCATAACCTACCACTGAATCCAAGATCTGATCGATGAATGGAAGAGGATATGGGTTCTTCTTAGTGGCTGCGTTTAAGGGCTTAAAATCTACACAAATCCTCCACTTCCCATCCTTCTTTGGACTGACTACTACTGGACTCACCCATTCTGTGGTCTCCACAGGGACTATGAACCCTGCCTTCAACAACTTGTCCACCTCTTCTCGTAAGGCTTCCATTTGCTCTTGACCCATCCTTCTTAGCCTTTGCCGCACTGGCTTAGCACCTTCTTTCAGCTCTATATGCATCTCTTCTCCCTTGAACCCTCTGATCTCTTCATATGAAGTAATGAACAAATCAGGAAAACTAGCCAGCATGTGCAAATATATATCCTTCTCCATAGCTGAGAGGTCTCCACTAATCATTTGTGTCATTAATTCCTGCTTCTTTGACAACTCAACCTTGGTTTGCATCAGCCCTTCAATCACTTCATAAGGCCCTTCACTTTCATCTTCAACTTCATTCGCAAATGCGACTAAACCACACTCCTGGATTTCTTTATCCATCAAAAGAAATGCAACATCAGCATCCTCATCACTGTTGGTAGTGCTATCACTATCCTCATCTGTCACCGTGGAAGAGTCTTCATCACTAGACTCATCCTCATCTTCATAAATCTCCTCTAATCGTTTCCTTGTGTCCATATTATAAAGCTTCTTAGTACCTGTCTTTCCATAGAGGCTAATCGTACCATGTCGCCAATCTTGAACAGCTCCCACTGCACGTAACCATAGTCTGCCCAGTATAATAGGATATGCTCCCAACACTGCTGGCATCACATGAAAATCAACCACTTCCTTTGCATCATATGCCTCCACTTCTAAGCTCTTTACAACACCCAAGCATTTTACTTTTTGATGGTTTGCCAATCTGATCCGAAAACCTGACACCCCAACCACTATGAGACCCATCTTCTCAACGCATGAGTGTGTTATGACGCATATTTGAGCTCCGCCATCCACATAACCTTGTCCCAAAGTTTTCCTTTTATGCCACACATCTACTATTGGACAAATGTCTGGTAGCTTCGACACCGCCTCGTGTTCGACGAGGCTGTTTACCCTCCCCTTCTTTGCCCGTCCCGACACCAGCCATGGCATCGCCATCGACACCATGTTTTGCGCGGCTGAGTGTCGTTCTCCACAGCTACACACCACTAGCTACTCCTCCAGGAGTCACTCCAGTGGTAACTCCTCGCTTCGGGGCGTCCGTACCCCCGTTGACATGCTGCTAGAGACCCCGGTCGAGACACCCAGGTTCACGCCTCAGCGGCGAGAGGGCTTGCCTTACTCCGTCGACTTCAGCAACGGCATCATCTTGGATGATGACGACAAGAAGGTGATTTCGCGCATGCGCGGTCTTTCCTCTCAGGTGTTTAGACACTACATACTAAACACCTGGAGTGAAGTACCGAACGAATTAAAAGACAGAGTCATCAGCATGCTTCATGACGAGTTTCCCGTTCCAACACGGGATGAGCGCTTCAATGAAGATGTGATGAAGGTTCAAATGCGCGAATACTGCAAGCATAAGCGTTCCGAAGTGCAAAAAGCAATCAAGCATGGATGGAACAGACCAGATTGGCTGGCCAAAGAAGATTGGAAGCATGCAAAGAAAGAAGCACGCGAGAATCCCGACAAGTGGAAGCAACAAAAGGAGGCAGCCAGAGCGCGATTAGAGGCAGGGAGCTTGCACCACTTGGGGAGCGGCGGGTGGGCATCATTTGAGGCCGATTTTGTAAGTGTTTTCGCATCTATGTTCGATAGTTTAGGGTTTATGGGATTTGAAATTCTAACATAATGGATTCTTTGCATGTTTTGACAGTGGTCGTTTACAGGACGTGATCCCACACCGTACGAGCGTGAGTACGCAGGCAAGAAGGGCTTAAACTTCCTTATAGACATCCTGACTTCTCGCAGCGGCATGGTTAGTATTAGGGTTTATTCTTTTCTATTTATTGTATTGTTTTATAAACGTCGCTCGCTATATGTTTATACTTACAAAAAGCTATCTTTTTTTTTTTTGCAAAATCCGATAGATACGCCGCTTGGACGCGATGAGACGTCTGATTAGACGATGTCAATTTAGCCATAGCTAGATAGTATTAGTTTCTTTTTGTCATAGCTTATGTATCATGAGACCATGTAACTATGTATTTTTGAAAACCATGTATATTTTTTAAATAATGACAATGGTTTGTAAATATTACATTTGCAATGATTAACAATCAAGTGATTTTGCTGTTGTGTGCAATTGTCATTTATTTACTTCCATCAATTCACGCTTGTCATTTTTGTATCTTTATTTTGCAAACAATACTTACTATGGATGATGGAGTTAATGATTATATTGTCTTGTGGGTGACTATTTTGGGTCTATATTTATCTTTTCACTTTTTTTCAAAGGTAAATAGACCAATGAAACATTCAATATGGTTGATGGGTTGAATTCCCTACCACCAAAAAATTTTAATCTCTGGCGTCGCTATATAAGGCTCTGCAGCGTCGTATCTATGGCCCTGCAGCGTTGCTATAACCATCTCTATAGGCGTCGCTATATAGCGACACATATAGCGATGCTTATAGCGATTGTGATAGTGACATTCCCCTATCGACGCTAATAGCGACGCTTTTAGCGACGCCGGGGGTTTTAAAAACCCAGTATTTTCGTCGCTATAAGCATCACAAGAGCACACAACCTCTTGTAGTGAATGTTATATGACCCCCCAAAGTTACAAAATTAAAATGCTGAAAACGTACAAACAAAAAAAATCAAAGTGCCGCAATGTAAAATCTTAAGCTGGAAGAGAAATCTCAGCTTGATTTGGTATTCACTCACATGTATCGCCTATGGCACTAGAGCCCTAGAGGTTCCCAGTGTGGGCGCTTTTCCTTGAAAAGCAAAAATCCCAAGGCATACAAAGCACACACATCAAAATTGAAACAATGTGCAAATACTTTGGGGGGTGAAAGAAACGGAAATAATTCAGGCAATGATTTCATGAGCAATTTCTTTTATCGTAGCTTAACTACAAGGTCTTCTAGGTATAGCCTCCAGTCAGCCCTCGGACATGAAATACTTGGCTCTTGCGATTAAACAACTTAATTGACCAGAGAAAATTGAGAAGTTTTCCCATGGTATTAATAGTCAATCTTAGTGCCTTTCGATCGTTAAATTAGCGATCCCTGACTTGTTTAATTTTTTACCTTTACAACTGTTTATGCATTTGATTATATTGCAATTTAATGTTTATTAATAACAAATGGTTTAAAATTCTGTTACCAATCAAATTGTCTGCCTACAATTGCATATGCTTTTTCATTGTATATGAGAATGCAATTATTGTGCCCATGTTGTTTGATTTTGCACTATGAAGAAGGCTAAGGACATTCATCTCAAATGCTCTTCCACCTCGACGAACAAGCTTCAACTCAATAGCTTCCGATGAACCAATCTACATTAGGAAGGGGGTCATGTTAACCCTCACGCACATTCCTATCACCTAAGACGAATGTCGTATTATTTATTTGGTAGAGTCAGGTATCGGGCTTGTCGGTCCAATAGGAAAAGGGTAAGAGTGATCGCCGATGAGAGGTGCACTCTAACCGGAACATTCAAGGGATAAGTTGGCTAATCATTGGCACCCTAGTGTGAATGGGGTGAGCTCATATAAAAGTCAACTAAACGTAAAATTCATTCATTCTCTCATTGTGCAATTGAAGAGGGCTCTTGCTCCATCTCCGTCTTCTTCTTCTTCATCTCCTTGTCTGTGTGTATGCGTGAGACACACAGAGAGAGAGAGAGAGAGACAGAGAGAGAGTGTGCGATCGAGCATTGTGACGACGGCATGGCGGCGGTGAAGTAGTTGAGCAGCGCAACAGCGGCTCCTTCTTCTTCGCGGCGAGGAATCCTCCACGAAAACAAGCGTAGAGCGGTGAGTGACACACGATTACCGTCTTTGAGCTTACTAGTTTAGGCTAGTTGCGTGCTTGGAGCCATTTGTGGCTCGCACACAGTGTATCGACAAGTCCCTTGCATTGACACGTGCGGCAGACACGCACACAAAGATTTAGTATCACCAGAATCATCCATGGACCATGAGGCTCCCATAAGTTGTTCGTTAAAAGTAGCATCACAATTCACATTGAATACTTTCTTGAAGGAAGGGTCATAGAATTTGTAGCCTTTGAAAATGTCAGAATATCCAATAAAAATAACTTTAAGACCAGGAGCATCAAGCTTCGTTCGTGTTTCTTTGGAACATGAATATAAGCTATACATCCAGAGGTTCAAAAATGAGCTACAGAAGGAATGTCACCTCTCCATGCTATGCTGGGTATCTTACCAAAGGGTGCAGTAGTAGGAAGATGATTTTGAATAAATACTGCTGTCAAAGTAGCTCCAGCCCAAAAAATACGAGATAACCCAAAACGAATCAACACACATCTTACAGTGATGGCCAGTTTTTGAAGGCCTTAATCGTGGGTACTAACCCCAAGAAGAAGAGCATTATAAGTTTTTAAAAACGCATTTTCTATTGCAGGTTGCCGCCATCACCCCCCCTCCTTGTCCTTGCACTCACAGAGGGGTTGTCACTCTCTCTCTCTCTCTCCCCTCCATTATCGAAAAAAGCTAGAAGCCAGCTCTCTCTCTCTCTCTCTCTCTCTCTCTCTCTCTCTCTCTCTCTCTCTCTCTCTCTCTCTCTCTCTCTCTCTCTCTCTCTCTCTCTCTCTCTCTCTCTCTCTCTCTCTCTCTCTCTCTGTGTGTGTGTGTGTGTGTGTGTGTGTGTGTGTGTGTGTGTGTGTGTGTGTGTGTGTGTGTGTGTGTGATCAACAAAAAAAACTCTCTCTCTCTCTCTCTCTCTCTCTCTCTCTCTCTCTCTCTCTCTCTCTCTCTCTCTCTCTCTCTCTCTCTCTCTGTGTGTGTGTGTGTGTGTGTGTGTGTGTGTGTGTGTGTGTGTGTGTGTGTGTGTGTGTGTGTGTGTGTGTGTGTCATCAACAAAAAAAAAACTTTCTCTCTCTCTCTCTCTCTCTCTCTCTCTCTCTCTCTCTCTCTCTCTCTCTCTCTCTCTCTCTCTCTCTCTCTCTCTCTCTCTCTCTCTCTCTCTCTCTCTCATACACACACACACACTACAAAACACTTACACACACACACATTCACAAAACACATACATGTACACACTCACCCTCACACAACTGTCAATGTCTCTCTCTCTCTCTCTCTCTCTCTCTCTCTCTCTCTCTCTCTCTCTCTCTCTCTCTCTCTCTCTCTCTCTCTCTCTCTGTGTGTGTGTGTGTGTGCCCCCTATTCACTCCCCATGACGAGTTCTACGTGCAGGGGCCTAGCGTAGACGCCGTTGGGAACCATTTTGCACTTACGTTTATCATTTGGTGCCCCCACTAAGGAGGGTTTCTCGGAATCCTTCAGTTTGCAACATTGAAGACGACGCACGTCGTCGACCATGGACGAGTGGCTGTGAGATCTCTCATTCTAACCGTGAATCAAGAGTCACCAGAGGGAGGACAGCAGGCTGCTCTCATTGCCATCACCCACCGCAGTCTATCAATGAGTGCCAATCAATAGAAGTAAAGGAGAAGCGAAAATCCTCTACGTCGACGTCCATCGTGAAGAAATCATCCATATTAAGGAAGGAAAGAGGTTAGTAAAGCCTCTTTTCCCCAAGAAATTTGAAAATTTAAGTGTAGCCTTGGCTCCTAAATGGCCGAAAGGGGCTGCTTGTGCCAACGGAAAAGGAGGGCTAGGCCAATCCTAAATCACATGACCCCCAAGGAAGAAGAAACACCTGGCCACGCGAGTGCTTCAAGTTCGGCTCTGGAAAGCAGAATCGTGCCCAGGCTGCCAGAAAGAAAGTCATCCAAGGTAAAGTGGTGGAAGATCGCCTATCGATTTGTGGCACGCATGCGATTACTGCCAATTCACTTTGACAACCCCAAAGCGGAGGTGATAAGGAGGTTCCCATGCCCTAGAGAAGAGTGGTTTGGCTACTGTCATCGTTGTTTTGGAAGGCGGGTAGAGGGCCTTCCTTCTCTTTCCGTGCAACTCATCTTGAAGAAACTGTCCACCACGGGTGAAACCTAGTGGATTGAATATGAGCTACAATTAAATGGTGTGGAGTTCATGCAACGAGCTGATTATGGTAACTAACTTTTCAACACTGGCATGGTAAGGGTATAAGTGAATACTCTAGACTCTCTGCATCATGGATAACGGACCAACTTCTTTTTCGTTTAGATTTTTGCAACACATGCACATACATATATATGTAGATAGGAAGATCTTCTAGTAGCAAAAGATTGTGTTCTTGTTTGGTGAGGAGAGATTCTTAGCTCCTCAAATCCCATTATCCTCCCCGTGTTGGATTACCATCACTCTTTCAATGTTTCAATTTTCATCTTGTTTTGATCTATCCACCCAACCTTGTAAGAAAGCCGATATAAGCCACTAAGTTACTTTTGTTTAAGAGAAAAAACAGAGTTTGAAAATCTTGTTTTGCAATGGCAAACGTTTCCTTCCCAACCTTCACGGGTAAGGTGGGAGAAGATGCTTTGGATTTCTTAGATAATCTTGAGATAGCATGTGTCATCTCTGGAATGTCTATGTATTTTTCCACTGTTAATGAAAGTGGAAGCAAGATCATGGTACAACGCCTTGGTGCAAGCCACCAAGGAGAGGTGGAACCTGCTAAGAGCAACATTTCTAAGGCACTTTGGAGAAGGCACCACATCGGAGAAATTTTGGCAATTGCTGATGGAGTTGAAGCAAGGAAGTATAGCTGAATATGCAGCCTACAAATTGAAGTTTGTGGATCTATGGGGACGATCAGTTGCATCAATGAGGGAGGGAAAAGGGGAACTTGAGTTTCTAAAGAAAGACCGGTTTGTGGCTGGTTTATGGCCAATTCTTAAAGAGAAGGTGAAGGGAAGGTTTCTTGCTACGTATGAGGTAGCAGTTGAAGTAGCTCGCCTTACAGATAATAAATTTCTTCTATAAGCCAGGACTACCGAGGAAGAGGAACCTGGAAGGGCCCGACCAAACCTAGCCACACCTGCAGTAGCACGCATGCCGATCTTCCGTCGAGTCTTAGACGCCAAGGTTTAACCTGGAAGGGCCCGACCAAACCTAGCAACCATGCGTCTAGCCTCGGCGGAAGATCGACATCGTGGATTTTTCATTGGGAAAGTATGCTAAACAATATGATCTAGTTCAGTATGTTTTGATGCAGGGTCCGAAAATAACATGACCCCAATTACTCCATCTTGCACCAAGGATGAGGAGACAATGGACGAAGATGGTAAGTACTAGAAAGTCAAAACCAAGGATAGTTGGGTCTATCTTTGGGAGGAATCTAGACAACATCCTACCTATCATGGATGCCCACATCAAGGGGCAATGCATCTCAAACATCTGCATAGATGGTGGCACACAAATATGCATCATGAGTGAGAAAATGATACACCATCTAGGACTAGAGGTAAGTAGACCGGCACCCTACCGAGCTAAAATGGAAAATAACGTCAAAGGAAATCCGTAGGCATTGTGAATGCAGTTAAGGTGAAGTCATTCAACACGAAAGTGGAGATAGATATTTTTTTCATGCCACACAAAGGGGAGGTCTACCCTATCATTCTTGGAAGACCATGGATCATGGCTATGGAGGCTAAGCAAGACTGGAGTACCGGGATGATCTAAATGAAGGATGCTAAAGGAAAGCCCATATTCTATGACATGAAGACTGGGAAGCAACACAACATGATCTCGGAGGCATCAGAAGATGAATTTACCAGTGACTCTTTGACCACCTTAGAGATCCAAAGAGATTGATGCAGTCTGAGGCACCACTAGGGACCATCAGATACGCAACCCTTGGTGGATACAAGTAAGTTACATCAGATGCTCTCCAATGAGTTAGCTAGTGAAGAGAGAGAAGAGTACATCTCTATGCTAGGTAACTTCACCACACTTTTCATTGATAGTTATGACAAGATCACAGGCATCACAGTGGTGCAGCGCCGCAAAAGACTCAAGGAAGGAAGTAAGCCTGTGGTGCAAAAGCTCAGAAGGATTGGGGTAGTTCAACAAGAGGCATTGCTCAAAGAGGTAAGGAATTTGCTACAAGTAGGTTTCATTTACCCTGTCAAAGACTCAGAGTGGGTCTCTCGAGTGGTGGCCATGCCAAAGAAGAACGGAAAGCGGAGAGTTTGTGTAGACTACAAACCTCTCAATGTAGCAACAAAGAGGGGTCATTTTCCCCTTCCATTCCAAGACAAGATTCTCAACGAGGTAGCACGTCACGAGTGCTACACAGTATGCGATGGCTACTGAGGCTATTTTTAGATTAGCATTGCAGAAGAAGACCAAAAAAAGACAACCTTCATAACACCATGAGGATGCTTTGCTTACAAAGTGATGCCTTTTGGCCTCACCAACGCTCCGGCCACATTCCAACGCTATGTAACTTTTGTCTTCCAGCCATACTTTAGTAAGTCAATACGGGTTTTCATAGATGATTTCTGCATCTACAGCGCTCGCTCCCTCCATTTGAGCAAGGTCTATGATGGCTTGGCTAGGTTGTAGGCCTTGGGTGGCCAGCTTAACATAGATAAGTGTCACATTGGTGAAAGCAACGACACTCTTCTCGGCCATGTAATTTCAGCCAAAGGAATTGAGGTTGACCAAGCAAGGTTCAAGCTTTAGTATCCTTGTCATCACCCACAACAGCTAAGCAATTGGTCTCTTTCCTTCAAAAGGTAAGGTATTTGAGCAGGTTCATTCACTTGCTCTCTCAAGTGGTTCTCTCTTTACAACAAGTCACCCATAGAGATGTTTTCCTATGGAGTGAAGAAAATGAGAAACAGTTCAGCGAAGTGAAACAGATCCTGGCTTCACTTCCCACCATTGCACCCCCTAAATGGGATGAGCCATTTTATGTTAACCCCAGTGTAGGAAGTGATACACTTGGGGCCCTATTAATGCGGAAGGACCCCCAAACCTCTTTCATGCGTCCTATCTACTTCTCTAGTCCTGTCATGACCCCATCAAAAAAAGGATTCACCACGGTAGAGCACATGGTGCTTGCATTGTTGTTTGCCACTACAAAGTTCCTCTCTTATCTATTGCCTAAACCTTTTTTAATTATAACAATGGAAGAAGTCTTTCTGTATGTAATGAAACACATGTATGTCTCATCTAGAATCTCTAAGTGGATCGTTAGATTAAAAGAGTTCGATTACACTATGCAACTAGAGAACTCCGTAAGAGCTAGTATAGCAGGTCTCACTATGAGAAAAAGATAAAGCTCAACACAGAAGGCAAAGGAGTGACACCAATGGTGGAGGTTCCTAAGCTAGAAGGAGCTCACTCTCTTTTCTTTGATGGAGCTTACAAAAGGACAGTGGACTAGGCTGCAAACATTGTCATTTTCAATGAGCAAAGGAAAAAGGTCTTCTCTATTGGGCAGTTACTACACTCCCACTCCAACAACGAATCAGAGTACACGACCCTATTTCTTGGATTAGAAAAATGTGTTTTGCAAGAGGTTCAGCGCCTAAATGTGTTTGGCGATGTTATGCTCTTGTTGATAAAGCAGATAAATGGCACTTGGGTTTGTAAAAATTAGGTTTTGCTTGGCCAATTATGCCAAGTTAAGGATCTTTTAAGAAAGTTTGAAGCAGCGCAATTATTTCATGTCCCTAGGGAAAAAAATCAAGGAGCGTATTCTCTAGCCAAGGAAAGAATACAAGATGTTCCCATAAGAGCAATCAAACTGAAGCTGCCCCTCTTTCAGGATAGCGATGCTATGCCTGCTATCATCAGCTTCTTAGGTACAGGAGAATGTCCTGAAGGGTATACCAAGGGCCAGAAACAATGGCTTGTCCGAAAGGAAACAAGATACTTCCCTATAAACACCTTGTACTGCAAGGGCAAAGACCAGATTCTCAGGCGAGTGCCAACCTCCAGTGAAATCACGTAGGTGATCTCAAGTTTCCATGATGGTGCTTGCGGCGGCCACTTTGCTCTAGATATTACTAGTAGGAAGATTCTATGACAGGATTCTCTTGGCGTAGTCTGAACAGGGATGTGCATCATTGGTGTAAAACATGCAAAGCTTGTCAAGTATCCTGTGATCGAACACTAACCTATGAGCCACAAACTCCTATCATCTCATATGGCCCGTTTGAGAAGTGGGGGATAGATGCAATTGGTCCTTTACCAAGTGCCCAATTGGGTAAACTGTACATTCTAGTTGGTGTAGACTACATGACCCAATGGGCGGAAGCAGCATCCACCACACGCATTACAACCCAAGAAGTGGAAAAGTTCATATTTGAGCACATCTGCTGGGCTTTGACACACCTCTGGAGATAATATCTGATAGAGGGCCAGGTTTTAGAGGCGATTTGGTGGGAGAACTAATGAAAAAGCTAGGCATCACATGCCGACACTCAACTTTGTACTATCCACAGTGCAATGGTCTAGTGGAAAAGGTAAATGGCATGATCTGTAAAATCATCACAAAGTAGGTGAATAACCACACTAGTGATTGAGATAAGCATCTCATGGCCACTCTTTGGGCCTACCGCATGACATTCCAAACATCACTAGGTTTCACCCCTTTCCATCTCGTATATGGAAAAGAGGCCATTCTACCCCATCGATGTTCAGATAGCCAGCTTGCGAGTCATGGCCAGCCAATTACAATGCCCAATTTCCCATCTCTACAACCACATCTTGGATCTAGAAAGACTTCAGTTAGACATCGAAGATACGATCAATGACTATACGATGCAAGTAGAACGACGCCAACTCACATTCAATCAACAGATTAAGAAAAAGGGTATGAAGAAAGGCATGTTAGTATTGAGATACGACAATATATTTGACAATAGGAACAATAAGAAGTTTCAGCCCAAATTGGAAGGGCTACTCATTATCAAAAGGCGATACACTAATGGTAGCTACAAATAGATGGAGGCAGATGGTCGCATTCACAAGACCAGAGTCGATGGTTGGAGGTTCAAAAGGTACTTCTTAAGGTTTGATCCGGAGTTCATGGTAGATATTTCCAGAGGATTTAGTGCTAGAGAACTAGCAGCAGAGCTAGAGGCATGAATGCCTCTAGCCAGAAGGGGAGGGCTAATGATGGCCAATTTTTGAAGGCTTTAACCGTGGGCACTAACCCCAAGAAGGGTAGCATTATAAGTCAAAAGAAAAAAAGCATTTTCTATAGCAAGTTGCCGCCATCACTGTTGGGAAATAAGACGTAGCTAAATAGATAATTGAGTAGATTACTTAATGGAGAGAGACAGATTTACATACACGATATTGTAGAGTAGAGAGAGAGAGAGAGTACACACGATATACGTGGTTCACCCAATGTGGGCTATGTCCACGGGAAAGCAGCCACTCAGTGGCTTTAGTACTTCAAAACAAGAAGTAGTTTACAAAGGGATTATACCCTTAATGGAGCTCCCGCCTTGCTTCCCTCTCACCACCTCACACTCACCTTGTTGCATCAACTTCACACACTATAAAATGTGTGTAGAAATGGCCTCCTTTTATAGGCCAAAAGGGCTGCCCTCTCTTATGAGAGGCAGCCATGTGTAGCCGCCCTTGTGTGAATAAGTCCAAATCTAACCCTCCAATCTGCCCATGTGTGACCGTCCTTGTGTAGACAAATCTGCTTTTGAATTCGGCCACCGGCCATTGACTTCTGACCACCGGCCAACCGACGGTTGTTTTCCGACCACTTTCTGGCCGCCGTCTGGCCATAATATTCCGGCAAAAAGGAATATTCCGACGAGGGGGGAAAAAAGTCTCGGGGGCTTCCGTCCCCGAGGCCCCTAAAGTTGTCCCTGATTTTTGACCGTGAAAATTTTGGTTTCCGGCAAGTGATTTTCCTTTACGCACGATGGCTTCTCCTCATAATGGGGGCCTTACAAATGTGCGCTTTTACCACAGAAAATTACAAGGGTAAATCAGGCTCCATACTTAACAATCTCCCACTTGGAGACTGATCTCCAAACCAAACCTGTGACTGCTTTCCATTCTAGCTTCTTATTCTTGAATGCCGATTGAAGATGAGCAAAAGCTCAACTTCTCCTTGTTGACCACCTTTGTAAACATGTCTGCAGGATTTTCACTTGTATGCACCTTTCCTAGCTTTAGCTGTCCCTCTTCCAAAAAGAAGTGATATCTCACCTCAATGTGCTTTGTCCTTGAATGAAAGGCTGAGTTCTTCGCAAGATGGATAGCGCTTTGGCTATCACTGTAGAAGACACAATTGTCTTGTTTGAATCCAAGATCTTCTAAGAATCTGTGAAGCCACAGAATTTCTTTGCTTGCCTTCGTCATTGCTACATACTCTACTTCCGTGGTAGAAAGTGAAACCACTTTCTGCAGCTTTGAAGCCCAGCTTACTGATGTGCCTCCAACCGTGAACACATAGCCAGTAGTGCTCCTTCGAGTATCTCTGTCACCTGCCATATCTGCATCAGCATGCCCTTCTTGGAAAATATCACTTCCTCCAAAATACAAAGCATTTGTTGTTGTCCCTTTTAGATACCTAAGTATCCACTTCACAGCTTGCCAATGCTCTTTACCTGGGTTGTCCATGAACCTACTCACAACTCCCACTGCATGTGCAATGTCTGGCCTTGTCCAGACCATAGCATACATTAGAGAACCTATCATTGCAGCATATGGAACTTTAGACATATAGGCTATCTCCTCTTGTGTCTTTGGACACATATCCTTCGTTTGTTTAAAATGACCAGCCAAAGGTGTAGAAACTGGTTTTGCATTTTGCATTGCAAACCTTTCTAGTACCTTCTTGATGTAATCTTCTTGAGATAGCTTTATTGTCTTCTTCGTCCTGTCCCTTGATATTTTCGTACCAAGTATCCTCTTTGCAGCACCTAAATCTTTCATTGAAAAAGATTTAGACAGCTCCTCTTTTAGGTCTTTGATGTCCTGCATGTTAGCACTTGCAATCAACATGTCATCAACATACAACATTAGGATGATGAATTTCCCATTTCCCGAATTCTTCGTGTAGACACAGTGATCCGAGTTGCCTTGTGAATTCATGATCCAACATCCATCGATCAAACTTCAAGTATCATTGTCTTGATGCTTGTTTTAAACCATACAAGCTCTTCTTTAATCTGCAAACCATTTTCTTCTTACCTTTTACTTCATACCCCTTTGGTTGAAGCATGTAGATTTCCTCCTCTGAGTCACCATGAGGGAATGTTGTATTTACATCCATTTGCTTGAGATTTAGATCATGAGCAGCCACAAGGCTTAAGACAAGCCTAATTGAGTTCATTTTTACAACAGGAGAAAATATTTCATTGAAGTCAATACCTTTCTTTGGAGAAAACCCTTTTACCACAAGCCTAGACTTGTACCTTTTCTTCCCACCTTCTTCTTCCTTTAGCTTGTACACCCATTTGTTTTGAAGTGCCCGCTTACCTTTAGGCAACTCAACCAACTCCCATGTTTGGTTGGGATGTAGTGAGTCCATCTCCACTTGCATGCTCTTCGTCCATTCTTCTTTGGATTCATGTTCCATAGCTTCTTCGTATGATTATGGCTCTCTAGAATCTGAGATCAAGAGATGGTTGAAGGAAGGAACAAACCTTTCTGGAGGTCTACTTGCTCTTGTAGATCTTCGGAGAATAGGTTGAGGCTCCTCATTTAGTTGACGTTGCTGCACATTGTCACCGTTTGCAGTCCTTGAGTCTTCACCGTCCTCAAGCTCCATGTACTCATCACCTGTTTCTTTTGTTTTTTTTCTTTCCAAGTAATCTTTGTACATATTTTGTTCGTTAAAAATTACATCCCTACTCCTTAAGATTTTACCATCTTCAGGATTCCATAGGCGATACCCAAAGTCACCTTCTCCATAGCCAATGAAGAAACACTTTTTGGACTTTGCATCTAGCTTTGATCTTAGGCTTCTATCTATGTGCATGAAAGCCTCACAACCAAACACTTTGAGAAATGCATAATTCACCGGTTTACCTGTCCATGCCTCTTCTGGAACTCCCCCATCCAATGCCGTTGAGGGTGACCGATTGATTAAGTACACAGACGTACTTACAGCTTCCGCCCAAAGCTCAAGCGGTAGGCCTGCATGTAGCCGCATGCTTCGTGCTCGCTCCATGATTGTCCTGTTCATCCTTTTCGAAATCCCATTTTTTTGAGGTGTCCTTGGGGTTGTCCTTTGCCTCCGAATGCCATTGCTAGCACAAAAGCTTTCAAAAGCTTGGCTGCAATATTCGCCTCCATTGTCGGATCTGAGGCATTTAACCTTGGTACCTATTTCATTCTCGACAAAGGCTTTCCACCTTTGAAATATGGAAAATACATCGGATTTATTCTTCATGACATAAACCCATGTTTTTCTAGTCGCATCGTCTATGAATGTTACATAGTACAATGAGTCACCAAGTGATGGTGTACTTGCAGGACCCCAAACATCGGAATGAACCAACTCAAGTTTTTTATTTTTTCTTTCATTTCTCGATTTTTGAAATTTTACCCTCTTTTGTTTACCATAAACACAATCTTCACAGAACTCTAAGCCCACTTCTTTCAAACTTGGTAGAAGCTTCTTTGTTTGGAGGATTTGCATTCCTTTGGCACTCATATGCCCAAGTCGGTAGTGCCACACCGCACTGTCAACTTCTGTAGTTGTTGCACAAGCTGAAGGTTGCGTGCTAACAGTACACAAGTAAAGTGTACCGACCTTTTCTCCCTTGGCAACCACCAAAGATCCCTTTGAGATCTTCCACCGTTTGTTTCCGAATGCAATGTTGTGACCTTCATCGTCCAATTGTCCTGTAGAGATCAAATTTTTACGAAGAGAAGGAACATGCCTAACATCTTTAAGCTTCCATTCATTTCCGTTAGCAGTTTTGACAGAAAATGTACCTTTGCGGACAATCTCACAAGCTTCATCATCTCCCAAGTATACATACCCAAAATTACCTTTGGTGTAGTCTTGGAAATGTTGCTTGTGTGGTGTCGCATGGAATGAAGCCCCGGAATCTACTATCTAGGAATTAGACACATTGTCTAATGAGAGAATTAGAGCATCTTGCTCTACTTTACCTGTCACATTGGCCTCCAATGTTGGCTTGTCGTCTTGAGACTCAGTCTCCTTCTTCTTCTTGGACCAGCAATCCTTCTTGACGTGGCCCTTCTTGCCGCAGTTCCAACATTCAAGAACTGACTTTGTGCGTGACTCGCTCCGCCTTGAGCGATCACGACCCTTTTGGTTTTTGAACCTTTCCTTAGGCCTTCCTCTTGTTTCCACTGATAGTGCAGCACTTGATGATTCTCCTGTACTTCTCCTTCGCATTTCCTCGCTTAGGAGAACACCCACAACATCATCAAACTTAAGAGTATTTGTACCAGAGATAGAATTACTTACAGCCATTACTTACTTAGAGCTCGCACTTCATCATCAAAATTGATTTTCACCGATCTAAGTTGACTTATGTTTGTGTTAAAGTCATTTAGGTATTCTGCAACAATTGAACCATTCTCTGCCATCTTTGGATTGAACAAGCGCTTCATAGGAAATACCTTATTGGATGCCGATGGTTTCTTGTAGAAGTCGTCAAGTGACTTCATCAAGTCCTCCGTGGTCTTCATGTCCGAAACATTGAAGGCCACCGTTGACGCCAAGCTTAACCGGATTGTTCCCAGTGCCTTTCGATCAAGGACAATCCATGCTTCATTTGCCATTGTTGCGGGCTTCTTCGCAAGACCGCCTAGTGGCAAATAGAGGTCCTTCTGGTAGAGATAGTCTTCAATCTGCATCTTCCAATGTTGGTAGTTTTTTCCGTTGAACTTCTCAATCTTGAGCTTCCCTTCCTCCGCCATAACTCCCACTCAATTCAAGGAATCCTTTCCTTGAGATAATTTAGCTACGAGCAAACCTTGCTCTGATACTAGTTGTTAGGAAATAAGACGTAGCTAAATAGATAATTGAGTAGATTACTTAATGGAGAGAGATAGATTTACATACACGAGATTGTAGAGTAGAGAGAGAGAGAGAGAGTACACACGATATACGTGGTTCACCCAATGTGGACTACCTCCATGGGAAAGCAGCCACTCAATGGCTTTAGTACTTCAAAACAAGAAGTAGTTTACAAAGGGATTATACCCTTAATGGAGCTCCCGCCTTGCTTCCCTCTCACCACCTCACACTCACCTTGTTGCATCAACTTCACACACTATAAAATGTGTGTAGAAATGGCCTCCTTTTATAGGCCAAAAGGGCTGCCCTCTCTTATGAGAGGCAGCCATGTGTAGCCGCCCTTGTGTGAATAAGTCCAAATCGGACCCTCCAATCTGCCCATGTGTAGACAAATCTGCTTTTGAATTCGGCCACCGCCCACCGGCCATTGACTTCCGACCACCGGCCAACCGACGGTTTTTTTCCGACCACTTTCCGGCCGTCGTCCGGCCATAATATTCCGGCAAAAAGGAATATTCCGGCAAGGGGAAAAAAGTCTCGGGGGCTTCCGCCCCCGAGGCCCCTAAAGTTGCCCCTGATTTTTGGCCGTGAAAATTTTGGTTTCCGGCAAGTGATTTTCCTTTACACACGATGGATTCTCCTCATAATGGGCACCTTACAAATGTGCGCTTTTACCACAGAAAATTACAAGGGTAAATCAGGCTCCATACTTAACAATCACCCCCCGTCCTTGTCCATATGCTCACAAAGGGACCACCAATCTCTCTCTCTCTCTCTCTCTCTCTCTCTCTCTCTCTCTCTCCATACACACACACACATTCACGAACACATACATGTACACATGCTCACATACACCCACACACACACTCACCCTCACAACTCTCTCTCTCTCTCTCTCTCTCTCTCTCTCTCTCCATACATACACTACACACATAAGCACACGCACACAATCACATACACACCAATGAAGGAACACGAGCGAAAGTGCGACGAGAGAGAGAGTACGAGAAGAAGAGCACGACTATATGGTGAACTCGCTCTACTGTAATGTGTAGAGCATAGTGAGTTCTTATTAGGTTTTTACAAAAGAATATGTGTACATACCTGGCGGCCCGCCCACTTACCTGGGCAACCACATTGGGCTTTATACCCCAACAACCTCCCACTTAAAGTCCAATGTGGTACTTTAAGCATGAGAGAAGCTACTATACAAGCTAATATACAAGAGATGTAGAGAAGTGATGTACTACCCTACACCTAACTGCTTGCGAAAATGCGCAAAGCTCTCTGAGGGAAGTCCTTTTGTAAGTAGATTAGCAGGATTTTTTGTGGTGTGAACTTTGACAAGCTGAAGTTGCTTATCCTCGAGCATTTCCCTGATGAAATGATACTTCACATCCACATGCTTTGTCTTTGAGTGATAAACTGGATTGCGAGCCAATTGTATAGCACTTTGACTATCACAATATAACACAGGCATCTCTTCTTTGATTCCCAAATCTGTTACTAGTCGATTAAGCCAAATTGATTCTTTGCATGCCTCTGATGCTGCAACATATTCAGCCTCTGTAGTAGACTGAGTAACACAATCTTGTAATCTAGAACGCCATGATACTGCTCCACCAGCCAATGTAAAGACATACCCTGACGTAGACCTTCGGTTGTCTAAGTCACCTGCATAATCTGAGTCTGTAAAACCCTTTACACTTAGCTCTTGACTCCCATAGCATATACGCATACTCTTTGTAGCTTTCAGGTATCTCAATATTCCTTTCACTGCCTCCCAATGTTTCTTGCCTGGGTTTGACATGTATCGACTTACTACTCCCATTGCAAATGCAATGTCTGGGCGAGTAGCAATCATTGCATACATCAAACTACCCACTGCAGACGCATATGGAATCTTATCCATTTCAGCCTGTTCTTCCTCAGACACAGGACAATCTTGTTTGCTAAGTTTCACATATGGTGGCAATGGAACACTCAGTGCCTTTCCCTTCTCCATATTGAAACGTTGAAAAACCTTGTCAATATACTCTGTTTGAGATAACCAAATCAACTTCTTTGATCTGTCTCTCTCAATGCGCATACCAAGTATATGACTTGCCTCACCCATGTCTTTCATGTCAAACGATTTTGCCATCTTTGACTTCAAAGCTGAAATTTCTTCCAAGTGTTTGCCAGCAATCAACATGTCATCCACATACAAAATAAGGATCAGCCAGCTACCATCCTTAGCCTTCTTTGTATATAGACATTGATCGAACTCACTATGTTTGTAGCCTTGAGAAATCATAAACTTGTGGAATTTATGGTACCATGCCCTTAGTGATTGTTTTAAGCCATAAAGACTCTTTAACAACTGGCATACCCAATCTTCCTTGCCTTTCTCAACAAACCCTTCTGGCTGCTGCATGTAAATTTCCACATCTAAATCACCATGCAAGAACGCTGTCTTGACATCCATTTGGTGCAACACCAAATCTAATATGGCAACCAATGCAAGAAAGCATCTCAATGTAGTCATCTTGACCACCGGAGAGAAGACTTCATCAAAGTCAATGCCTTGTTCTTGCTTAAAGCCCTTGGCAACAAGCCTTGCTTTGTACTTTGGCTGACTATCATGAGCGGTGATCTTATACCTGTAAACCCATTTACAAGGTAGAGCCTTTTTGCCCTGTGGTAATTTAACTAGCTTCCATGTCTTGTTTTTATGCAGAGCTGTCATCTCTGACTGCATGGCCAATTGCCAATTCCCGGAGTCATTCATTTGCACTGCTTCCTTGTAACATTAAGGCTCATTGCAATCAGTCAACATGACATAGTTCATAGATGGAACAAACCTATCAGGAGGTCGCGTGACACGTCCAGATCTACGCACAATAGGTGGCTCAGGCTCAGCCACAACCTGTGGTTCCACTCTATCCTGTCCTTGCTCCTCTTGAGCCCTGACATTTTGTCTTGCACGTGCAGGTCCATCTTCTTGGAAGACAACTCTTCTAATCTCCTCAACCCTCTCTGGTTTAGAATGATTTTTGGATTCATTAAAGTGAACATCATTGCTACGGACAACCTTTCTGGATTCGGGATCCCAAAGACTGTACCCCATCTCACCAGAATTACCATAGCCTAGAAAGATGCACTTTCTACTCTTTGGCTCAAGTTTGTTCCTAAATTCCTTTGGAACGTGAGTATATGCCTCACAGCCAAAGACTCTGAGATGCTTGTATGAGGGCATTTTGCCTGACCATACCATCTCTGGCACTGAATCCTTCTGCAAAACCTTGCTAGGAGATCTATTTACAAGATGAACAGCTGTTGATATAGCTTCACCCCAAAATCCATTTGGCAGCTATGCATTAGACAACATACTTCTAACCTTCTCTTGTATGGTCCTATTCATCCTCTCAGCAACACCATTTTGAGGAGGATTGTAAGGAGCAGTAAGTTCACGTTTTATACCTTTAGACTCACAAAAGTCCTGAAAGGCCTTTGAAACATACTCTCCACCATTGTCAGTGCGTAAGCATTTAAGCTTCTTGCCACTCTGATTCTCCACAAGTGTCACAAACGTTTTGAAAACACTAAACGCTTCATTCTTGTGCTTGAGAAAGTAAACCCATACTTTCCTCGAGTAATCATCTATAAATGTCATAAAGTAAGAAGCTCCCCCTAGAGATAGGTTAGGCATAGGTCCACACAAATCACTATGAACAAGTGCCAATTGTGTATCTCTTCTACTTCATCTATGCTTATGTGGCTGCTGTGTTTGCTTACCATACAGACAATGTTCACAGAATTCAAAATCATTAAATGAAAAGCCAGGAAAATAACCAGAACGAGACAAGATTTCCATTCCCTTCTTGGACATATGTCCTAACCGGCTATGCCACAAAGAAACGTTCGGCTGCTCGGTTACATTGATTACATTTTTAGAGACATTTGATACATAAATCATGTAAAGTCCTCCAGACTTTACTCCATGTGCTACTGTCATAGAACCCTTGGATATCTTTCACATGTTCTGTCCAAAAGTGGTGACGTAGCCAGCATCATCAAGTAAACCTGTGCTGATCAAGCTCTTTGTAATTGCGGGAACATGTCTCACATTCTTCAGCATCAAAGAAGAGCCATTCTGAAACTTCAATTGAACATCTCCAACACCTAAGATCTCACATGTCTGCCCATTGCCTAGCTGAACATGATCTTTAGTGGTCACATAAGAGGTAAACCACTCCTTGTTTGGATACACATGAAGTGATGCCCCTGAGTCTATAATCCAGTCACTCAGTGCATTTCCATCAGATGCTGTAAGAAGAGCTGAGTCCATTGTATTCTTCAAGAAGTAGATGTCTCCTGACACTAGACTGTCATCCTCTACAACAGTGTTTGTCACATTTATTTCTTGAATCTTCACTGAGGACTTGTTCTTCTCACCATGGTCTTCACCTTTCTCTTTGCCTTTTTCTTCTTTCCATTCTCTGCAGTCTCTTTTCATGTGACCCTTCTTGCCACAATGGTAGCATTCTATGTCACTCTTGCCTTTAGCACTGTGGGACTTGCTATGAGACTGATTCCTCTTTCCACCTTTGTACTTTTCTTTGGTCCTTCCCCTGACAACTAAGGCTGTTCCTTTGCCTTTGTCCATTGTCTTTCTATTGGTTTCTTCAGTAAGCAGACTTCCTTCTACACCTGCTATGTTCAAACCATCTGGAGGTGCAGAATTACTCAAAGCTATGTGAAAAGTGTCCCAAATTTCTGGCAATGTGATCAACAGGAACATAGCTCTAACAGGTTCATCAAACTTGACACCTTGAGCTGACAACTGACTATAGATTGTGTTGAATTCATTCAGATGATTGGACATAGGTGTCCCTTCTTTCATCTTCAAGTCAACAAGCTTCTTAAGCCAGTATACCTGTGAAGCTTCACTCTGCTTCTCATAAAGATCACTCAGCTTTAACCATGCTTGATAAGCCGACATCTCGTCTGCTACATTGAAGTAAACGCTTTCTGCCAAAGTCAGCATAATGGTAGAAAGTGACAATTCATCCATTTCGCTCCATTCATCTTCGTCCATATCTTCTGGTTTTATCCCCTTGAGCTTTATAGGTTTTATCTGCTTCTTTTGTACCAACACGTGCCAAATCTGCTTCTTCCACAATGGGAAATTGGTTCCATCCAGCTTCTTGATATTGTAAAGAGCAATGTCCTGTGATCCAGTCATAGCTACGCTTCACAATGGTTTACTTTCCTGGGAAAAATTCGGCAGAGTTTCCCCTATAAACTAACCTCTGAACCAATATCAACCTGTCAAATGAACCAAGAAAGCTTCAGATTCTGCAGAAATTTTGGCAGAGTCTCCTTTGTAAAATGGCTCTGGTGTACTCAAAAACAGACCAAAAAACAGCTCAAAAAACATTGTCTCTCTGACACTGCAATCTGCGGGTAAACCCGTCCTGCACCTGTACTGTCTCTGACTGTCCTGTCAATGTCCTGTCACTGTCCTGTAAGCATAGACTGCGACAATGCCTCAACGGCAGTAAAGCAAAGATGCAATCCCAACTGTCTAACTCACAGTCAATACATCCTAGCTGCCTATCTAAGGGTGCTCGAGGGATCGCTCCAAGACCTGTATCACCAAAAGGATCTCAACATTCGAGAATCCCCCAGCTCAATAAAACCTCACTCAACCCTCAACAAAGGCTGCAGTAAATCTGACAGTACATAGACTTCCCACAAAGTCATACATCCACAAATTTCCCACTGTATGTTGTAACCGCTGCGGCGGTTGTTTGCTGCGTGACTCACAGCCAGCAAACCCTCAACAGACATACATCATCTCTGAAAATACATCCCATGTAGAAGTACCTGCAATGTCAAGATGAAATCTGGAATATCAAGCAGCAAACACAAGCTACTTGATGAACTAGTGGATGTCGCCTACAGTCTGTGTGTAGATGCGCCCGTGTCATATGTGACACGCCTCCAAGAACTGTGAGCCGTCCTTCGATGTGTAGACAGCCACAAATCAACACTCTGGCAGTGTCAATATCCTCAGCACCTGCAGTCGTAGGCCGAAAAACCCCAAATTTGCAGAGTCGGATCTGCACCCACTGAGACCACGTAGTCGAAAATGGCCTACGCAGACCTTTGTCGAAGCCGAACGGTGACCGAGATGACCTCAGAATGAAATTCTGAGCACACCAAGCCCTACGAGTCCCCCCACAGGATTTGGGGCCGTGTCTTTGCCTGTCGATTTTCACTCCAATCTGAGATGGTGACTCTAGCCTCCTTAAATGCTGCCCCGAGCCTCGATCTGAGATCTGATACCAGTTGAAGGAGTAGGAGCGGAAGTGTGACACGAGAGAGAGTGCGATAAGAAGAGCGCCACGATATGGTGAACTCGCTCTACTATAATGTGTAGAGCATAGTGAGTTCTTATTAGGTTTTTACAAAAGAATATGTGTACATACCTGGCGGCCCGCCCACTTACCTGGGCGACCACATTGGGCTTTATACCCCAACAACCAACAATACACACACACACGCACACACACACACAGACGATATGCACAAAAAGGAAGAAGCAAAAGAAAATGGACATCGATGCATCGACAAACAAAGACAGACCAAAAACACGTGTTGGCGACAAAAAATCAAAGAATGATGCCGAAGGCATGCCCTAGCCGGCATCGAAATTGACGAGCGCACTACACCAATGAGCCAGTAAAGCCTAAGACTTGTCGGCATCTCATCCAAGATGCACCTCCTTAGTAACGTCCATAGGTAACTCATTTTTCAATTTCCAAGCCAAAATTTATTTTAAAAAAACCATTTTTTATATTCCACCTCTCTCTAGGTGATGGTCATAAAGGCCACCTAGAAGAATATCATTTTTTTATTTCTCCTAAAACAAAGCACCTGTCAATCATTTGAGACCCCGCCCGGGACCCTGCTGTCTACTTTGTCTCTCCAGCTTAGGGCCCTATACCTAATTAGTTTATACTAAACTAAGTAGCCTACATGTATAAAAGAGCATTGAGAGGTCATTATCAAGGGGAGTCAGCACTTGAAAGAGAAGTCATGCTCATACACTAACTCCAAGGGTCACTCTGCACAAGAGTAGGATCTCTGTACACATAAAATTTCCCTAGAGAACACACTATAGACTCTTTCTCTCTCTCTCTCTCTCTCTCTCTCTCTCTCTCTCTCTCTCTCTCTCTCTCTCTCTCTCTTATGACAGAGCATCCAGAGAGCCCAACATTAGAATGCAAGTGGAAAGTTTTCAAAGAAGTAATTTGCTCTTGTGTGAAGGAATGCTTTTCGATGAGACACATGTCTTGCAAAAAGTCTAAGAAGGGTAGCACCAAGAAGACATGGAATGTAGTCAAGCCCGAAAACACTTGCTAAGGTTGGATGCAAGCAAAGACAAGGAGGTTTACTTGAAACATTCACACACATACAAAGCACTTGTTCAAAAAAAGAGGAGAAGGTGGGAAGTCACAAAACAACTTCTTTTAGCGCAAGAGACAGCACATGCATGTGGCAAGTCTTGGCAAAATCTAAAAGGCAAGCGTGTTGAGAGCTTTGGTGACTTGACTCTTGAGGATATTTATATGCATTTCAAGAACCTCTATGAGAAACCCAATGTTGATAAGATGGAGTGTTGTAGCTCCCTTCTGTTTATGCCTCCTTTCTTTACCATTGAAGATGTATGCCTCACGCTTGAGAAACTTGCTACTCGCAAGGCAGGGAACCTTCAAGGTGTCAAGGCTGAAATGATTAAATGGATAAGAAACAAAACACAATATTGGATACGCAATATGTTGAGGCGGTCCGGGGAGGGCAACAAGAAGAGCGGCCTCTAAACACCCTTCGAGGCTCCCGTGATGCTCAATTGGGGCTGGGGCAAGCACAATCAGAGACAACAACAACCCACAGCCAGAAACCAAACAATAAAAGGGGCACCACCTAGTTGTAGATGCGAACTAGGACGCACGTGATATCTCCTTGTACTCAAACGCACAAAGACAGGGGAATGCAAGATAGCCACACACACCTAACACAAACATTCACCACACCAGAGAGAGGTAAAGAGCACAAATCAACTTGAGCAACTCAGTCTTAGCCTTAAAGACTAGATGCACACAAAGCTTGATGAGAAATAGAGAGACAACACAAAACTTGACCTTGTTGCCAATACACAAATTGTCTTAGGGTCACGGGAGCCTTCTCACCGAGCACCCTCTTACAATTGAAAGTTTTGGCAAACAATTCAACAAGCCCTCAAACCACCAAGCATGAAATGGCACAACAAACTTCAAGGACAATATACCTTCAACCACCTGATGAGCCAACTTATCAAGTCAATTTGGAGAGAAGAGTCATAGTTGAAGCATACAATTGCACCCAAAACTATGAATCTTATTTATGGACAAGAGTAGGCTACATGTGTGATTGCATAGTATAGTATCACTCCACTCCACTAGATGGCATAACTAACTTCAAGCTCCTCCATGCACCTATGTGTAATGATGGAATAGAGCACTCACGATGCACACACTCTACACAACTAGGCTTGAAGAGTGGTGTGTTATGTGTTGAGAATGGTGTGGTGTAGTGTGATCATGTGTTAATTTACAAGGGAGAGAAGGGCTCTATTTATAGGTTTTAGAAGCCCCGATTAGGATTAGGCCTAATTAAGTTTATTTGAAGGAATAAAAGATTATGCATTTTTATTTTTATTTTGTAATGAGGATGGGTCTCTCTTGTCCTTTGAGTCACACGGATGTGGGCTCAAGGGAAGAGAATTATTGAGGATGATAGGAGAGAGGATTGAGTAAATAATTTGGGAGTGCCTACTCTAGTAGAGGGTGCATTTTACAATAAGGTTAGTGGTTAGTAGTTAGTAATTATCACTAAAAAATATTTACAAAATCATTCACCAAATGGTGAGATATATGATGAGAAAAGTTAGAGAAGGGATGAGCTTGTAAAGAGAGGTTGAAGCTTTGGAGAAGTTGACATTCACCTCTTTACAGCACCGATAGAAGAAGCGGTCAGCATGGCGAAGTAGCGCGTGTCGATGAAGCTATGTTATCTTCAAACCTTGGAAAATTCATGATAAAGCCTTCATTTGTAGAGGTTAACCTTGGATTTTTGCTGATTTTTTGAAGTTCTTTACAAAGATGAATAGAGTATGGTAATATGGACATATATGTAGAGAGAAAGGGGGACACATAGGGTGTAGAAATGGAGGATGTAGGCTATGGAGGTGTGAGAGATGTGGCAATGGTGAAGAGGGTGAATTAGGACATAGGAGTTGCAGGTTTGGGAGTGGGAAGGAGAGGGAGGAGTGTGTGTGAAAGAGGAAAATGATAAAGTGGAAGAGGGAGTGTGGCTGCAAAGCATGGGCCAACTGGGGTCCACCAATAAAATCATAGCTCACAGCTCGTATCTCAAAAAAATATGAAAAAATTTGAGGTAAAATTTCAGCTCACGAGCTACAACTTTTGTTGGTATCACCTTTTCAAATTCGGGGAGCATGTGATCTTTAAAAATTCAGCAAAACCGACTATTTTTTCCACTGCACAAGGTCCTTGTGAGGTCCTTCTTTGGATGATTCTTTTGAATACCTCCAAGAGTGAGCTCCCCATGGTGCATGCATGCATGCCACATACCCTTGAGCTTATTTGGTAGGTCTATCATTGAAGATATTGTTGAGATCATGATATAAGTGAATAGTACAACTAAGAAAATCAAATATTGAGGCGTCTAAAAAAATATATACATGTCAAATATAAATAATATAGGTGGAAAAAATATAAAGGGGTCAAAATAAATCTCTCATTATAAGTCTACCATAAAAAGATGAATATTTTTTGTGGTCTAATTTATGAGAGTAATAGAGAATAGATGTAGGAAGGAAAAAATGACAATAGTGAAAAAATATACACAAAAATAAACTACTTTTTTTGGATTTTTTTTGGGATGGAGTTACACCAAAAATATGAGAAGATTACATGAAATTATTTTTATATGGAATAAAGAGTATGCAAAATGGTATGAAAAAATATGGTAATGGTGAGTCAATGTACATAGCATAAATAACACACCATAGGTAGAAATATTTAAATAAATACCAAAATAATTATGAAAAATCATTTTATTTAGGCCCTATATACAATGAAATATTTATACACAAATGGGCCATAATATTTTTTATTTTTTTATTTTTTATTTTTTTTTGGCTCAACTAGCCCAGTGACTAGCTAGCTGAGGGTTTTAAGAAAATATGGAGAAAGTCCCTAACTCACACACACCTATGTACAGTGAAATGGTAGGGATAACCAAAATATTTGAGTGATTTGATAGGGTGAGGTAGCTTACTATGGCAATTATGGAAAGCCGAAAAACGGCTATCAATGTTTAACCTTGCACTTCAGCATGGCATGCCTCATGATTGGAGTGCAAATTGGATCAAACCTTTGCACAAAGAAGGAGATGTAAACAATGTGAACAACTATCTCACTATAATGGTTGGTTCTTTAATGGCAAATTTATTTGGATGTATCATGGAGATGAAGATAAGTGAATGGGATGAAAAGAACGGCAAACGTGCACTTGGTCAAGCAGGTTTTTGAAAGCATCATAGCACTATTAATCACCTTGTCACTCGTCGAGTTCTTATGGAAGGGTCTCGATTGAAACAAAAAAGTTGTATTGTTGCTTTTGTTGGAGTTAGGGTTGCAGAGAAACACACACAGCTTGGAGAAGACGAAGGAAGCTCAAGGCACACAATAGAGAGTGTGTTACTTAGTGTGCAATGGAAAGATAGATAGCCCTAGAGTGATGGGCGTATATACAATGCACGGGGGGGAAAACCTCCTAAAGAGGGAAAAAATGCCCCGGCGGTCCTAGTGTGTTCACACACATCACTACCACATGTATATGGTAACAAATCCCCCCTGGAGTGATGCGGTGAATGAGAGGTGGCACATGAGTAAAGGGAAGTGCCATGCCCTGAGGACAGGATCAATCCACAAAGGGGAGTAAGCCCAAAGCTTTGCGAAAAGCTTCAAGCTTCTCACGAGACAATGCCTTTGTGAAAATATCTACAAGGTTGTCCTATGTTGGCACATAAGCCAAGCTGGTCTCTCCTGCTGAGAGGCTCTCCCTGAAATAGTGGTAATGCACCTCAATGTGCTTTGTGCGAGCATGAAAAACTGGGTTCCTTGCAACTGCCAATGCGCTCTGACTGTCAGTGTAGATAGTGTTGGTAGTGTCCTGTCCAACACCCAAATTAGCCATAAGGCGTCTGAGCCATACACACTCAACTGTAGCTGTGAAGACTGCCCTGTACTCAGCCTCACAACTCCAAGTGGCCACAGTAGGTTGCTTCTTGCTCAACCATGATATACATGAACTGCCAAGCATGAAACAAAAACCACTTGTGGACACTCGCGTGTCAAAACAACCAGCCCAATCTGAGTCCGAAAATCATGTAAGTCTGGCAGCAATGATCCCCCCTTGGGATAAAACAAGCCAAGATGTAAAGTGCCACTAAGGTAGCGGAAAATCCTCTTGACAGCCTGCCAATGCTTAGACCCTGGGCTATGCATAAATCTGCTGATCTGTGAGACTTCAAACTGAATATCCGGCCTCGTGTTGCATACATAAATGAGGCAGCCAACAGCAGTTTGGTAAAGAGTGACATCAGCAGGATCGCTAGCATCATGTAGACTCAACTTCAAACCTGTTTCCATGGGAGTGGCAATAGGTTTGCAATCCTCAAGTCCAAACTTACATAGCAATGTCTTTATTTAACTTTTCTGACACAAGGCAATACCACCATCACACTGCCTAAACTGTATACCCAAGTAATGATGCAACAGCCCCAAATCTTTCATCTTGAAAGTAGCATTCAAATCAGCCTTAAATTCAGCAATATGTCTCTCATTTGGTCCAGTGATAAGCAAATCATCAACATAAAGAACCACAATGAGAAGTACATTACCCTCACGCTTTACATACAATGTGCTTTCTGTTGGACTGTTACGAAAGCTTCGTTTAACCAAAAGAGTGTCAAGTTTCTCATACCAAGCACGAGGAGATTGCTTCAACCCATACAAAGCCTTCTTACATTTGCACACTTTGTCCTCTTGTCCTTTTGTGACAAAACCGCGAGGCTGCGTTACATAAACTTCCTCAAATATGTCATCATTTAAGAAAGCACTAACAATGTATGATTGATGTACCTCCCAACCAAAATGAGCTGCCAATGCACATAGAAAACGCACAGTAGTCATACGACAAGTGGGAGCAAAAGTCTCTTCATAATCTATGCCTTTTTGTTGTGCATAACCTTTTGCAACAAGTCGAGCCTTATGGCGATCGATCTCACCATCCGGCTTGCGTTTCAACTTGTAAACCCACTTTGTACCAATGGCCTTTTTGCTAGGAGGCAAATCACATAAAGTCCATGTGTCATTTTCTATAAGTGCATCATATTCTGATTGCATGGCAGCCATCCAATTTTCTGAATTCTGTGCTTCATCAAAAGACAGAGGCTCCTCAACATCATGTAAGCTAGACACAGCCAAAGCATAACAATCTGATGCACAAGATGCATGGGGAGAGCCTGAACGAGTACGACTAGAGAGAGGTGCATCCAATTTACTGTCACGCAAAGTGTGCACCAGCCATTTTGGCATACCTCTAGCCTCATCATTTTCAGCCCTTTCCTCATCAAGTACATCATGTACATCTGCATCAGTAATAGGCTGATCTAAAACATTTTCAGGAACCCCCATAGGCTGTACATTTGCCTCATTGGAACTTACATTCGTATTTCCACCACTGAAAAGAGGCAACAAAGTGTCATAAATGTCCTATGAGCTTATATTACTGTCTCTAGTACATGACAGCAAGGGCCGAACAGAATCTTCCACAAACACTACATCCCGAGAAACCAGAATACGTTTTGTTTGCGAATGATACACCCGTAACCTTTGCTTTCAACACTATAACCAACAAAAATACATTTGACAGCCTTATCATCAAATTTTCTGCGCTGCACTTCTGGCACCAAAGCATATGCCAAACAGCCAAAAACACGCATGTGCTCAATAGAAGGCTTTCTATCATGCCATGCTTCATATGGAGTAATAGACTGCAAAGCTTTCGTAGGACACGTGTTAAGTACATAAGTGGCACACATGATGGCCTCAAGCCAAAAAGAATGCGGCAAAGCTTGACTTTTGACCATACATCGTGCCATTTCCGTCAATGACCTGTTTTTCCTCTCAGCAACACCATTTTGCTGAGGTGTATAAGGCACTGTACATTGGTGTTTTATGCCACGACTAGCCAGAAATGCATTAAATTCATGAGACATATACTCCCCCCCTCGATCAGAACGGAGGGTGCCCATAGTACATTTCGAGACATTTTCAGCCATAGCCATAAATTGTTTGAAGCACATAAAAACTTCGGACTTTGCTTTAAGCGGAAATACCCATGCATGCCTGGAGTAATCATCAATGAAAGTCACGAAGTACAGGTAATTGCCCAAGGACGGAGTTTGCATGGGCCCACAAACATCACTATGTACAAGCTACAACTTGCATGTGGCCCGAACTGAACCATCCTTTAACAATTTAGAACGCTATATCTTACCCAAAATACAACCTTCACAAACATGTTTGACAGGTGCTTCAAGAGGCGGCAAAGAAGCAACCATGTCAGCTTTCTGCAAACGCAGCAAACTGGCAAAATTCAGATGACCAAAACATGCATGCGAAAGTTTTGCATCTGAAATAGCCCTTGAATCTGCAACAGCATTTGCAAAAAAATTTCCACACTTGTCATACAAAGTGAGCTTATACAGCCCATGGCACAAAAGCCCAGATGCAACAATTTCATCACCAAAACTGAGATCATAAACTGTACAAGTGTCATCCACAAATTTGACTACAAGTCCAAGTCTAGCAAGTGCGGATACAGACAAGAGATTCTTCTTGATCCCAGGTACATAAAGTGCATCAACAAGTGTGAAGGAACTGCCATTAGCAGCAGTGAGTACAATCTTTCCAACTCCCTGAACTGAATAAGAGGCGTTGTTGGCACAAGTGACTGAATTCCCATGAGGGACAGACTCGAGAGAGGTAAACAATTCACGATGTGAGGTAATGTGCTTTGTAGCACCACTGTCGAAATACCACACATGTGAATTTGCAGAAACTGACAAGCATGCATCATGGACTGCAGGATTGTAAGTGCACTCTGCGCTAAAAGCCCATTCTGCATCAACATCAGCAACACAGTCTCCTTTCCCAGAAGACTCAACAATGGCTACATTTGTAGTGGAACCAGCATTTGCAGTGGAACCACCCTTTTTCTTCTTAGCCTCTTTGGCCTTCAACTTAGGACACGACTTGATCAAGTGATCATTGGCTTTACAATAATGGCAACGCATCTTCTTTTTTCCCTTATCACTAGAATTGCCAGACGAAGTGCTGCTAGCAGAAGCATTAGGAACATAAGTTTTGCCACTCGTAGCAGAACCATAAGAAGTGGCTGCATTGTTGTTACCACCCTTTCTTTGAGAAGCAATAAAAGCATGTTCAACTGCACGCTGTCTAGTCCTGTTTTTTTTGGAAAGTGACTCTTGCAACAGCAATGTGCATAATGCATCAAACTTGACAACTTCTGGATTTCCTTGGGTCATAAGTCTCCAAGTACTAGCAAAAGTCTGGTAAGAATCTGGTAAGGCATCAAAAACAGTCTACACAAGGGAACTGTCTGAAATAACTTCACCTGCAAAAATAAGTTGCTCATTGATATCCTTGACACTAGCAAGGAAAGTGTCCATATCATCTTCCTCATGCTTAATCTTCGACTCCAACTCTTTACACAGCAAAGCAATTTTAGCTTCATTGCGGCTTGCATAAAGACCTGCTAGAATATCCCAAGCCTGTTTTGCAGATTTTGCTGAACGGATGTGAGGAACAATGGTGCGCTTCACAGACAACGCAATCAATGCATGAGCCTGCGCATCCTTTACATCCCAACGAGCATGTTCTATTGTAGGGAAAACAACTCTAACAGCTGCAATCCTTGCAGCAAGACCTGCAACATCCCCTACATCCTCAGAACCAGGACGTACATCAATGCCCTGCACAATGTTCCAGACACCCTTTGACACAAGAACATGTTGCATCATATAAGCCCACATAGGGTAGTTGTCCCCATCCAACCTGTCCTCAGCAGTAAAGATCTTGAACACATCTGTGTTGTTGTTGTCAGCCATGGTAAATGCTGCACCTGATGTGAAAACTGCCCGAAAATAGGAGAAACGGAGCAGGAACAACCTGTGCTATATAGCACAAACTGTAGAAGACCATAAGGCACCTGTTATGCAGAAAACGGAACTGATAGAAATCTTGCACAAAATGACGAAATAGCTTGTGCAGTACTGCCTGTAGTGGAAACGGAGGCCAAAATGAGCCCAAATTGAAATTTTGAGTAGACCTTTTTACTAGCATTCCCAAAATATTTGTCGACCTGTGAACGCTTGCCAAAGCTCACTGAAATCGGAGAAAGTGAGCAGGCATGTGTTGGAGCAGCTGGTGACTAAGCCCAAGAGGACGTGACCTGCTCTGATACCAATTGTTGGAATTAGAATTGCAGAGAAACACACACAGCTTGAAGAAGACAAAGGAAGCTCAAGGCACACAATAGAGAGTGTGTTACTTAGTGTGCAATGGAAAGATAGATAGCCCTAGAGTGATGGGCGTATATACAATGCACGGGGGAAAAAACCTCCTAAAGAGGGAAAAAATGCCCCGGCGGTCCACACATCACTACCACATGTATATGGTAACAGCTTTGTGGATTTCAAGAAAGCTTTTGACATGGTACTGCAAGGAAATCTTTGGAGACATTGTTGGGTGCATTTTTGACACCCTGTTTTTTGTAAATTTGTACATACGGACATGATGCCCCATGTCAAAAGTGTGTGTGGGCTTTCTTTTTGTGGGTTTTTTAGCTTGCTTTAGCAGGCACATGTACATGTACTGCATGTCGCTAGTCTAGTGACAGCTATCGGGCTATTGTAACTACCCGTGAGTGAGTATTTTGAAGGGAGACTTGCATATACCTAAAACTCATGTGCAAACTAAGAAAAGCTCAGTCAAATATCAGAAATTTTCAGGTTTTGGGTCGTTGTGGCTTCTTCATACTTTTGGATGCAGTTTTTTGCCCTTGACTAGCCTTCCTACGTGTAGTCGGTGGGCCATGGCAGCTTGCTATTCACGCCGATTTTTCACATAGAGGTACATAGAATTGAAATTTGTGGTCTTCAGTGCTTTTGTTGTAGAAAATGTAGAGAATTTTTTAGGCTTGAAAAAATCCCTTTTAGAGTTGTGGTTTGGGAGATACAGTCTATTTCCCACAGCGCACAGGATATGGCATCTTGGAGGCAGTTTGGAGTATGGTAGGTTGTGGAACCTCTCTTGTTTGGAGATGTGTATACACTTCAAAATTGTGTTTTTTAAGAGTTATTTGGTGAAGGTGGAAGCTCTTTCTCTTAAGTGCATTGGTCGGCGTGTGCTGTAAATCCATGCCATGCTAAGTGCTTCCTAATTTTCATGGTGGTCTTTTGGGTTGGCGTGTACTGGTAAATTCCCAAGAGATCACTTGTCTTTGATTTGTGGTTTTGTTGAGGTTCCTTTGGTACCGTTTGTGGTGCTGATCTTGTGTCTTGAGTGCTATTGGGAGACATTGCTATAGAGGTGCCCCTTGCTCTTGTTTTTCCAATAGTGTTTTGGTGCCCGCCACCGAGGAGTTGCTTCAAGTGACCTTCAGTTTACAAGTTTGATTGGATTGTTGGCTTGAGTTACCTTCAATTTGGATGGTGCATACATAAAAGTGTAGCCATGGTTAAGCTTAGTGATGCATTGATTAGGATGAATGATGTGATGAGACAGTTGAGCAAAGCAGGTTAAAAGACTTGGACATGCACTACATGAGGTTTTGCTCTCTAAAGTAGGAGCTAGAGGTTTTTGAGGATGTGATTCTAAATGAAAAGGAAGAGAAGTTCTTGTTCATTGGTACCCTTCCAGGATGTTTGGGCATTGAGGTTGCTTGCACTGACTTGTTGGGTGTGAAGAGACTTGTTGATTTCTTGAAGCATAAAAGATGGGGAAGATGTCAATCAATCTTCTACTTATCCATGCATTTCACACAAGACCTCCTCTGTCCTCACTGGTGATGGTTGTAGCAATGATGATGAGGTTGAGTCAGATGTAGAAGATGAGGTTCTCTCCCTCGATGATGTAGATATTGATGAGGAGTTATGTGCAAGCAATATTGTGAAAGAAAAGGCCTTGGAGTGCATGTATGACAAAGAGGGAAATGGTATAGCTGATTTCAATGCATGTCTGAATGATTGTATAGATGAGAACTTGTCTAGCTCTATGTGCTTGCGTTATATGCCTTTGGATGATTTTGTTGTGATGTAGATGACATGTATATTGAGATTATGGATGATCTTTTCTCTCCTCCATCTTATGAGTTGTTATGGTACCCTGATGAGTTGTGGGTATGCGGGCCCATTTTGGATGCTGAGAATGATGTTTGTGATATTGATGATGCTATTGGTGGCATTGAGTCTCCTACTAGTTATGATTTTTTTTGTAAGAAAGAGGTTGGCTTGAGTGATGTGGATTATGATGGTAGTCTTGATTGGGGCTTTGATGATCCGCAAGTTGAGATGGATGAGGAGATGGAAGTCAATGTGTGCCATGCATTGTCAAGGGTGAAGAAGCTTATGAAAACCTCACATGCATGTGCGGATGTTGAAGAGGATTGTAGCTTGGAAAGTTGGCATAGACATGACGACATGGATACAATGGATATTTTTTCTTGGCCTGATGTTAGTGATACATGTCATGGTGAGAATGTTGATCCATGGCCTTTTGGTTTGTATGACATGAGCCTTGATGGTTGGAGCTCACTAGTGACTAATGATTGTCCTTGTGACTTTGAAGGATGCCATTATGTGTGCACGATGGATGCAAGGGATAATTTTTTTCCTTTTGATCGTGGTAAGGGTATGTGGTGTTGACTCCTTTGTACATGATGTATCTTCGTACATAAGATTTTGCATAGTCTACTGTTGAGCATGAATGCTCTAGCAGACTGGGGGTTTGGAAAACTATGTTGGGCGCATTTTTGACACCCCGTTTTTTGTAAATTTGTACATACAGACATGAAGCCCGATGTCAAAATTATGTGTGGGCTTTATTTTTGTGGGGTTTTTAGCTTGCTTTAGCAAGCACATGTACATGTACTGCAAGTCGCTAGTCTAGTGACAGCTATCGGGCTACTATAACTGCCCATGAGTGAGTATTTTGAAGGGAGACTTGCATATAACTAAAACTCATGTAAAACCTTACAAAAGTTCAGTCAAATATCAGAAATTTTCATATTTTGGGTCGTTGTGGCTTCTTGATGCTTTTGCATGCAGTTTTTTCCCCTCGACTAGCCTTCCTACGTGTAGTCGGGCCATGGCAGCTTGTTGTTCGAATCGATTTTTCACATAGAGGTACATAGAATTGAAATTTGTGGTCTTAAAAGCTTTTGTTGTAGAAAATTCAGACAATTTTTTTGTCTTGAAATCATCCCTTTTGGAGTTGTGGTTTGGGAGATACATTCTATTTCCCACAGCGCCGCACAGGATATGGCATCTTGCAGGCGATTTGGTGTATGGTAGGTTGTGGAACCTCTCTTGTTTGGAGATGTGTGTACACTTCAAAATTTTGTTTTTGAAGAGTTATTTGGTGAAGAGGGAATATCTTTCTCTTAAGTGCATTGGTCTGCGTGTGCTGGAAATCCATGCCATGGTAAGTGCTTCCTAATTGTCATGGTGGTGTTTTGGGTGGGCGTGTGCTAGTAAATTCCCAAGAGATCAAGTTGTGGTTTTGTTGAGGTTCTTTTGGTACCATTTGCGGTGTTGATCTTGTGTCTTGAGCGCTATTGGGAGACATTGCTATAGAGGTGCCCCTTGCTCTTGTTTTTCCAACAACATATGCAAAGCCTTCAAGTGCCAAGAGAATTTATGCATGCAGTCTTTCACATCTACCAAAAAGAAGTGTTTTTACAATGAGAACTCCGAAAAATGGTATCTGTGTTAGCTTGCTACTAACAAATTCATAGACCACTTATTTTCTAAACATCCTCTACAGATCATGAGGACTTGTCACTCCATTCTCCAACTTCAAAACCATGTACACAAAATGATTAAAGAATGGCAAAACACCCTGACTCAAACATATGTTCATGAATTTTCTCTAGAGTCCTCCAATCACCATGCATGCTTTAAAGATGCTCACACAATGTAGTTCATTAGGAGGCCATCAACATACGAAAATGATGCTCATGTAGGTTACATCATTTGGGAGGATACCCTTTCTAGTGCTTCATAGCATGTTGGCCTTGACCTTGCTGAGAATATCCTACTATCATGGTGGCAACAATGCAAGAAGGGAGATTTGGTATGGCACATTGATTAACAAAATTGGCATATATTTCCATGTTGTAAAGATGCTTTCTAGATGAGTTTTAGGGATCCAACATTTAAAGCATCACCTCATCTGCAGAAGGTGGAGGGCAAGACCTTGCTTAGCCTTTGTGGTGTCCATGTACTTGAGGGATCTTAGGAGGGAATATCAAATGGGGGCCCACCCTCTATCGGAGGTGCTCCTCCCAAAGGCAAGCAATCACTAACTTTGTGATCCAAAAAGTGCATGGAAGGCTTGCTCACCTTAGGAACCTCAGTTATAACCAAAGATAGAAGAAGAAGCCTATAGAAGGCCCTACTACTTCAATGTGTGCTTGGGGAGCTCATTTTGCACAGCTCCATGGATGCCAAAGTCATCGGCTACAATAGAAACAACACAATTGACAACTCTCTCTCTCTCTCTCTCTCTCTCTCTCTCTCTCTCTCTCTCTCTCTCTCTCTCTCTCTCTCTCTCTCTCTCTCTCTCTCTCTCTCTCTCTCTCTCTCTCTGACTCTCATCTCTTCTTTTACATACAATGTCTTCCAGCACTCGCAAGGGTTCTTCTTCTTCAACAAGTTCCACAACCATTGTGGAAAATGATCCGAAATCTCCTAAGTGTGGAGATAGCAACACAACTACCCAACCAACGACATCGGAAACCATGATCATGGCATACTTGGTATCATTACAAGAGACCGTAAATAAACAAGGCGAAGACTTACAGACACTTGCAATGGATAACGGCACATTAAGGGTACTTGTGGTTGAAAATGAGAATCTCAAGAGAACACTTGAGATGCAAACAACACGTTTGATGCAACTTGAAGAGGAAGTCAAGAAATGTAAACGCGCTCTTGTGGACTTGAATTCTTTGAAGGAGCGCATGAGAAAAGTAGAGCATGATCATGTATTGAAAGAGGAGAAATTTGACACCATGATGCGGGATGTATGACATGAAAAATGTATGCACAAACAATTCCTGACCTAATGTATGTGCACAAACAAGTCTTGGCCTGATGTATGTGGTTCCTAATTCCTTACTCATGCAAGCTATGGTTCAAACAAAGAATGTTCAGAATGTGGATATGGAGGAGTTGAAGGAATGGGAACGACGTTCCAAGAACATTGTTATTCATGGAATTCCCAAAGAGAAGTTAGAGACGATGGTGCAACCAAAGTTGGTCGACCATAGAAGATGGCATGGGCAGGTATGTGCATGCTAGCAGAAGAATGGCAAAGGGCTAGAGCAACTGTAAAGATCATGGGCAGACAAGTAGCAACGGATATGTATGGTTGATGCAGTTTATAGGTTAAGAAAGGCTCCAAAGGGGGCTAATTTGAGGAGCAAATGAAGGAGTTCAAGGTGCATTCTTTGGGCCTAGAAGTGTAGAGCTTGAGGTGCTGGAGGAGCAGCAGATAGCTCATCAAACAGAGCTACGGATTCCAAGATATTTGAGTTTGAAGGTGCAGTGCATTGCAGATCCTTGCTAGACATGGCAGCTAGGGACAGGTGGCCCAAGTGGATGTCAGTGTATAGACATGTAGATGGAGCATACTCGTCTTTTCAGATTGCAAATCAGAGCTACGGATTGTTGGATATGGCCGTTTAAAGTTTTATCGAGGGTCAGGTTGTGCCCACTTGACTGCTCGGGGAGTCATGACATCTTGTGCTTTTAGGGTCTGAATAGAGTTTGAGAAGGTGCTATGCAATGTATTAAGCTAACACAGCTGCTCATCAAACGGAGCCTGGAGCAGACAGTTGGTGCAGTTGCTCGGAGTTGGCTACAGATAATTTTCTCACTTTTTGCGGCCTCGTTTCGGGGTCTCGATCCCCACATTAGATTCAAAACAGACTGGGTGAGAAGAGTCTACCTCAATCGGCTTTCCATTCTGCATGCGGCGGCTGTGCTTGGGTGGTCGCACTTCATTTGAACTCTCTAGGCCTAGAAAGAGCATAGGCCCACTTGCGTCCAACAAATGCCTTAGGCTTTGTGGCTTGGACTTTGTGGTTGAATAATTGACGACTCTTCTTAGACCATTAGAGAGAAAACACTTGGTGCTACACAAAATTTGACCATCGTGAGAGTGCTGCGGTTCTTAAAAGCAAAACTCACCGTTCTTTCTTCACCTCCTCTATCGGCACTCATTGCTTTGGTTGACGACAGTGATGGCAGTTTGTAGCCCTCCCATTTGATGCTCTTGATTTTTGGTTAGCATGAGCAATGCGTGATGGGGAGCTTACCTCTTGGATATTGATAACACTCCATCATGGCAGTAGTATTTTGATGAAGGCGGTGAGTGTTTCTTCAATCTCCTCCTCCTCCGTTCTCCAATTGGAGAATTCTTGTAGCCATTCGTCCATGGTTGACGATGCACATCAGTTCATTCTTGTAAATTGAAGGTTTTCGAGAAGCCCTCCTCAGTGGGGGCACCAAATGATTAGCGTAAAGCGCGACACGCACCCCGATGGCCTCAAACGCAAGGACCGTGCACCCGGAGCTGGCCACGAGAATTGAATAGAGGGCACCACCTAGCTTTGAGCGGCTAGGACGCAGACAATGGTGATTTGAAATAGCACAAACACTACACACCGAGAGAGAGAGAGAGAGAGAGAGAGAGAGAGAGAGAGAGAGAGAGAGAGAGAGAGATGTAGGTGATGAAAACGTGAGGGAAACTTGAATCAATGCGATATTTACAGAAACCTTTGCTTCGGTGAGATGGCGACTATGGTGATAGAGAGAGATAGAGAGCCTATAGTCCGTTCTCTAGAGGTGATTCCATAAGCACAGAGATTCTACTCTTGCATATGTGGAGTCAGTGTGTGGACATGGCTTCCTTCTCATAGTGCTAACTTTCCAAAATGCTGCCCTAAAATCCCCTCTCTCTTGATGCAAGTGTTGCCAGTTCTTTGATAGTGACCTCTTAGTGCCCTTTTATAGGTGCAGGCTGCATTAGGTTAGGATAATCTGATTAGGTTAGGGCCCTAGTCAAGAGAGACAAAGCAAGGATTTGGGTCCCAGATGGTTGACCCTTGCTTTGTCTTAGGAGAAGTTTTAAAATGATATCTCCTAGGTGGGCCTTTGTGACCATCACCTAGAGAGAGGTGGCAATTTACAAGGGTATTTTATAGAAAATTTTTGTTTGAAACTGGAAAATAATAATACCCTACAGATGTTACTGCATAGATGCATCGTGGACAAGATATCGGCGAATGGTGGGTCTCGCTGGTGCGTCGGTGTAGTGCATTCGCCTCGTTTCGGGGTTGGTCGGGGCATGCCTTCGACATCTCTTCTTGATTTTATGTTTCTACCGCGTGATTTGCCTGTCTTTCTTCTTTGTGTTGGGCATCAACGTCGAGTTCCTTTGCTTTTTAATTATTTGTGGGTGTGTATATGCGTGTGTGTATCGTGTATGTATTGTGTGTGTATGTGTATATGTGTACGCGCATATATATGGGGTTGTGTGTGTGTGTGTGTGTGCGTGCGTGTGTGTGTGTGTGTGTGTAGGTGTGAGTGTGTGGTTGGCAAGAGTGCGGGAGATGGGTGAGATAGGCGTGAGTGAGAGTGCATGCGAGAATGTGTGAGTAGGAACGAGAGGGAGAGAAATATAATTATTATACATTTATATAATTTTATGCAGCTCATCCGGCTTGAACGAGGAGAGAGAGAGAGAGAGAGAGAGAGAGAGAGAGAGAGAGAGAGATGGCGAGAGGCTGAGGGGTGAGTGTGTGGGTGTGTGTGTGTGTGTGTGTGCTAAGAGTGCGGGAGATGAGCCATTGTTGCACCCTACGGGCTGAACAGGGGGAAGAGAGAGAGAGGGCGGGAGTGAGAGATATGGGAGAGGGGGTGTGAGCTGCAGCGGGCCAGGGAGAGACTGAAGGGGTGAGGGGTGTGTGGGTGAGAGGTATGGGTGTGTGTGTGTGTGTGTGGTTGTGAATGAGAGAAAGAGAGATTACTCTTGCACTGCTCGCTGCCTGGCGTCTCAAGAAACGAGAGGAGGGGAGAGAGTCAATGGGGTGGGGGAGAGGGAGAGGGAGTAGCGGTCCAGGGGGAGAGCTAGAGGTGGGTGTGTGTGTGTGTGTGTGTGTGTGTGTGTGTGTGTGTGTGTGTGTGTGTGTGTGTGTGTGTGTGTGTGTGTGTGTGTGTGTGTGTGTGTGTGTGTGTGTGTGTGTAGGGTGAGTGTAGGTGGGTGTGTGAAGGCAACGAGGGAGAGAGAGAGAGAGAGAGAGAGAGAGAGAGAGAGAGAGAGAGAGAGAGAGAGAGAGAGAGAGAGAGAGAGAGAGAGAGAGAGAGAGAGAGAGAGAGAGAGAGAGAGAGAGAGAGAGAGAGAGAGAGAGAGAGAGAGAGAACGGCTAAGCCCTGCGCCATGTGGACCGCCGACAAGAGCTGGAGAGAGAGAGAGCGAGTTGTTAACAAGAGATGAGAGAGAGAGGGAGTGGATGAGGGAGAGAGAGTGTGTGCTGAGAATGAGAGAGGGAGAAGGTGGGGTTGGGGGGCTGAATAAGAGATGACAGAGAGAGGTTTTGGACCAGAGAGAGAGAGAGAGAGGGAGAGAGAGGCTGAGAGTGTGTGTGCTAAGAGAGAGAGAGAGAGAGAGAGAGAGATACTCCCTTATGCCCTATCGGCTCGGCCGGAAAGAGAACGAGAGAGGGAGGGAGTGAGAGTGAGTGGGAGAGAGAGATGCTGAGAGAGCGGGTGATGAGAGATAGGGCGAGGGTGAGTTGGCGGGGTGTGTGTGTGTGAAGCTTTTGCAAAATGGGGTTGACGAGCCAGGCCATGAGGTTGATAAGGCTGGCCAAGTGAGGGGGCCATGTGATGAGGCCATGCCAGTAAAAGCCAGGGCTACAAGGGCGTGAGGTCGACCAAGGCATTGTTGAGCCCTCCGGCAGTGTCGCCGTACTTCGGGCAGAGAAAAAAAAAGAAACGTTTCTCTCTTTTTTCCTAATTTTTGAAAACCGGCTATCAGCATTTGAGGGAGCTTTCCCATGGATACACTTTTTGAGTATTGAGTCTGCAGGGGAAGCTTCATGTGGTTGTGCCTCGAAGCCCCCAATAAACTATCTTGCTCCTCAATTGCAATACTTGCCTTGCATGCTTCATGCCTTCCCTAGCATGCAATTGCTTCCCTTAATTTCCTTCCCCATTTCTCCTTCTTGCCTTCCCTAACATGCAATCGCTTCCCTTAATTTCCTTCCTCCTTTCTCCTTCTTGCAGGCATGTGTGTGTGTGTGTGTGTGTGTGTGTGTGTGTGTGTGTGTGTGTGTGTGTGTGTGTGTGTGTGTGTGTGTGTGTGTGTGTGTGTGTGTGTGTGTGTGTGTGTGTGTGTGTGTGTGTGTGTGTGTGTGTGTGTGTGTGTGTGTGTGTGTGTGTGTGTGTGTGTGTGTGAGAGAGAGAGAGAGAGAGAGAGAGAGAGATCCAGAAGGCAATGATGATCTCGTGGATCCTCCATACTTCTCCCCCTCCTCCACGATTACCCTGAGCTCTGATACCAATATGAGAGATAGGGGACGAGCACCTATACCGCATGTGTGTCCTAACTTTGGCCTGGCCAATCTTACCCTAGGCCTGACACAAGTTCACATAGTGTCTTTGCATGCATATCACCGGTAGTCGCTATGGGGATATCAGCAGTAATATCTGATACAGTTTTCTTGATATCTTCTTCATCGACCCATAAGATAACATGGGCATGGACAAATCTTTTTTTTTGAATCTCAAACACATCCCAAAAAAATTCTCTCACAAAAGATGTATTGTTGTATGAATTGTCTCAAATGTTTGTGGATGTGTAGCATGCATTTGACTAGGCAATAATTCCAAGAAAATTGAGGGTTCATATTTCAAGCTATATCATATCTTTGATTATGCGGACCTCAGTCCACTTGTTGGAGGTTACTTCATCTGCTATGAATGTAATGAATATGTTTGGCACACCCCATGCATCCAGCATGCTACTCAAATCCTTTAGACATCGTCTATGCCAAGATGGACTGCCAACAATTGTTGCAAGAAGACTAAAGAAAAGTATGTAATGGATGCCCTCCTTGTCATTTGCATTGTTGCATGTCCTTTTATATCTTGTCAACAACTTGTTGTAGAGCGATTTTTGCTATACTATTTGCTTGCTTCATTGGAACATCAAGAGGAGGTATGGCTTATGTAGCATATACAAACAAAATAATGTATGTATTCTCATTCTGATATAGTAACTAAATCAGTTGTGGAAATTGTATTGGTCATGTCCAAACGGGAATAAGAAAGGCAAAATTGTGGATTCTATTGTGATGTCTTTGAAGGCCAAGTTGCAACTAGGCAAGCCATTGTAAATGAATGAAGCTACATGGTTGGTAGGAAAATTATCATTGCAAAGCTGTATGGAGCTGAACTTGTGCATATCAAATGTGATATACATGTGGCGTTGTAATGGTTTAGCCATCATTTTCAAAACTAAGAAATTGTTCTCATTCTCCACTTGAGACATGAGATCAAAAGGTTGTAGTTTAGCATGATGTCAGATCATATCACCTAAAACATCTTTAGATATTATGCATAGTCCTACTCTTATGATTTCTCTCCACCATGGACTTGTACCTTTCTAGTGTAGTATTGCTCAACATATTAAGAATAAGCACATTTGGGATGCTTGAAGTAGAAAGTTGATAAGTCGTTGAGTGCAAGACGTTGATGGAGCAAAAGACGCCGTGCGCACACTCACACACCCAGACAACTCAACACCACACAAGGAATTTACTTAGATTCCAACCCACACCCACCACTACTCGAGCTCAATAATAATACTACCCCACAAGCTCGATTCAAACTCCAAACGCCTCCACCTACAAGCCCTTGCCTACCCGCAGACACTACAAGGTGAGTCGAGTTGATCAACACTTGAAATCACACTTGATGGTGACCAAAATATACAAGAAAAACCATCAAAAATTCAAAAACTCTGGCCACTCTCAAACCATTGCAAAGCCTTCACCAAACTCCATTCTGTTGGACTCTTTGGAGTAGCGCCAACCTTAATGGCACCGAAACAGGGTCACATAGTCTTGCAGAAATCCGCCCCTTCTTCGCTCAATTCCTCGCACACACACATCCATGGAAACCTCAGAACTTCCATAGACTCTCCCAAGTGAAAAAATGAAGAGAGAAAGCTCTCATTCCCTCCTCCACACACTCAAAAACAGGACACGAACGCGACGGGACTGCACTAGACCACCTGTAGAAACCCTACTTCCTCCCACACACACAGAGGTGAAGTTGCTGATATTCCACTTCAAAAGTCCTCACTCAGCCTCAACACGCATGGCACCGTGAGTGATGTGTCAAATTGAAGCCTTTTCACACCATTTTTGGTCATTTTTTTACCTTTCTGGGCCCAGGTTGGGCCAATTTTGACCCCTAACGGGCATTTTTTCGCGGGAAAAACCCCAAACAGACTCCAAAATTCACCAAATTTTGTACTCTTGATCCTTGATACCCAAATTCCTTTGCCACATCCCCACATCCCATTTTTGACCACTTCTAGGGCAGTGCATGCATTACCGCAGATCAGGCACCGTAAATAGATAGTTACTGCATGTCCCAAACTTCTCGGGTGGGTCAAGGGTGTCCATACCTCCCACTTGAATTATTTACATTCTAGAAAGCTCAAACACACTCCCTAGAACTAAAAGAGGCCACCAAGAATCATATCCAAGGCCCTGATACCCTATCCAGGTGTTAACCCTCACGCACATTCCTATCACCTACAACGGATGCCGTATTATTTATTTGGTAGAGTCAGGTACCGGGCTTGTCGATCCAATAGGAAAAGGGTAAGAGTGATCGCCGATGAGAGACGCACTCTAACTAGAATATTCAAGGGATTAGTTGGCTAAGCATGGGCACCCAAGTGTGAATGGGGCGAGCTTATATAAAAGTCAACTAAACCTAAAATTCACTTACTCTCTCATTTGTGCAATTGAAGAGTGCTCTTGCTCCATCTTCATCTCCTTGTGTGTGTGTGTGTGTGCATGAGAGAGAGAGAGTGTGTGATCGAGCATTGCAATGATGGCACGGCGGCGGCGAAGCGGTTGAGCACGGTGCAGCGGCGGCTCCTTCTTCGCGGCGGCGAGGAATCCTCCACGATAGCAAGCGAGGATTCTTCATGGAGAGGAATCCTCTACGACAGCAAGCATAGAGCGGTGAGTGACACACCATCGCCATCTTTGATCTTACTAGTTTAGGCTAGTTGTGTGCTTGGAGCCATTTGTGGCTCGCACATAGTGTATCGGCAAGTTCCTTGCATTGACACGTACAATAGATGCACACATTTTTGGCGCCGCTGCTAGGGAATGCCATACACTAAGCTTGAATGGCACTCTGTGCTTCTTTGTGGTGCAATTTAATTTGTAGGAAAGGTAGGGAAGGAAGGTGTGTGTGTTGAGAAGAAGGAGTTTGTTTTGCTGCTGTGTATTTCTTTATTAATGACGTTTTGAAAGGTACTTTGTTTTCTCTGTGATAAGGTGTTAGTATTAAGGTTGTAGATCCATAATTTTAGTTCTGTGTAAAGTACAGTAAGTAGGAAGTATATTTGTTAGAGCTAATGAAGTGTGTTAGTGTGTAACAGTAGGTGTATTAGTTGTAAGTAGGTAGGTAGAGTGTGTGTGCACTCGTGCGCACAGCGCGTCCGCGACGACCTTATCCCAAAAAGAAATCAAAAATGTAAAAAAAATTAAAAAATTAAAGGGAGTACCGAGATCGGGAAGATCTCCCACACCCAAGCCCAAGCTCACGCTCAGGCTCAGGCCTCAATCACCCTTTAAAATTATGTATTTTAGCTTCACACGTAGCTAAAAATCAACTTTTTTGATGAACAACGGAACTTCGGGTAACACAACATTGTGTTGTAAAGCACACCATGACCCTCTCAGTGATACGCTTGTTTTGAGCTATCACACACTTTAATCACAAAACCGATCATTTAAAAAGATTAAAAAATATTAAAAAAACGAGTGAAAACGGACGCCTAAAAAAGTAAGCGGTTAACCTTCAAGGTTATTCTCCGACGCTTATAGGGTGCCAAAGGCACATGCATCTGCGCTCTGGTCATGTGCTAGATATGGAGCAACTAGAGAGAATTTTGACTTACGCGAGTTCTCATTATCCACCTACCTTAGGTTCCGGGCCCTTGGCGGGGACCCAAGGATGTACAAACCAAGACCCAAACATAGCGGCTAGTGACTCTTCCTCGGACTACGACATCATGGAGGATTCCCAATGCCTAATCCTGATAGCTCAAGCCAAGACATGCATGCCATGGGCCCACGGTCCGGGCCGAGCGTGCTTAGCCGCTTGAAGGAAACCTTTAGTAGAGCCACTCGCTCCGAACATGGAGCTAATGATGTAAATGAGGGGGGTGGGGAAGTAAATTCGCCATTCATGACCAACGTAGATCCTATGTCCTTAGATAATATGCACATGAATACTTCATTCACTGCACCCCCTTACTCTTCAGAGCTATTCCCCTCCGAGGTCATATTACTGTAGAGTGCGCAGGTGATGGAGAAGGTAGGAAAGAAGACTACACACACACACCAACACACATCGAGACACACACACACACAATCGTTACCCTGCAGCAGCCATTCAACGAGCTGCTCTTCTCTTCTTCTCTTTTGAACTATTATCCAAAGTATATTTACAACATAGTATAGTCAGTGTCCAGCCGTCCATAGCACAATGGACATATTCTTTAACATCATATTCTTTAACACTCCCCCTCAAGCTCAGAGTGAGCTTGCATATGATGGATTCCCAATGCTTCACGAAAGTAGGAAAACTTCTCCTTTCCAAGAGCTTTTGTGAATATATCCGCAACTTGATCATTTGTCTTCACATACACCAAATCAATCTCATTTGCCAAAACTTTTTCTCTAATGAAGTGATAATGTACCTCAATGTGTTTAGTGCGAGCATGGTAGACTGGATTCTTTGCCAACATGATGCTGCTAATATTGTCACAATATATAATGACACTGTCAAGATAGTCAAAACCAAATTCTACCATAAGCACTCTCAACCATGACTCTTCACATGCTGCCAAAGCTGCTCCACGATATTCATCTTCTGTACTTGATAATGCTACAGTTGATTGCTTCTTGCTACTCCAACTTATCATGCCATTGCCAATGGAAAATGCATAACCACTTGTAGATCTTCTATCCATAAAATCTCCTGCCCAATCTGCATCTGTGTAACCATAAAGACAAAGCTTCCCATTCTTTTCATAAAACATTCCATAACTGACAATGGCTTTCACATATCTCATAATCCGTCTCACTGCATCAAGATGACTTTTACATGGATTTTGCATGAATTGACTCACAACACCCACTGCATAACTCAAATCTGGCCTTGTTATTGTCAAGTAAATAAGGCTTCCAACCATCTTGCGATACATAGTGACATCCTCAATGTAATGTCCATCATCAAACAACTTCACATTTTGATCAAGAGGTGTATCAACCGGTTTGCATGCTGTCATTCCATACTTCTCAAGCATATCCAATGCGTATTGTCTTTGTATCATCCAAATTCCTGATAAAGTATTGACAATTTCAATTCCCAAGAAATATCTCAACTCACCAAGGTCCTTCATGTTGAATTCTCTCAACAAACTCTTCTTGACATGCAAAATTTGCTCAGCATGACTTCCAGTGAGAATCAAGTCATCAACATAGATAACAATAACGACGATCTCTCCATCAACATGCTTCAAAAATAATGAGTGATCATCAGTAGATTGTTTAAATCCAATCTTCTTTAAGAATCTGGTTATCTTTTCACACCAAGCTCTAGATGCTTGCTTCAAACCATACAATGCTTTCTTCAACTTACACACATAATATGGAAACTCTGGATGTTGATAACCCTCTGGCTGTATCATATAAACTTCTTCTTCCAAGTCACCATTCAAGAATGCATTATCCACATCCATTTGCCGTAACTTCCAACCGAACATACTTGCCATTGCTATCACCAATCTGACTGTTGTCATCTTTGCAACTGGACTAAATGTCTCATCATAATCAAGACCTTTTGTTTGTGCATAACCTTTAGCAACAAGCCTCGCTTTGTATATTTCCACACTACCATCTGACTTGCACTTGACTTTGTATACCCATTTTGAACCAATTGCTTTCTTTCCACTTGGCAAGCGAACCAAATCCCAAGTGTCATTCTTCACAAGGGCATCCATCTCATCGTCCATAGCTGACTCCCATTCTAATTTTCCAATTGCCTCTTGAAAACATGTAGGCTCTTTATGTTTCACACGTGAAACCATGTATGCATAATGTGTACGCATGTAACCGTTGTATGTCAATCTATCAACTGGATAACGCACCCTCTCTGATCTTCTCAACTGTGGTGCACTCTTCTCTTCAACTCTTGCATATGGGGGTACATATTTCTCAATATGCTTACTGCCAGGTGTCCTCAAATGTGGTAAACCATGCTCTTCATCGAGGCTTTCATCTCCAGAACTCTCTTCAACCACTTTCTTCTTGCCTTTCTCATCTTGCTTCTTATCTCGCAAACGACCACTCCACGGGTTGACACTTCGTGTACTCTCCTCTTCCATATGTGGTCCTGAAATAGTTCTTGTTAATGGTCCTGGCTTATCAACAACATGACGCACATTCTCTTTCTCTTCATACTCATCTTCTATCATCACTGGCTTTGGTTTATACCATGGTTCATGCTCACAAAATCTGACATCTCTACTGACATAAACTTGTCTTGTCGTAGGATCATAGCACTTGTAACCTTTCTTTTCAACTGGGTAGCCCAAGAATATACACTTCACTGCCTTTGGCTCCATCTTCTTTCTTGCTTCATTTGGCACATGAACATAGCAAACACATCCAAAAACTTTCATGTAGGAAACTGTTGGCTTGATCCCATAAAGTCTCTCATAAGGTGAAATTTCATGAATGGCAGCTGTTGGTGTTCGATTCATAATGTGTACTATTGTATGAACTGCTTTAGCCCAATATGTTAATGGCATATCCATCTCATTCATCATGGCTCTTGCAATCTCTGCTATGACTCTATTCTTTCTCTCAGCAACTCCATTTTGTTGTGGTGTGTATCTGCAAGTAATCTGTCTTCTTATGCCTTGTTCACGTAAGTAATCATCAAAACTGTGTGACATGTACTCTCCCCCTCCATCTGTACGTAGGCATTTAATTTGACAACCATTCTCTTTCTCAACCATAACTTTGAACTCCAAAAATACTTCAAATGCCTCTGACTTTGCCTTTAGAAAGTAAACCCATGTCATTCTGCTGTAATCATCCATAAATGTGATAAAATATCGACAACCATTTGGTGTAGCATGATCACAAGGTCCCCAAATATCTGAATGAACAATTTCCAAAGGACTTTGGCTAATTCTCCCCCTCTTTGGAAATGGTAAACGAGATTGCTTTCCAAATTGACAAGCTTCACAAACATGATCAAAATTCAATCTGCCAAACTTTGGTAATCCACATACAATTTGATTTGATTGCATATGCTTTAATCTTCTAAAATTGACATGACCAATCCTCTTATGCCATAAATTTGCCCAATCATCTTGAGTGGCTGATTTGTTTGCATACATACCACTGTGTAAACATGGATCTCCAGCTTCCAATGAGAACAAACGACCTTTCTTTCTTCCACGTGCCAATATCTTGCCTGGTCTGCCTTTGTGAAACTCCTCTATGAAGCAACCATAACGATTAAAACGGACTTGCAACCCTTGATCTGTCATCTGTCCAACTGATGCTAAATTCTTTGTGATTGAAGGCACATATAGAACATCTCCCAATGTGTTGTATGTCCCGTCTTTTTCTAGCAATGGAACTGAACCAACATGTGTAATCCGATGCATAGTATCATCACCTGTAGCGACAAACTCATCCTCTTCTAACTTCTCTTTTCTGTCAAACGATTCACCATGATATGTCATATGATTTGTGGCACCACTATCTAAATACCAATCATCTGTATGATGTGGCTCCACCATGCTTCCAAAAACATGCTCCATAGGAAATAAATGTCCACTCGACCTATTGTCATATATATTTTGATCATGAGGATTGTATCCAACAAAGTTTCCTCCATGTCTGCCATAACCTCGGCCTCTTCCACCACGATCACGATTTTGATTTAGCCTTGTGTAACATTCTCTTTCAAAGTGACCATAAATGCCACATCTGTTACAATATCCATCTCTTTGAGGATGTACAAATCGTCCACCTCCACGTCCACGAGTTCGGGCTCTCCCCCTGCCTCTTTGGCTATAATCATTGTAACTTTGACTTTGTTGGTTTTGCCATTGACCTCTTCCAACATTGGAGCTGTTCATTCTTGCTAGTATCTCCCATGCTTCCTTTGGAGATTGAGCCTTCTTCACATGTGGTATAAAGAAGTCACTAATGCATAGTGAAATCCAATGCATCACTTTCCTTGAATTCTCAATCCACCTCTTGTAAGCTTCTACTCCTGCTTGCCATGTTTTATGTGCTTCAACATTCTCTCTATTTGGTTCCAAACCAACCTCGGGACACTCTTGTTCACCTGTAATATAATCCCATAAACCTTTGCCCATGATAAAGTTCTCCATCCTGTAAGACCATATGCTGTAGTTCTCTCTGGTCAGCTTCTCTCCAACAATCTGTGTGACTTGAGTTGAACTTTCTGCCATCTTCACTCTCTCAATTTCTTCCAAAGGATTTTGATAAAATTTCGGCAAAGTTTCGTTTGTATTTGGACAATATCTCAAGTGACAATTTCAACCAATGTGCTCATAAACACTAACAAAAAATCTCTCACTGCCAAGGGAAAATCCACTGACTCACTTTCCCACAGACTGACTCAGTACTATGCATAAATACTCTAAAACAATGTCCACATGGACCTGTATGAAAATGCAATCCATACGATGTCATGTACCACATATCCATACATCCACCTTCTTCCCATAGTCGTAAACGACATATGAGGTCTTCCGTGGGGCTAGTCGGGGGTTCACTCCAGTATCTAATCCACCTTGCCAAGGTACCTGATGCATGGTTTTTAGGACCCCTTTTGAAGATGCAATAAAGGCACAGTCAGTTGTTGGGGAGATGAGGATACTCTAGTCCAAGGGATCTCAAAAGAGAAGAAAAATCTACTTCACAAGCACCAAAGAGTAAAAAGTGCCATGGACAGAAGATACGTGGGAACGAGCTCTTATGCATGCCTACAACCTATATCTTACAGAATAGCCCATTCTAGGTGTCAATTTCTAGTGAAATTTACACGAGGATGTTCGTGTGGACTCACAGCACAGCATACTCCGTTTTCACTTTTTTTCCGACAGTAAATATTTTTTACCACAGTAAATATTTTTTACCTACAGTAAATATTTTTCACCTACATGGTAAATACAAATCACTTTTTACCTACAGTAAATTTTTTTACCCATGGTAAATATTCTTTACTGCACCATAAGTATTTGGTAGGTAACAGTTCACTGTTACTAGAAGCAGTGATTGGGCATCAACAATGCAGTTACAGGAGGAGAAAAGGGGAAAATCTTATGGTAAAGGTGAGTCAACAGGGATAAAGACTTTTGAGTTGAAAAGAGACATGCTGATTTTTTCAAAGAACACATGTCAAAAGAAGCCATGGTTGAGGATTTTTTGAGAATTTGATATTCAGGAGGACCCAGCAGGTCCCCCCCCTGACATGTGCAAAACCTCCAGTTTCAACAGCCACCTACCTGCTCTTAAATGCTGGTCAAGGCCTTATCCCCATGTGTCACAATCAGAAAAATCAGCATTTACCCTCCCCTCTCACATCACTCTAGAGAATATCTTGATGGTGACATATCAGGTGACCTCAATCTGTTGACCACCCTAAGCAAAAAGTAACCCCAATCAGCGGATTTAAGCATGTTTATCCCTAATCCTAAACCCTCTCAGAAACCTATATAAGGAGGCCTTCTCTCCCTCAAAACAACAACACTTCACCCCCTTCACCAAGCAATGAAGCTATGACGACATTGCTCACAACGAGGAGCTATGGATGGAGCTCTACTCTCTCTCTCCCTCTCTCTCTCTCCCTCTAGTATGCTACATTACTAGCCCTAAAACCTAAATAAGGAGTCTTCTCTCATGCTCCATGGCCACCATCCTCGCCATCATTCTCTAAGGTATTGATGTGTTGCTAGTAGGATCATACCTACTTGCTTGGTTGATTGTTTTTGACAAGGGATTATGCCATCCTTGGCTTGCTTCTCTATACCCTTGTTATGTATGATCAGATGCCGTTGTATTGTTAAGCTGATGTCTTGTGTATATATATGCTACATAAGGTCCCTAAGCTTCGTTTCTATGTGTTTTGCCATATGTTTTGATGCCATCATAATGCCAGAAGTCTCACTTGCCTATGTGCACTATGTGTGAGGTCCCTAAACCTCTTAATTTAGGGTGGTGCCCCCTTTGTTTTGTTCTTTGCTTGTTTGCATGAGGCGTGGTTTGTGGAGTGTGCACGAGTACAGAGGCCACCCGATTGCACTGCTCTTTTTCCCGCCATCATTTTGATGCCCGCACGGAGGAGGGCTACACAGACCTTCAGTCCACAAGCAATGAAGATGTGCAATCTACAACATGGACGAATGGCGTGAGGAGTTTGCAAATTGGAGAACAGAAGAGGAGGAGGCTTTAGAGGCCTTAAAAGCTTTCATCGAGGTCTTGTTACCAGGTTGCAGTGTCATTGAAATTCAAGTAGTAAGTTCTTCTACATGCCTTGTTCATGATCGTCGCCAACGAAGGAGAGTGAGAAGAAGAGCTTGATATACCTCTCCTCTCAACCTATGAGTGCTCCAGAAACCTCCAACGCACACGAGCTTGAAATATTCTACATCAACATACACGAAGGTACTGTGACACACATTAAGGGAAGAGAAAGGATCACCAGACCTCTCTTTCCTGAGGAGCCGACTAAGAGGAGGAAGATCACCTCTACACCTAAGTGGCCCAAGGCCGCAGCGCGTGCGCAAGCGTAAGGTAACATTTGGCTTAATCTCATTAATAAGGGATTACATGACCACTACAGGCAAGAAAAAGGCTAGTGAGCAACCAACTTCAACCTCCAACTTGCAACCACGACTCTCACCCCTAAATCCTCCTGAAGCAAAGAGGCAAAGGCTTGCCTACAAGATTGCCGCCCGTCTGCGAGTGCTCCCAGTGCACTTTGTGAATCCAGACACCACCAATCCCAAGCCAACCTCCTGTCCGCGTGAAGATCACTTTGGATATTGTCCAAAGTGCTTTGGAGACCGGGTGAAAAGCCTCCCTGTCCTACCTTTGCTGCTAATTTTCAAGAAGTTATCTCAATCTAAGGAAACTATCTTAGTTGATGATGTGTTGCACATTAATGGTGTCACTTTCATTCGTCATGCTGATTATGGTAATAGCATCCAATTGTTTCTTTCTAAAAGGCTCAGCATTGTACAAAGTGTTGCCATCACGCCTTACGTCTTCATAGATGCATCAGAAAGAGTCGAAGTGATCTGAGGTGTTGACCTTCTGTGGCTGATCAGGCTCATTGGTCCCAAGGTGGTGCAACTAAGCTAGGCTCTTGTGTGTAAGTATGGATGCCAATAATGAGAATGATGATCCCCGCATGTTTCCTTTCCATTTTGTGCGTCATATCCGTGTGAATATTTGTATTGATAGAAAAATCTTTTATCAGCAAAGAATAGCCCTGTTGTTTGGAGCTGAGAGACTTGGGGAAATCTTGCGCTCTCCTCATCCTGTCATTCTACCCTTACTAGACTATTACCATTCCTTTGATGTGTCGATCTTCATCCTATTTTGAGCTAAGTTGTGCTAAAGCTCCAAATTGTAATTACCATTCTCTATTTTAAAATACATTGGAGCTATTTGTGTAATTGTTTACTCTCTCACTTATGGCCTTCCCTAATTTTTATGGTAAGCCTAGGGAGGTTGCTCCAGACTTTTTGGATAATTTGGAAATGGCCTTTCTGGTATCGGGAAGGGATGACGAAGCTACTAATTTAAGGGCCTTTCCTTTGGTCTTGAGGGAAGGTGCAAAATTATGGTATCAAACTTTGGCATCTGAAGAAAGAAGAGACTGGGAGTCCTTAAAGATGGCCTTCATCGAAGAATTTCGCCGCCATGAGCCTCCAGAGGAGATATGGAGACAGCTCTTAGAGCTACGCCAAACATCACGCAATGACTATAGAAGCTATGAAGGAAAGTTTTCCAACTTGTGGGAGAAATGGTGTGCATCACTAGGTGAAGGAGAAAGGGCGCCAGAATGCCTAAAGAAGGACTGTTTCCTGGCAGGGCTTTACCCCATCCTTCGAGAAAAGGTAAAAGGTAAATTCCCAGATACCTTTGATAAATCTATGACTTATGCAAGGGAGAAGGATAGGAAGTTAAAATTCCAAGCTCAACTACAAGGGGGAATGGAGCCTCCACCGCTAGCTCAACCTACGGCAAGGGTAGTAGCAGGGACAGTAGCAACAGACCAAGAGTCCTCTCAACAAGAATTACTTCAACAAATCACCAATCAACTAGAGAGCCTGTCCATCAATCTGGTTCAAGGTGTAAGGGCTCCCCAGCCAGGAAATGAACGAAATAGACAAGAAGGACAAAGGCAAGCACGTGAGTACATTTGCTACAACTGTGGAGAGGTAGGTCACGGCATGTATTATTGCCCCCATCCACGACGCTATCAAGGAAATGGTAATCAAAGACGGCCTCCTCGCCAGCAAGTCACTCCTCCTCGAGCTAGGCCACTAAATGGACAAAATGCACACGTGGCTCCACCAATCCAAATATTGAGACCCCCTCCTCCACCACCACAAGCACCAGTAGAGATCCCTCCACTACCATCGGGAGGGGAGGACAGGGCTGTCTCTGTCATAAGTCTTGACAATGGTAAGGATAAAGGGAAAGAAAAAATGGAGGAAGCTGTTGCCATGCCAATAAAGAGAGTTAGGAGACAAAGAACTGATGAAATGGAAGCTTCAGAGCCGGATAAAGGGAATGAGGGTTCCTCCCAAGTGATAGGAGACAAGAAAAGGAAGAGTAGGTCAAGGAGGTACATAGGAGTAGAAGACTTTCCACGTGGGGTAGGTTCCATACATTACGACCTGGTAGCAGATGTGAGTAAGCAAGGACCAAAGATTTCATGGCAGCAACTCCTCCACCTTTCCCCAAAGATGCGTAGAACCTGGTCTAAGATGTTCAGCACCAGGAGGGCTAAGGCAAAGTCAGTTGGGTCTATTAGTGCAAGAGGCATGAAGGATATCGTGACAGTCATTGATGCAGAGATTAAGAGTCAGCGAGTCTCCAATGTGTACGTAGATGGTGAAGCCGAGATTTGTGTTATGACAGAGAAATTAATGCACAGGTTGGGTTTGGAAGTAAACGAGCAAACTTCCTTACAAGCTAAGATGGCAAATAATGTAAGGGTGTCTTGTGTGGGAAAGGTTAATGGAGTGAAGGTTTCAGCTTTTGGTGTGGCAATCTCAATCGATGCCTATGTGATCCCAACTAAGGGGGAGGGCTATCCGCTAATCCTTGGAAAACCTTGGCTTATGGCTATGAAAGCTAGGCAAGATTGGGCGACAGGTTCCCTTGAGTTGCGACCAAATCATAAGGTAGGTGGCAAGCAACAAAAAATTGTGTATGACATGAAGCAGGGTAGACAACAAGACCTAGAGATGGAGACTTCTATGGATGAATGGAGCACAAGCAGCTGCTCTTCATCTGAGGATGAGTCATCTGAGGAGGATGCTAGCTCTTTGGAAGTCATGGGTATAATACTGTGAAACCCAGAAGGAGAAGGTGGTCAAGACTCTCTAAACAAGGAAGAAGCCACAGGCTTAGAGGAGATGCTAGCTAAGGACCTACTAGAAGAAGAGAGAGAACCCTATTTGCAGGTACTAAAGAAGCATGCTGGCCTCTTTATAACTGATTACGAGCACATTAAAGGAGTGACGGTAACCCAACACCATATCCAATTAAAGGAAGGTGCCGTCAACCTTGTTGGTGATGAGGTATTTGCACAGGTTGAAGCTCTAGTAGGTCATGTTTCTGAGTATAAAGAGATGGTTGTGGAGATGTTTACAGAGGGTTTGGATACAGGTTTGAAAAGTGATCAGGTTTGCTTGCCTATGCAGCTAGTGGTGGCAAATGGCAGGGTCTTGCTATGTTATGTGATGCTATGGATACATGTGTTATTGGAGGTTGCTTTACATATATTTTTGTGTCAATGGCGAGGTTTTTTTGAAGTGGGCTATACCATGGAGGTTTCTGTAGCAGATGGTAGGATAGCTGCTTATGATTCAGGTTTCTCAAGTGATGGCAAGTATGCTTATAGTGGACACGAAGGATTATGGATGCAGGGTGACGAAGCTCCGTGCTATAAAGAGCTAGAAGGGTGGCCTGTCTATTGGCCTACAAGTGCAAAGGAAGGCTTGGATATACATGTTTTACAGGTTGATGGCAATGAGCAATGCTTTACTTTTGATCCAGGTGGATTCTACACCATGCGTGGGGGAGCTTTGAGCTTTCCATTTGACCCTGGAGGGTGATGCAGTAGCAGATGCTTTTTCTCTATCTCTATCCTATCTATATAGCCATTATACTATCATTTTTCTTATGCAGTCTATAGCTCTATGTTATATAATTCTCTCTATACAGTCATCTTTTACCTAAATAATACTATGGTTGAGCACGAATGCTCAACGAGGGGTTGGGCAAAAAAAAAAAAAAAAGAGAATGCTACCAGTGAAAGCGGATATTGACAATGGATGGAGTATGGCTTTCAAGGGTCTAGGAGACCAGTTGTTAGTCATGGATGGATACAATTATTCATCAGAAAGGACTAAACAGGGTGCATCAGCCAAGAAAGCAGTAACATGGCAAATTCAATTGGTACCAGGTGGGTAAGTATTCAAGAGAACCCAATTGTAGCACAACCTACAGCTAGAGGCATCAAATACCTCTAGCTTAAGGGAGAGGGCTATATGATGCATGGTTTTTAGGACCCCTTCTGAAGATGCAATAAAGGCACAGTCAGTTGTTGGGGAGATGAGGATACTCTAGTCCAAGGGATTTCAAAAGAGAAGAAAAATCTACTTCACAAGCACCAAAGAGTAAAAAGTGCCATGGACAGAAGATACGTGGGAACGAGCTCTTATGCATGCCTACAACCTATATCTTACAGAATAGCCCATTCTAGGTGTCAATTTCTAGTGAAATTTACACGTGGATGTTCGTGTGGACTCACAGCACAGCATACTCCGTTTTCACTTTTTTTCCGACAATAAATATTTTTTACCACAGTAAATATTTTTTACCTAGAGTAAATATTTTTCACCTACACGGTAAATACAAATCACTTTTTACCTACAATAAATTTTTTTACCCATGGTAAATATTCTTTACTGCACCATAAGTATTTGGTAGGTAACAGTTCACTGTTACTAGAAGCAGTGATTGGGCATCAACAATGCAGTTACAGGAGGAGAAAAGGGGAAAATCTTATGGTAAAGGTGAGTCAACAGGGATAAAGACTTTTGAGTTGAAAAGAGACATGCTGATTTTTTCAAAGAACACATGTCAAAAGAAGCCATGGTTGAGGATTTTTGGAGAATTTGATATTCAGGAGGACCCAGCAGGTCCCCCCCCTGACATGTGCAGAACCTCCAGTTTCAACAGCCACCTACTTGCTCTTAAATGCTGGTCAAGGCCTTATCCCCATGTGTCACAATCAGAAAAATCAGCATTTACCCTCCCCTCTCACATCACTCTAGAGAATATCTTGGTGGTGACATATCAGGTGACCTCAATCTGTTGACCACCCTAAGCAAAAAGTAACCCCAATCAGCGGATTTAAGCATGTTTATCCCTAATCCTAAACCCTCTCAGAAACCTATATAAGGAGGCCTTCTCTCCCTCAAAACAACAACACTTCACCCCCTTCACCAAGCAATGAAGCTATGACGACATTGCTCACAACGAGGAGCTATGGATGGAGCTCTACTCTCTCTCTCCCTCTCTCTCTCTCCCTCTAGTATGCTACATTACTAGCCCTAAAACCTAAATAAGGAGTCTTCTCTCATGCTCCATGGCCACCATCCTCGCCATCATTCTCTAAGGTATTGATGTGTTGCTAGTAGGATCATACCTACTTGCTTGGTTGATTGTTTTTGACAAGGGATTATGCCATCCTTGGCTTGCTTCTCTATACCCTTGTTATGTATGATCAGATGCCGTTGTATTGTTAAGCTGATGTCTTGTGTATATATATGCTACATAAGGTCCCTAAGCTTCGTTTCTATGTGTTTTGCCATATGTTTTGATGCCATTATAATGCCAGAAGTCTCACTTGCCTATGTACACTATGTGTGAGGTCCCTAAACCTCTTAATTTAGGGTGGTGCCCCCTTTGTTTTGTTCTTTGCTTGTTTGCATGAGGCGTGGTTTGTGGAGTGTGCACGAGTACAGAGGCCACCCGATTGCACTGCTCTTTTTCCCGCCATTAGTACCAAAGCTCCCAAGGCAAGGCTTCAAAAAACCGCACTCGACCCTCACAAAGGCTGCAGTTTTCCAAAATACATTGACCGCATATCCATACATAACCACAAAGTACTCAATCTGACAATATAACCGCCTCAACTTCTTCCCACAACCTTTCTTACATAGGCGGATGTCCATAACGGACCCACAACAACCAAACATAATCTTCGATAACACAATATCATGATGCAAAAGCTCTATGTCGCTCTCCAAAACCTGTGTAAATGCTGAATTCTTCACCTGTAACCTGTAAATCTATTGCCGAGTGCAAAATTGGACATCTCCTATGCTTGTGTGAGTTGGCTGTTTGCTGCAGAAAATTGTAGATTTTGGCAAATCTGAGTATGCCAATGCGTCCGGAACGCCCAAAAACATAAAGATAGACTCCTGGATCACTCTATTCGGAGTTCGGGTGAGGGAGTTATGATCAAAAAACCTCTCTTTTTTGCTGTTTTCCAGAGCTGCGGAAACCTGTGTATTGACTGTAGCTCCTCAAACTGAGCTCTGATACCACTTTGTAGAGTGCGCAGGTGATGGAGAAGGTAGGAAAGAAGACTACACATACACACCAACACACATCGAGACACACACACACAATCGTTACCCTGCAGCAGCCATTCAACGAGCTGCTCTTCTCTTTTGAACTATTATCCAAAGTATATTTACAACATAGTATAGTCAGTGTCCAGCCGCCCATAGCACAATGGACATATTCTTTAACATCATATTCTTTAACAATTACCCGATCGTAGAAGCCTTGCCGAAGTGCAAGAGGTGGAGCAATATATCATTGCATCTAGGGAAAAGAAAATCGAGAGCTTACGCAAGGCGGAGCAACGAAGAGAGTTAAAAGCGAAAGCTGCTCTATCAATATCTTTGCTAGGAGAGCAATCAAGTGCTCCAGAATTAGCGACCACTAAGGGTTAACCCATAGAGAGCCACATTGCATCTAGTTCAAAGGACACCCCTAGCACCTCAATCCTAGATGGAGCGTTCTTAAATGAGAACTGGGAGTACGAACTACAAACGAAAACTCTAACCGATCTATACACAGGTCACACCTATCACGTGGGTTGGTTAGGTGCCCTTCGATCCACAATGGGTGCTGCTAGTGTGGAAGATCAACAACAAAGAGTTTGTGAGGTCATCCATAGGGTCATTGAGTTAGAGAGACAGAACAAAGGGGATCCACATGCCTTCAAACAACGGGTCTCATGCGATTCTTGGATACAGGGAAGGCTAAACAACCAACCTTATCGCAAATGGAGACTCCCTCGGTAAGTCTGATGGATCCTCTATTTGTTGTTTCACCAGGGGTCTCAGTGCAATCTGAGCCCACAAGTAATAGCTTTACCTTTCCAAGTCTAGCTCGTCTTTCCCTTGATGACACCACGGCTACCATGCCTACCCCAATGATGGGCATGCCAAGAAACACGCCATGGACCTCATTCATTAGTAAAGCACCACTACATGGTAGCTCAATGCATGCAATAGTATCTACAAGTGTGTACCAATCGTATACACCCATGGATCCTCATACTCATGTAGTTCCTACCCCTCCTATTGTTTCAACTACCTATGCTTCACAACCACAACACCCAAGCTCTTATTTCCATGGGACCATATCGGCTAGCATTAGCATGTCACATCCGACTATGCCTAGGGCCACACATATGAACTTTGGGCTGCAACATGGCACAACACCGTACCAAACGTGGAACCCAAGGGCTTCCTATGTACCAAGCCCAATGCCAATACCTACTCCACATGTAGTCTCTGGAGCATCTCCACCCACGGTGCCTGCTCACTTAGATGACTTGGAAACATTTTCTCAAACTACCGGTCGATCTATTGCTGAGAATATGCGTAACACGCCTGATAGAGAACCTAGAAGTAAGGCAGTACAAATATCCAAGCTCACACAAAAATTTAGTGGAGACGGGGATGTGAGAAAGCATATCAAAGTGTTTGAACAAATATGCAATTCTCTAGGAGAACACAATGACCTGCATAAGAGTAATGCTTTAAGCCTAACCTTAAGTAGGAAGGCAGGGGATTGGTATAGAACCCTAATGAAAGAAAAAACAATTTACCCTACTCTTAGGAGATTGTTCTTGAAAGAATACATACGAGAGGGAGTACTTAGGGGTGTAGCCTCTCAGCTCCAGAAATCCCAACGAGAGGAAGGAGAGTCGGTGAGAGACTTTATTAGTCCCTTAAAGCATTTGAATTCTCGTTGTAATCCATATGAACACTTCAACAATAACCAATTGCTTGATAGATTCATTAGGGATTACGACATGCATCTACAATGGCCTAGTCATTAGAGGTATCACCACTTGGGAAGCAGTCACCACCAATGCGATCCAATTGGAGGATAATTTAATGATTCAAGGAGAAAGAGTGTCTGTTGAGCCTAAATCTATTAGCTTGCAAGCATCAGGGCATCAGCTAATGACCCTAAAGCCTATTGCTAAGGAGTCAAAGATATCTGAGATGATTTTAGCAGATCTCACCACGGCTATTCAAAAGAGTCTTAGAGACAATCGTGCTCCGCAAAACAATCATGTGTATCCAAGAAGGGAGCAACAATGGTGCTCAGTATGCTATGGACCGCATAGTACTAGTGAATGCCCTACTTTTAGAGTAAAATTCAATGGGAATTGCAATGCCTGTGGGAGGTATGGTCATCAACTAAGGATTGCATAGTATTTAAGTGCGCGATGGCCAATAGACCAACCTTAGCATGGACAGACACACCTCAAGTGCCTGCATTGATGCTGGCCCCACCTCTTAAACAAACGTCACAACACATGGTCTCTAGGGCCCAAAATGTTGTTCAAACAACACCCTTACCACCTCCAGTGCTAGGACCGCAACCACCACATCCAAGAATCACTTATGTGAATCAAGTGGGTTGTGAGTCATCTATTGCTTGTTTGCAAGGCTGTGCGGAAGATATAGATCCTAATATTGCCTATGGGATGGATGTGATTGAAGAAAGTACACAATACTACATGGAGGACTATTGAGGACAAGTCAAACCTGTTTATCAAGTAGTTGCTCTTGCTGCAAGAGGCCAAAATATCAATTACACTGCTAAGAGACCACCTCTTCAATGCTATGAGTGTGGAGTTATGCATCGAGTGGCCGAGTGTCCTATTAGGCTACAAAAGAACGCCACACTAATGCAAACCAATCAAGCGAGCACATCTACAATGCCAATACTCATGTGTACTCGATGTGGCATAGACCATTTGATTGCCCAATGTCCAAATAATCCAAATGCACCGAAGATCACGCCATTAAACTTGATTGAGGTTACCGAGGAGCCATTCCAAAGTACACATGTGGTACCAGTAAACCTACTCACACGATCGATGCTCCAAAAAAAAATGATATTCTTGAGGGAAGAGACACGGTATCAATTGCCCAATTTCAGAAAAAGAAGAAAACACAAAGGAAGAGATCGCAAGAAGCAGCGAAGTCAAACCCCAGTTCAAAGACCAACATCGGGATTGGTGACAACCCCGTATATATGAACGACGCTGAAGAGGATTCTGATTCATGTGAAACCATGGAAACCAAAACAACCACTAAGATAGAAACCAACAAGGAAGATCTTCATGAGCCACAATAGCAGGGATCCAAGAAGAAGGTAGGAACTTATCCAAACCCTACAGAGGAGATCGAGGGAGTCAAGCAATTAAGGAGTTTGGTAGAAGATACCCAAAGGGATCTAGAGCCAGCACCTAGGCAGATTCAGATTACAAACACCGTGTTCCCTGTGCAACAACAACCTCACCAAGTCCATAGACCCTTAGCCATACCTAGTGTCATCCAAGAAGAAAGTGACTTAAAGTCATGGGAAAGTGGGCATACTCACTTCTTGATGGAAAGAATGTTTACAGAGGGACTACCTGATCCTATCGAAGAAATGGAGATCCCATCTTCCCCACGTTAAGGTACTGAAGCCCAAAAGGTGCAGTTAAACATTGCCAAATTGATGGATTTCGTGTCTTCAAAAGTTAGAACCACCATCATGTCCAAACTATATAAAGACCCTGAGTTAGTCTCAGCTCTTCAAGCCTTCCTCAATGGAGAACTAAAGTTTGGGCTACCCAACCTAGATGAGAACCTTGTTATAGAAATACCTATTAACAAGTTGGGACAATACTTTGAGGGTGATGAATCCAATGCAACCATACCAATCACTGCTAAGGGATTAACTGTGAAGGGAATCCTTGATGGTGGCGTTGGGGTTAGCATTGTGACTAAAAATTGCTGGGAAACTATGGGAAGACCTCACCTTGCGACCACAACCATAGTAGTGAAGATGGCCAATGGGTCTATTGTTAAACCTATTGGGATGCTAGAAGATCTCAAGATCAAGGTCTTTGGACATAAAATAGAATTACCTTCATTGTTATGGATTTCTCCAAGCACACTATGGCATCGGAGATGATCTTAGGACGTCCTTTCATGAGGGAAGCAAAAATGGTGCATGACTGGTCTAAAAACCATGTCTACTTGCAGTTCCAAGATTCTATCATTCGAGTGGATCTTGTTACTGGTCAAGCACATCCCCTAGGAAACAAGTTCATAATTGATCATAGATCTGACACCACAGTTCACTCGGCCCCATTGCAGTATTGTTACACGTGTAAAGCGGACACTAATGTTGGGGAAGATTCTCCTTATATGGATGTACTACCTGGGATGATTGAGTCGAACAATGTGGATTGGGTCCACCTAGCAGCAACCATAGATACTGGAGGAAATAGGGGGACGACCTGGGTAACACTTGAGGGGGATGAAATGCCACCACTCGTACCCCTAAATATGTTAGAAGCAATGCATATAGCTTCTGATGACCTAGAAGATGAAGGTTTGACTGGCATTGGAACCAGTAGCGCCTCACAAGACTATAGCCCACACGATTTGGGGTCAAAATCATCAATTGAAATTGACTCTGAGGATGAAGAATCTGAGTTAAATCTTAGTACAAATGTGGGGACAAACCATTCAGGGCCCAGTGGTACCCCATATGACAATCTATCCAAGGGAGCAGAAGACACAAGGAGCGATTCATCTAGTGACTCTTCACTAGAGATCAGTTGTAATCAAAAATTAGACAAGAAGAGTAAGAGATATAAGAGGCGACGATATCGAGCAAATGTGCGTGATAGAATAAATGAAAAGAAATCTATCATAGAATGGCTTAATTATATAAGGGCATGTGATGCTCATCGGAAGTTGGTAGATAAATGGGGTGAATACCTTCAAAGCGTTATGCGGTGTAGTCCACAACCCATTGACATTGCACAACTAGAGGCTACAAAGAAGCCAAAGTTGAGCCGTACCGTAAGGAGACGACAAAATTGAGATTTAGCTCAACAACAAAAGGAATCGGAAGTGAAATCACAGTCCACTGAACAACAGGTGTTAGTGCCTGATTTATCAAGGCTTTCAGGGCAGTCAGGCTATTATTTTTGAACTGTAATTAAAACCTTTATCTTTGAACCTTAGGGATAAGTGAACATGGGTATTTTATATTTTTGGGGAAGTTAGTTGTGTGTCTCGTGAATTCTCAGGACGAGAAGCAGTTATGTCTATGCCTGTTGATGTTGTTGGCTCTCTCCTGCATTGGTTCTGTGTTTTCTGTTGTATTACTGAATAATGATGATGAATGGCACACTATTTTCCCTCTATCTATGATGTTACATACCTGTCTTCTTTGCAGTATGGTGTTTGAAGTATGCAGTTTCCTGCTTCCTGTTTGATATGAATTGTATGTTTACTGCATTGGTTATTTGTTATGGCAATGTGTGCCTAACATTTGGCGATCCTGCTATTGGTTCGAATTTCGCCTAAAACCATATGGGTGCTAAGGAATGAATCACAGCGGCGATCTATTCCCTGATAGTGACCATTTGCTCGATTTTGCGAACTGGAAAACACCGGGGGAAGAGTCTGAGGAGTATGCATCACAATTCTTGAAAGAATTCTACCCACAACTACCCAGCGAAGTCAGAATTCTCATTCTCGCAAAGGTAGTTACAAAACTGTTACCCTTTGGAGCCTGTAATTTACCTTCAAACTACAATGTGCATAATCAAAGAATGCTAGTATAGTATTCTAGACAAGGGAGAAGCAGCAATGCATGAGTGAATCAGGGCAGGGGTCCAATGTACCACAACATTATGGAACAAGGCTTATATTAAGAAGGGAGTTCTCTGCAAGAGGAAGACAAGGAGATCAGTTAGATGGTGATGATCAACAAGAACCAGTAGGAGAACTTGCTACAGGGGCAAAAATTGTTGGGGAGGGGACTGAACTGCATGAACCTAAAAACAGGCTGCAGGAAACCCTACCTGCAAACCAAGAAGGCCAACAAACAACTTATCCCACATCAGACCCACTTTTGGGACCATTGGTCAATGTATTGTTAGCCCAAACAGTTTTGAAGTCTCTGTACAGTTTCTGTGCAAATTATGTGCAGTTTGTTGCAGAATGCAGTTTCAATTTTTCAGTTTGTAGAATGCAGTTTCAATTTTTCAGTTTACAGACTACAGTTTCAGGTATTTCAGTTTGCAATGCAGTTTAAGCAGTTTCAGGGTTTAAAGAGGTACAAATGCGCTCTATTCTTTTGATGGGTGATTAATGGCAAAGAAGAAGAAGAAAAAGTGTGCTATTTGTCAAAAAGATGGGCACTGTGCAAAGCAATGTCCTTACGTGTGCAAGCCATGTCAAAAGGAAGATGTATGTGTCAAATACTGTATGCATAAACTGTGCAAGAAGTTGTATCGAATTGTCAGATCTTTTCAAGATGCATCAGATCATGAGGAACTATGTGATGCACAAGAGGATTTGGATGATTTTTCTAATCTTCTTGACAAGGCAGAAGACTGGCATGAAGGTCGTGAAGGAAAAAGAAGAAAGTCGTGCTCTAGTATGCGTAGGATACAGGTGTTACAAGAAGCAATTGAAGGCTTGACAGAGAAGTATGAAGATCAGTTTCAGGAGGAAGATGAAAGTGATGATGACTGGGGATTTACAACACCAATGTTCCCCTTGGTTGGGAACAATCAGGTACAATCATGTTTAACTTCTCCAAATGCACTTGTTGCAAGTCTCAAATCAATGAAAGAAGCTCAAGCACAAAGCCAACGTGAAGAAGTCAAGAAGGTGATGTTGGAAAGGGCACAAGAAAAGGAGCATCTTGAGAGCCAAAGAAGCCAAAAGGAGCACTTAGTATCCCAAAACCACACTCCAAATAAACTCAAGGGTTTGCACAATGTTGAAGTACCAACAATTTTTCAGGCACCTGCAGTTTCAAAAACTGAAGTTTCAAAGCCTAAATTTGAATTTTCAGCACCTAAAGTTTTTCAACCTGATTTTGATGTTCTTGAATATGGGATCAAAGTTGTAGATACTCAGATTATTGAAGAGAAGAAGTTAATTCAGGAAGGAGAGTTTGTTCAATGCAAGGGAGATATAGTCCAAAAGATGATGAAGGAAGAAAGAGGAAGCCAGGAGCGACTCATGAGCCAAAGGAGCCAAGAGGATTGCCAGCTATCCCCAAACCTCACATCGAAGAGACTCACCTCTTTGCAAGAAGAGAAGGAAATTTTTCCAAAAGAAGAATTACTGATTGAGAAGAAGGGAATACAAGTGGGAGTGAGCGAGAGAAGCCACCAATATCCCATACAAACCCATATACCAACATTTGACATCAATCTTGAAGATGTTGAAATTCAGGGAGACATCAGATTTCAGCGTAATGCAATGGAAGAGCTGAAGATAGATAAAGACATAATGTGTGCTACTGATGAGGATGATGTGATGAATCAGTTTTTGATGAATCTTGATGAGGAGTATTCAACAGCTGACAATTTGGAAGGTGTTTGTGTTGATGGAGAAGAGTTTTTTGGAGTTTTGAAGAGTGAAATCCAATTTCCGAGAGTGGATATGAATTATTCAGGTTGTGAAGACAAGGATCTTCAATTTCAGATCCCTGGATTACCAGTTTTGATACCAAAGGTCCCTGATTTGCAAAGTTTTAGAATTCAGGTTCCTGATCCGCAGATTCTTGATTTGCAAAGAAGTTATGTACCTGAACTTGCTGAATTTCAAAGTCTTTTTCTTTCTCAAGTGAAGATGATCAATAATCTCTCATTCGAGTTAGAAAATGAGAGGCATTCAAGTATGGTTGCGGCAAATGAAGCGCTTTCCAAAATCAATCAACTTCAAGAAGAGAAGACATCATTGATGGCGGAGATTTCTCAGGTTCAAACTGAAGTTGACTTGCATATTTCTTACTGTTATGAAGTTCATGACGCTCTTAAGCAAGTTGTTTTGAACAAGGATAATCAAATTGAGGACTTGAAGCTTCAACTTACTCAAATCAAGAATGTGGAGTTCTCTTCAAATCTTGATGTTACAGAAGGTTTCTTGAATGATGATGTTGTTATCAATGATCTTTATTATGTTGGTGCTTTTACAAATTCAGTCATGGATATTGGAAGTCCGTCTTTTTCCAGTGAAGTTCAGTTTATTGATGATGTTCTTGATGATTTATACCAAATTTCTGATGTCAATGGTTTTGTTGATGCTGAGGAGATGATTTTGACTGATGATTATGCAAGTATTTTGGAAGTTCTTGATGATGGTGAAGTGGATTTTCTTGGAGATTGTTCTATATTTCTATGTGATGTTGTTGATGAAGGAGATGATGTTGATATTCTTATATCTCATTGGTTTTATATCTTCATGCTTGATAAAATAAGGGAAGTTTTTCAAGGAGCAGAAGTCAAAAGTTTTCAGTTTCAGGGAGATATCACTGATTGGACAGTTTTGCAGGTACATAGTGGATTTCTTTCTATTTTCAAGGAGAAATGTGAACAAGCCATCTTGGTGGTGTTTTCTATGTGTAAAGAAGAGTTCACTTTGTTATTTTTAAGCCTTGAATCAAATCAGTTTGATGAAGAAGCAGATCAATTTTGGTTTTTCTTGAATCAAGATTTTCAAGGAAATCAATTGTTTTGGCATGTGGAGTCTAAATCAGGTCTTCGAGTGTTGTATCTACATGCAGAGATATTGGATGTGTTCAAGAGACAGTGTCTAATGGTTGCAAAGTTTGCATCCTACCTTGAATCTTTCTTCATTCTTCTTGAAGGGAAACCTGAACCTAAACCTAACCCTACTACTGAATTTGGATATTCACTTGAATATGAAAATGGGCCTAAAGACCTGAAATCACTTGAAGAAGAGGAGATTTTTCTACTTTGTAGAAGGTATCTCAATTCAACACATGTGGAGAAAATGAAGACTGAAGTGATGGAGTACATGAAGAGAGTTTGGGAGAAAATGAAAGTAATGGTGTATGATGTGGTGAGTAAACCATATCAGATGTTTGCAGAGGAGGAGATGAAGGAGGAAAACTTGTTTATGGAGAAGCAGAATGTTGAACTGAAGCAACAGTATACTGGTCTGAAAGAGCAGTTTGAGGACCTGAAGATGCAGTTGCAGCAACAAGGAGGCCAACAATCTGAGCAGGTGTTTGTTAAAAAAATTTCTGAAGTGTTTGCAAGAACTGATGTGCTAGCAGGAGTTCAAGAGCATATGACTGAAGCAGCAGGGACAAGTGCAGTTGCAAGACAGGCTAAAGATGCTGCAAAGGAGGACACAAAAGCTGCAGCAGGAATTCACAACTTAGATGATCCAGTGCAAATGATTGTGGATGAGAAACTCTGTCAGGAGACTGAAAGTACTAAGGAGGCAGTTATAGTTCAGGTGGATGCAGAGGTTGAAGAATTTGACAAGGAAACTCCAACTACAGCAGCAGTTTCACAACAAACTGAATTCAAGGATCAGCTGGTGGATGAATTTTTTGATCAAGGGATATTGTGGGTTCTCACAAGGTTTGAGAAACCTTTCCCACCAGGTGTGCCAGGTGTTAGTGCCTGATTTATCAGGGCTTTCAGGGCAGTCAGGCTATTATTTTTGAACTGTAATTAAAACCTTTATCTTTGAACCTTAGGGATAAGTGAACATGGGTATTTTATATTTTTGGGGAAGTTAGTTGTGTGTCTCGTGAATTCTCAGGACGAGAAGCAGTTATGTCTATGCCTGTTGATGTTGTTGGTTCTCTCCTGCATTGGTTCTGTGTTTTCTGTTGTATTACTGAATAATGATGATGAATGGCACACTATTTTCCCTCTATCTATGATGTTACATACCTGTCTTCTTTGCAGTATGGTGTTTGAAGTATGCAGTTTCCTGCTTTCTGTTTGATATGAATTGTATGTTTATTGCATTGGTTATTTGTTATGGCAATGTGTGCCTAACAACAGGACTCCACAAACTTACACCCTGCACCTAAACATTTCAAATCCTATACCACAGAAGAACGTAAGGTTGCGCATACAAAGGTTCAAAGAAAACCTATCGATGGGAGCAATGGAGTCTATGATGGTCCAGTGATAGTTAAGGAAATAGAGTAAGCAGACCCAAGAAAAGAGTCCAAACCTGTTTTGATTGCCCAAGATCTCACAGAGACTAAGGAGTGTGTACTTAAAGAACTTCTCAAGGAATCCAGGGATATATTTCTTTGGACATATCATGATATGAAAGGTGTTCCACCTTCCGTGGTGCAACACACAATCCCCATGAATAGCATGGCTAAACTAGTTCAGCAATGACCCTACCCAATGAATCCTAAATATGCAAAAATTGTTCAAGAAGATATTGAAAATCTTGTGAAATGCGGATTCATATACCCTATTGAGCACTCAGAATGGGTGTCTCCAATAGTGATTGTGCCAAAAAAGAATGGGAAACTCAGAGTGTGCATGGATCTCAAGAAGGTCAATGCCGCCACTAGGAGGGACCATTATACCTTGACATATTCAGAATATGTGCTTGAAAGAGTTGCAGGGAAGGAAGCTTATAGCTTTTTAGATTGGTACTCTGGCTACAATCAAATCACAATTGTGCTGGAGGACCAAGCTAAAACAGCCTTTATAACCGAATTTGGAGTGTTCGCATTTTGTGTAATGGCTTTTGGCTTAACCAATGCCCCTGCTACCTTTCAAAGATTAATAAACACTGCTTTTAGAGAATATTTGAGAGAGTTTTGTGAAGCTTTCTTAGATGACCTTTGTGTTTATTCCTCTTGGAAAGAACATCTATCATGCTTATGAAAAGTGTTTCAGAAGTGTAGATTGTATCGCATCTCCTTACACCCTTTCAAAATGCCAATTTTGGGTTAAACATGGAGTCATTCTAGGGCATATAGTGTCCAAAAATGGGATTTCCACAAATGAGATCAAAATTAAAGCCATTGCTGAATTGCCACCACCTACAAACTATAAAGGAGTTCAAAGGTTCATGGGCCATGTTGGTTATTACCAACGGTTTATTTTAAACTTTGCCGAGATAGCTCGTCCTTTGTACAATCTTCTTCTTGAGTTCCAATGGACTGCGGAGTGTGACCATGCTTATGAATCATCGAAAAAGACCTTGACTAGCGCTCCTATTCTACGAGTGCCCGATTGGAATGTAATTTTCCATATGCATATTGATGCATCAAAATTTTCTATTGGGTGTGTTCTATCTCAACCAGGAGAACATAAACTGGACTACCCCATTAGCTTTGCAAGTCGTCAATTGAATGATGCCGAGAGAAACTACACCACTACAGAGCAAGAAGGTTTAGGTATGATTTATGCCGAGAGAAACCACTACAGAGCGAGAAGGATTAGGTATGATTTATGCAGTGAAGAAATTTCGCTACTACCTTTTGGCCAACAAGTTTGTTTTCTATGTTGATCATCAAGCATTGTTGTATCTAGTAAATAAACCTTGTTCCACGGGAAGAATTACACGATGGTTGTTAATTCTCCTTGAGTTTGATTTTACCGTTGTGGTGAGACCTGTTAGAAGACATGTCATGGCGGATCATTTGTCTCGCATACCCAATGGTGAAGCCCCTAGTGGAGTCGATGATGAGTTTCTCGATACTTCTCTATTCCTAGTCGAAACCATACCTGAATGGAGTGAGAAGATTGTGAACTTTCTAGTTAATGGTTTTCCACCCAAAGAGCTTCGTAAAGACATAGCTCGAAAACTGTTAAAAGAATGTTAACCTTACTCTCTCATTTCAGGAACTCTCTACAGGCTAGGGAAGGATGATATTCTTAGACGTTGTGCCCGTGAGGATGAGTATTTATACATACTACAACAAGCCCACATGGGTATATCCGGAGGACATTTCTCAGGGGAACTAACAACTAGAAAGGTGTTGCAATCAGGCTATTGGTGGCCAACCTTATTTAAGGATGCATCACTTTTTGTAAAAGGATGTGATGAATGCCAACGTTACAAGATCACACAATGAAAGGATAAGATGCCCTTACATCCTGTTAAAGTGACTCAACCATTTGAAAAATGGGGTTTGGACTTTGTAGGCCCAATTAGTCTGGCAAGTTGTAGCACTCAATCTTGATATATTATCATTGCCACTGATTATGTGACAAAGTGGGCGGAAGCCAGGGCGACACGTGAGGCCGATGCGAGGTCAACTGCCAAGTTTCTCTTTGAGAACATTATTACAATATTTGGTTGTCCCTTTGAGATTGTGGGTGACAATGGTACTCATTTTATAAATGGAGTAATAAAAGAACTCACTACCAACTTTATGATAGCTCACCATAAGTCCACACTTTATTATCCACAAGCAAATGGCCAAGCTGAGAGCACCAACAAGACCTTAATCTCTATCTTGACCAAAACTATGGAAGCTCATCGCACAGATTGGGATTTAAAGTTTACATCAGCTCTATGGGCTTATCATATTGCATACAAAGTTTCCATTAACTGCACACCGTTTAAGATAGTGTATGGCCAAGAAGTGGTTATGCCATGGGATTTTGTCGTTCCTAGTCTTCGAGTAGCTTCTCAAGAAGCTTGGGATGGTAACCCCTTAGTTGAGCAATTATATATCCTTGAAACGCTAGATGAAGAGGGGCAATTAGCTGTGCAAAATGCACTTGTGGAGAAAGATAGGAGAAAGAAATGGTTTGAGCGTCATCTAAAGAACAAAGTTATCAACGTCGGTGATAAAGTACTTATGTATGGAGTGCGTAACGAAAAGAAAAAGTTAAACTATGCGGGAGAAGGACCATATAGAGTATGTGAGATCACCCCACAAGGAACCATTCATGTGGAGACTCTTGATGGAGTTGAAAACATTGGATTCCTCAATGGGAAAAAATTTAAAAGATATTATGATCCTTTAAGCCAAGAGGAGCCATGTGCCATCCATAAAAAAAAGGCAACCAAGGCACAAACAGAATTGAAGAAGATACAAGCTCAATCTGAGGCTAAGGAGCGACAACAATGCATTAGACGCCAACGAGAGGCTAACCTTGGAGTTACACATGCATTCCATGTTGAAATCGACGAGGATTGGTTGGACTCTAACACACATCTACGATACCCTATTGAGCTAAACAGCACATATGGAAAAGTGCTATATAATGCCTTATTGGAAACAGGTGCTAAATATAATCTGCTATCATATGGGGTGTGGTGTCAGTTAGGGAAGCCACCTCTATGTGAAAGTATTATCCAAGTCAAGGGTGTCAACAAGAAAAAAACTGCGGTTTTTGGAATCTGACACACTTCTGTCAGTTCTGATAATGGGGTTGTAGCTCAAGAATTTTTGGTCATGCCTATTGAACTATGGAGGGTAATATAAACATAGGATGCACGTGGATGATAGCCACCAAATGCACTATTGATTGGGGGACAGGAGGTGTCACAACACAAAAACTAACTCTTAGCCCTGCCACTCAAGCCATAGTCCCTGAGATATTGCCTCTTAAGGAAATAAAACCCAAAACATTGCATGTCCAAGAGGTTGAACCATATGTCCCTGTAGCCCAACTCTCTAGAGCTTCAACTGATGTAGTTGAAATAAAGCTTGAGACACACAAGACCCATCCCAATATAACAAAGAAAACATACAAGTGGGTCCATAGAGCTTCTTTAGCGACCATAGCCAGTGCTAAAAGACAGGAGCCTAGTAAGAGACGTCCCATTCGCCCCAAAAAATGTGAAGAAACATTGCGTTGGATTCCTAAAAAACTATTGAAAGCCCAAGGCTACTATAAAGGAATCGATCAAACCTGAGTGCCAAAACGTCAATTGTGCTCTTACTTGTCATCGGGCCCATGTGAGCTCAATTCTGTGGATCCAAAGGAAATTGAAGATCGTGGAAAGGAAAAAATCACGAAATGCTACACACCCGCTCCAGAGCTAGTTTGGGTACCGAAGAAAGAACGATTTGTTCCACCTAGCTCAGGAACAGGGAAATCAAATGAAGCTTCTTTCTCTTTGTGTAGTTCCTATACGAAAATAGAAGCTTCAACACAACCTCCACCAACCATTGTACATATCCAAACAAGCAAGAAAGAGTTTGCACCTCCCGTTGTAAGTTCACCACCTACAACAATGTTGCAAATAAAATCATGGGAGAGTACCTTACCACCCTTGCAACTAGATGAAACACATAGGGCGGTTGAAAACTATTGGTTAAAGCCTTCAGCCATAATAACTTGGAATAATTGGTTTCAAAAGGTGACGACACCATTCCAAAAGGAATGATCTACCCAAGGAAGGGGGGAGTGTTTGCTGACATCCATCATTCACTTGCTTCCCTCTCAACCTTCCTCCCTGACCTCTCAATCTCCAATCTTAGGGAATGTATATATAAAGCCTTATACTCACAAAAACAAGATAAAAAAGTAAAAGAGCAAGAGCCATAACACAAAATCATAAAAACACATTATGCACAAGAACACGACCCTTGTAATATTTTCACTCTAACCATCATCTATTTCCGTGTACAGATATGGCTAGTACGATAGAGTCATCCACTCTTGACTTGGGTGAGAGATACCCTCGTTACTTTTCACAAATGTTTCGCACGGTCTTTCCGATGCTTGCATGTGAATGGGATTTGGTAGGTATGCTAGCATGTGAGAGGAATTTTGAGGAGTTCAAATGGCTGATATGTCTCTTGACCAGGACTGATCCATACTTAGTAGAGAGTGTAGCTCCCATTGCACAAGCCTACCCTTGTGACCAAGATGACTATAGGCGTCTAGTGACCTTCTTAGTAAACATGGGTGCCTCTGATGAAGAAGAAGATTTATATGACTACACGGATGGCACATATGGTCTCATGGATGATGACTTTGTTTTTCTGGACGAGGAGGATAGGGATTTAGCCTTAGGGTTTCTCCCCAATCTCTACAATATCCTATTCCCTTGACTCTCTAGGGGGAGTGTAAATAATTAGGTTAGGTTTCCTTAAGTTTTTTAATTGTGTTCAATAAGTGTTGGTACCTTTTCCCACTGATGTGCCTCCTAGAGGTATTCTTTGTGTTTCCTAGTGTGTACAGGAATGTTTGTTGTTGTTAGGATTTGGACCTTCATGGAATCTTTCTCTTGTTCACACTTCAAATCAAGCGCGACCATCAACACAAACAGGTGTTTCTTGTCCATTAACATTGCCCCTTATCTTTTTGCATCCATGTTTTTCTGCGTTAATTGTGATTGGTAGCATAATATTTAGCGCATTTTCTTAGTATCAAACATCAAATTCAATGTAATTTTTTGTCATAAGCACTTGTCTAGGTTTAAAAATCAAGCAGTCCGACTAAGCTAGTTTGACCAAGCTAGGCATTAGAGATTTTCTCTTAATACCATGGGGAATTCCTTCCTAATAATCAATGGTTACTTAGGTTCTTAATCCAATTTAGGTAGCATTGTGTGAAATGTACTAGGGCTTTCTAGTGGGCTTAGTCCCTATTGACCTGTAGCTTAAGTATTACAAAGGGAGTTTACAAGTGTGATGAGCCTGGGGAGGGTAACAAACAAAACCGAACAAACAAAAACAAAAAAAAATTCAAAGTGCCACAATGTAAAATCTTAAGCTGGAAGAGAAATCTCAGCTTGATTTGGTACTCACTCACATGTATCGCCTATGGTACTAGAGACCTAGAGGTTCCCAGTGTGGGTACTTTTCCTTGAAAAGCAAAAAACCCAAGGCATACAAAATAAGCATGCACATCAAAATTGAATCACTGTGAAAAGACTTTGGGGGGCAAAGAAAAGTAAATCAGTCAGGCGATGATTTCATGAGAAATTCCTTTTATCGTAGCTTAACTACAAGGTCTTCTAGGTATAGCCTCTAGTCAGCCCTCGGACATGAAATACCTGGCTCTCGCGATTAAACAACTTAATTGACCAGAGAAAATTGAGAAGCTTACCCATGGAATTAATAGTCGATCTTTAGTGCCTTTCGATCGTTAAATAAGCGACCCCGAACTTGTTTAGTTTTTTACCTTCCCAACTATTTATGTGTTTGATTATATTACAATTTAATGTTTATTGCTGACAAACGGTTTAAATTTTTGTTACCAATCAATTTGTCTGTCTACAACTGCATATGCTTTTTAATTGTATATGAGAATGCAATTATTGTGCCAATGTTGTTTGATTTTGCAATGACTAAAGAAGGCTAAGGACATTCATCTCAAATGCTCTTCCACCTCGATGAACGAGTTTCAAACCAATAGATTTCGAGGACGGAATCTACATTAGGAAGGGGGGCATGTTAACCCTCACGCACATTCCTATCACCTACAACGGATGCCATATTATTTATTTGGTAGAGTCAGGTACCAGGCTTGTCGGTCCAATAGGAAAAGGGTAAGAGTGATCGTTGATGAGAGGCGCACTCTAATTGAAACATTCAAGGGATTAGTTGGCTAAGCATGGGTACCCAAGTGTGAATGGGGAGAGCTTATATGAAAGTCAACTAAACCTAAAATTCACTCATTCTCTCATTTGTGCAATTGAAGAGTGCTCTTGCTACATCTCCATCTTCTTCTTCATCATCTCCTTATGTGTGTGTGTGTGTGTGTGTGTGTGTGTGTGTGTGTGTGTGTGTGTGTGTGTGTGTGCACGTGAGAGAGAGAGTGTGTGTGCGATCGAGCATTGCGACGACGGCACAGCGGCGGCGAAGAAATTGAGCGCGATGCAGCGGCGGCTCCTTCTTCGCGGCGAGGAATCCTCCACGACAACAAGCATAGAGCGGTGAGTGACACACCATCCTCATCTTTGAGCTTACTAGTTTAGGCTAGTTGCGTGCTTGGAGCCATTTGTGGCTCGCACACACTATATCGGCAAGTTCCTTGCATTGACACTTGCGACTGACGCGCACACTAGGCATGTACATGTGCCCGACTTCTAACACGTGAACCTAACTATTCACAGTGTGTACACGTTGCATCTTTTTTAAAACTTGAAACCACTTTGCAAAGCTCCCAAATGCATGTATTTACATCCTTTTGTACATATTACCATGCATATATGCACTAATTTGTACATACCAAAAGTGGTTTATCATCATTGCCCAACCCCAAGTTGAGCATTTATGCTCAACACTTGCATAAACAGTGTCATAAACCTGCAGAAGTGACCCAAAAGTTCCTCTTGGATCATATGTAAACTCATCCACTTGCATAACACCACTCATGTATCCAAGCATTTCACTCACACCAAACAGGAAAGCATCTATCTTCTTACCCAAATGACACCGTCCACTTGGATCCCAAAATCACCTCGAAGGTTGCTACATGCCATCGCACACCATAAGATTTCACAATCACTCAAAACCATACATACCTCAAAATGCATCTCATGACTCAAGCTCATCCCATTGATAATCATAAATCTCACATCATCTCCTTGATGCATTGACTGCTCTTCATTCCCCATGCCCAAGAGATTATCACTCCAAACATTAACAACTTAGCAACTCCATTCCAAAATTGAAAACGCTCTTCTAAAACACTATCACCAGTATCTTCTTCCTCCACATACGGTGTTTGCCACTTGAAAATCCAAATACATGCATACAAAGCCACACAAGACATCATTACCCAGTCTTCATCATGCCAACTAGCCCCAAGACTTGCTAACTGCCAATCAGGATCTTCACAGATAAGAGGGTATGGCTCAAACATGAAGCATGTGAAATGCATCCATCAAATAATCGCGCAAGCAAAAGGTCACTTTAACCTCCTTGTCTACCCCATCCTCAAGATGTTTGTACTGAAAAACCACATGGCACGTGTCATCACGGACATCCAGCTAGCATCAAATCCTTGCACACATAAAACTCATTCCTATCACCTTCATGACCCAACACCTCTTCATCATGAACACTAGAAGGTTGCCCAAACCCTAGCTCTGGTAAAACACATGTACCCAAGGTCAAATTAGACAGCATAGCATCATTCTTTTCCATGTCATCCTCACTTAATGTGGAAACTCCATGATCGTAGCCCATCATCTCATCATCAAAGCAAGAATCCATGCCCTGTTTTACTCCAAACCCCCTGCCCAGAAGATATATTTCTCTTTGTGCAAGGCTACCATACCCTTCAATGGATCTAGTGACTCTATGTCATTATCGCATACATCATCGCACCAAACCTTTTCAGCATCAGATGTGTCACCATCATAGGCTACCTCATCCTCATATATTTCACTCTCCTCATCTCCACTTTCTATGTTGCTAATGCTCAAAATTTTACATTCATCTACTATGTCCTTGCCATTTTGCACCACAGGCATGTGTATGGTCTCCAAATTTGCTTCACATACTTCATTTGCATTGGCTTTGAGAGTATGGGCATCCTTGCCAGCATGAGCATCTACAATCATGACTTTATGCACATTAAGGTCATCCACACTATCCATACCACTGATCCGAGCCTATCACAAATTTTTGTTTATCATATTTTGTTGGTTTTCCTTGCTTCTAGAGGTTTACAATAAAAAAAAGAGTGAGAACAACCTCTTGGAAAAATTTAAAAAAAATTGATTTTTTCTTGACTAGTTCACCGGAGGTGAAAGGTAGAGGGAGAACCTAGTGGTAAAGGGAAGGGAAAATATGTAAATGTGAAAAGAAAAGATATGATGTGGTTGTGGAGCCATGCACCCATGATTCAAGGGTCATGAGTGGCTCATATCATTATGGCTTTGGAGCCATATGATGATTCAAACAAATGGGACCCAAGTGGAAGACTTGGTAAAGGAAGAAACCATACACATGATTTTGCTGAATTTTTAAAAAATACTTCCACTCTGATCCAAGAAAAGTTGTCTTCATCAAAGTTGTAGCTGATGAGCTGGAGATTCTGGCCATATTTTTTTTATAATTTTTGCATCTACGGTCTAGGAGATATGGCCAAAATGGTGGATGCCAGTTTTTTCAACTGTGGTGGAGACCACCCCCCCTACCTTTACACACACACACCCTTCCTTTTCCACATTGAGACCTTCTCTAAAATCAGCCATTAGTCTTCTCACCCTCCTCTCCTTCCTCCTCTCTCTCAAGCTCAAAAACCCATCAAAGTTCCTCTTCTAATCACCTCTCAAGTCATGCTTAATCTTGTTGTAATTCATAAGTTCTCATTCAACCCCTTCCTATTATTACTAGATATGTATTGATTTTATGTAGATTCTTTACATTTTAAAATAAGGAAGCTCTTGGACTCAAGCTATGGAGGAAGGAGTGAAGACAACACAAGTGATGATGGAGCTAATTGGTCAACAAATCACTTGGAAGGAGCTTCTTCATTGGTTGAATGTCCCTAATCAAGCTTCATTTGTACAAATTACACTTGGATCTTAACCTCACTCCTAATCACTCCCTTTCCTATATAAAGAGGCCTTCCCCTTTGTAATTTCAAGCCTCCCTCAGCCCCATTGAGCCTTTGTATCACTCACCATGAGCCCATAAGCTCATTCATTCACTCTATTCTTGCACATCCTAGAGTGCAAATTGTTTCATGCTAGTAACCTCTCCTCCTCTTACTTATGTTAATTAAGAGAAATGTTTTATATGTGTGTGAGAGTGCTTGATGTGATCTTGGCTAATCCTTGAGTGATTGTTTGGTAATCTATATGCTATTTGTGTTGGGAGTGTTTGAAGTCATCCCTTCCTTGTACACACACTACGGTTAATGCTTCATTCATAGTGATCTCTCTCTCTCTCTCTCTCTCTCTCTCTCTCTCTCTCTCTCTCTCTCTCTCTCTTTGTGTAGCGGTCCTAGTCCACGCTTCCAAGACTAGGTGGTGCCCTCATCTCATTTCCCTTGTGGCGCAATGGAGTTTGTTTTGGTGTAGAGGCCGCCATTCCAAATTTCCTTCGTCATAAATTGGTGCCCCCACTGAGGAGTTCTCAAGCAGCGCTCTATCAATCCTATGAAGGAAGATCCATCAAATTCTCCAAGACTTCCACTATGGTCTCCCCAAGAAGCTCGAGAAAAGAAGCGTCTTTATCGACAAATGGCACGTATGCGGGTAAAGAGAGTTAACTACACACACCCTTCTTTGCTTCAAGGAAAATCTTGTAGTCATCAAGTCCCTAGGTCAAAAAATTGTGTTGAGTGCTTTGTGGCTAGTGTGAAGACACTTCCTTTGAAGCCTCGACTTCAGGTGGTGAAAGCACTCTCAAACTCGGGTATTAACAAGTTTTTGGAGGGGGAGCTACACATCAATGGGGTGCGGTATTGGCAAGAGGCTACATATGGTGATGCACTCCAACTACTACTAGCAAGAAGGCTCAAGGTGGTTGAGAGGGTAGCCATCGAGCCCTATGAACTCTACAAAGCTGAAGATGGTCACACCAAAGCTAGGCTAATCACTGGTGAGCAAATTCTTCGCATCTCTCAAATGGTGGGATCCAAGAGAGCTCAACTTCAATGAAGTGCTTCATGGAAGTTTGTAATTAATGCACCAATGAATAATCCCATTTTCTACAACTTTCAATCAGTTCAGAATATTAGGGTGAATGTGCACATTGATAGAAAGATTTTTTTCCAACAAAGATTGGTCTTCTATTTTGGAGATGAGAGGTTGAGAGAGATATTGTTCTCCCCTGACCCTATAATATTTCCTATTTTGGAGTATAATGTATCTTTTGATGTTCACATCTTCATCTTGCTTTAAGCATACTCCATGAATCATAGGGATTTATATGGATCTTTCCAACCTCTTGCTAGTCAAACTGTGCATATAATAGCTAGCACAAAGCTTAGGTTCCAAAACATCATAAGGGACTTACTAAGCCCTCGTCGTCTAGCTGAGATTAATGCATCTATCAATCCATTTATTCTACCCTTAATAAGATATGATTTGGGCCTAGACGTTTTCATCTTTGTGCTGTATTGAGAGGAAGGCAACCCACTTTTATGATGGCTTTCCCAAAATTTTTTGGGCGTAGTGGGGAAAATGCTGTGGATTTTTTGGATAACTTGGAGATGGCTTTCCTTGTCTCCGGGAGGGATGACGAAGCATTGAAATTGAGAGCTTTTCCTTTGGTGCTCAAAGAAGAAGCTAGGATATGGTTCCAGGCTCTAGATCCAACCCAAAGAATTGATTGGGAGGGATTGAAGGTGGCTTTCCTACGAAGATTTCAACGAGCCAATTCGGCAGAAGAACTATGGCAACGGCTTCTGTCCCTTCATCAAGTTGACCCTCATGGGTATGCAACCTATGAGGAAGGTTTTTTGAAACTTTGGGGCCAATGGTCAGACTCACTAAACCCTGGTGAGCGAGCTCCCAATTGCCTCCAAAAGGATCGATTTATCTCAGGTTTGTACCCCTTGCTAAGGGAGAAGGTAAAGAGAAAATTTCCAAATGCTTTTGAAGATGCCTTAAGAATTGCTAGGGAAAAGAATAGAAAGATTCTCTATCAAGCCCAAGCTGGTCAGCTAGCTTTGGGAGGAAATATCACAACTATGGAAGCTTCTCACATACCTCCAAATGTGCCTAATGCACCAGACCTCAATAGAGGTCAACAAGAAGATATGCTCCAACAAATAAACAATCTCACAAACCCGCTAGAGGGGTTGAGAGTAAATCTTGTGCAGGGTGCAAGAAGGTATATTGAGGGAAATGGTGGGAATCGGCCACCAATGCGACGTCAAGCAAGGGAAATGTTGTGTTACAATTGTGGGGAAATTGGCCACGGCATGTATAATTGCCCTCATCCCAGAAGATATGACTACCCTGTCAGAGGTCCTCGACAACAAGTAGGTCCACCCCGTGCTAGAGCTCAAGCACAAGAGCAACCGCAACCTCAAATTTTGCAGCCACCTCGTGCTCAAGCTCAAGCCCCTGCTACTCAACCAAATGTGAGCATCATAAGGATGAAGGAGGTTCTCAAGGGCAGAAGCAACCAGGAAGAAATAGCTAAAGGGAAGATGAAGATAGATGAAGTGGCTACAATGCCTATCAAACGTGTGCGTGTCCAAGATGAAGTAGGTAAAGAAACAAGCAAGGATGCAAGCAATGAAGCAAGTACATCTCGGGAAACTAAAGATGAAGCCAAGAAGAGAAAGACCCGTATTAGGTCTCAAATTGACATCTCTGATTTCCCTATGGGATCTCGGACACAACCTTATGACTTGACAGCTGATGTGAGTTCTCAAGGACCAAAGATTACTTGGCCACAACTACTTCATATCTCTCCAAAGCTTCGACGACAATGGTCAAAAATGGTGAGCACGAGGGCAAAGCGAAGTAAGCTAGTAAGTGTAATCAAAGCATATGGTCTCAAGGATATAGTGCCTTTGGTGGAGGCTGAAATCAAGGGACAACGGATTCCAAAAACTTACATTGACAGTGGAGCAGAGGTTTGTGTCATGACAGAAAAGCTAATGCATCAATTGGGTTTAGAGGTAATGGAATCATCAAACTTTAGGGCAAAAATGGCCAATAATGTCTCTGTCACTTGTGTGGGTGTAGTGAAAGCTTTGAGAGTTTCTGTTTTTGGAATCACTACAGAGGTTGATGCTTATGTGATGCCAGTAAAGGGAGAAGGATACCCCCTTATTTTAGGACGACCTTGGCTCATGGGTATAGGAGCTAGGCAAGATTGGGCAACAGGAGACTTGGAGTTGAGGCCTCGCATGGGTGGCCATAGTCGGCGGAAGGTGGTTTATAACCTAAAGAATGGGCGACAAGAGAACCTTGAACTAGAGACGTCAGCTGATGAGTGGAGCTCAAGTGGATGCTCCTCATCCATGGACGAGGAAGAGAGTTCAAGTGAAGAGAGTGATAGCACTCTCGAAGTCATGGGCGTCACCATAAAGGAAACTACCTCATCAGAAGACAACCCAAGGATCCAAATGGAGAATGTGTGGGATGCCAGCCTAGAGGAGATGTTATCCAAGGATATAAAGGAAGAAGAAAAGGAGGGTTATGTAAATGTTCTCAAGAAGCATGCATCATTGTTTATTTCTGATTACACTCACATTACAGGTGTCACTGCAGTGAAGCATCATATCCATCTAAAAGAAGGGAGCAAGCCAGTAGTACAAAAACTAAGAAGATTAGGAGTTGTGCAACAAAATGCACTGTTGTCTGAGGTGAAGAGACTCTTAGAAGCAGGATTCATATACCCAGTAGAAGATTCAGAATGGGTCTCCCCAGTAGTGGTGAGGCCAAAGAAGAATGGTAAATGGCGAGTGTGCGTGGATTACAAGCCACTAAATGCTGCAACAAAGAGGGACCACTTCCCTCTCCCATTTCAAGATGAGATTCTAAATGAAGTAGCAGGCCATGAGAGATACACAGTGTGTGATGGCTACTCTGGCTACTTTCAAATACGCATTGCAGAGGAGGACTAGAAAAAGACTACTTTCATCACACCATGGGGATGTTTTGCATTTCGAGTCATGCCTTTTGGTCTCACCAACGCTCGAGCCACCTTTCAACGATTCATGAACATGGTCTTCCAACCTTACTTTGGTAAGTCCATAAGGGTTTTCATAGATGACTTTTGTATTTACAGCTCCAAAAGTATGCATCTCGGCAAGATTGATGAAGATTTACTCGTTTAGCTAAGCTGGGTGGAAAACTAAACAAGGACAAATGTCACATCGGGGAAAGCAAGGTTACACTATTAGGGCATATAGTGTCCATTGATGGAATCGAGGTAGATCCTGAAAAGATAGAAACATTGCTAAATCTACCTTCCCCAGCTTCCATCAAACAATTAATCTCCTTCTTGCAAAAGCTAAGATATTTGAGTAGATTCATACACTTACTCTCCCAAGTGATATTTCCTCTACAACAGCTGACTCGCCAAGAGACGCTTGTTTGGAGTGAAGAAAGTGAAGGGCATTTTAGAGAGATTAAAAAAATGTTAGGGTCACTCCCTATAATCCTCCAACCTTGTTGGGAAGAAACATTCTTTGTAAACCCTAGTGTGGGAGAAGAAGCCATTGGTGCTGCCCTCCTACAAAAAGATCCAAAAACCTCCTTTATGAGGCCTGTGTATTTTGCTAGCCGCCTCATGGAAAACACAGAGAAGGCCTACACCCTGATGGAACAGCTAGTGTTAGCTCTCATGTTTGCGGTAACCAAATTTCGGCCATACTTGCTGCCGAAGAGGTTTGTAATTATCACTATGGAGGATATGTTTCCCTATGCACTACAACATATGGAAATCTCTGACAAAATAGCAAAGTGGGTGGTGCGACTTCAAGAGTTTGATTATACAATACAGGTTGAAAGAACAACTCGAGCATGCTTAGCCGACATTTTAACAAACAAGTGCTATGAAAAAGTTTTCCATTTGAAGAGAAAGGAACTTCCACCACCTCCAGCTTTAGAGGTTTTGGTCAATGCTTATAGCCTCTACTTTGATGGAGCATACAAGAGAACCAAGGATAAGGCAGCTGCAGGCATCGTGGTCTTATCCCCATTGGGAGAGAGGATCCATGGTGAAGGGATCACTCTAGAAGATGTCCACTCCAACAATGAAGCAGAATATCATGCTCTAATTCATGGCCTTTGTTGGTGCCTCGATAATTCAATTAAGAGATTAAACGCTTTTGGTGACTCCATGCTTTTGGTAAGGCAAATGCAAGGTACATGGGCTTGCAAAAATGCCCCTCTCTCTACTAAAATGAGAGAAGCAAAAGCTCTTATGAGGAGATTTAGGGAGGCACAAGTACATCATGTGCCAAGAGACCAGAACAAGGATGCAGACCACCTAGCATCATCAAAGTTAAATGAGTCAATAGTGGGAGCAGTGGCCATCAAACTTCCACTTCAGCAAGGCAAGGAGGACTTGGAAGATATTATGCACATTCTGGAGCAAGGAGAGGCTCCTAAACACTTGAATGCAGGGGAAAGGCGATGGTTAGCTAGGAAGGCTACCAGGTATCGCATAGTAAATGATGACTTGTATTGTCTTGGTAAGGATGGTGTACTTAGGAGAGTTCCTTTGAAGAGTGAAATTGAAGAGATTTTAAAAGCTTGTCACGATGATATGTGCGGAGGACACTTTGCACACGACGTCACTAGTAGAAAGGTTCTACAAGCTGGGTTTACTTGGCCAAGTCTTCATCGTGATGTCAAATACTGGTGTCAAACATGTGATGAATGTCAGAAAGCAGGACCACGACGTCTCATAGCTGAACCTCAGAACCCAATAAAGGTATATGGGCCCTTTGAGAAGTGGGGAATTGATGCCATAGGGCCTCTACCACGCACTCAGTCAGGTAAAGAGTACATCATCATGGGAGTAGACTACATGACTAGATGGGCTGAGGCTATGCCGACCAATAGAATTACTGCTAAGGATGTGAGTCAGTTCATCTTTGACCACATCTGTTGCCGGTTTGGCACCCCTCTTGAGATACTATCTGATAGAGGACCAGGGTTTAGAGCAGACTTGGTAGAACTCATGAAGAAGCTAAATATTCAGCATCAACACTCTACTCCTTACTACCCTCAGTGCAATGGTTTGGTGCAAAAAGTAAATGGAATCATTTGCAAAATTCTCACTAAACAGGTACATGCCAGGCGCCAAGATTGGGACAAACACCTGAATGGAGCTCTATGGGCCTATAGAACCTCCTTCAAAACCACATTAGGGTACACACCCTTTCATTTGGTTTATGGAAAGGAGGCGCTTTTGCCCATTGAAGTGAAGTTAACAAGTCTTCGAATATTGGGTAGCCAGGTAGGCTCTCAAAAGGAGAAAGTACATCAAAGGATCATGGATCTAGAGAGGCTGCAATTGGATCGTGAAGAAGCCATCAACCACTATTCTAAAGAAGCCTTATCACATCAGGATAACGTCAGCTCAAGATCAAAGAAAGTAGGCTAGAGGCATAAATACCCCTAGCCAGGTTTGGGGGGGCTATGATCCGAGCCTATCACAAATTTTTGTTTATCATATTTTGTTGGTTTTCCTTGCTTCTAGAGGTTTACAATAAAAGAAAGAGTGAGACCAACCTCTTGGAAAAATTAAAAAAAATTTGATTTTTTCTTGACTAGTTCACCGGAGGTGAAAGGTAGAGGGAGAACCTAGTGGTAAAGGGAAGGGAAAATATGTAAATGTGAAAAGAAAAGATATGATGTGGTTGTGGAGCCATGCACCCATGATTCAAGGGTCATGAGTGGCTCATATCATTATGGCTTTGGAGCCATATGATGATTCAAACAAATGGGACCCAAGTGGAAGACTTGGTAAAGGAAGAAACCATACACATGATTTTGCTGAATTTTTAAAAAATACTTCCACTCCGATCCAAGAAAAGTTGTCTTCATCAAAGTTGTAGCTGATGAGCTGGAGATTCTGGCCATATTTTTTTTATAATTTTTGCATCTACGGTCTAGGAGATATGGCCAAAATGGTGGATGCCAGTTTTTTCAACTGTGGTGGAGACCACCCCCCCTACCTTTACACACACACACCCTTCCTTTTCCACATTGAGACCTTCTCTAAAATCAGCCATTAGTCTTCTCACCCTCCTCTCCTTCCTCCTCTCTCTCAAGCTCAAAAACCCATCAAAGTTCCTCTTCTAATCACCTCTCAAGTCATGCTTAATCTTGTTGTAATTCATAAGTTCTCATTCAACCCCTTCCTATTATTACTAGATATGTATTGATTTTATGTAGATTCTTTACATTTTAAAATAAGGAAGCTCTTGGACTCAAGCTATGGAGGAAGGAGTGAAGACAACACAAGTGATGATGGAGCTAATTGGTCAACAAATCACTTGGAAGGAGCTTCTTCATTGGTTGAATGTCCCTAATCAAGCTTCATTTGTACAAATTACACTTGGATCTTAACCTCACTCCTAATCACTCCCTTTCCTATATAAAGAGGCCTTCCCCTTTGTAATTTCAAGCCTCCCTCAGCCCCATTGAGCCTTTGTATCACTCACCATGAGCCCATAAGCTCATTCATTCACTCTATTCTTGCACATCCTAGAGTGCAAATTGTTTCATGCTAGTAACCTCTCCTCCTCTTACTTATGTTAATTAAGAGAAATGTTTTATATGTGTGTGAGAGTGCTTGATGTGATCTTGGCTAATCCTTGAGTGATTGTTTGGTAATCTATATGCTATTTGTGTTGGGAGTGTTTGAAGTCATCCCTTCCTTGTACACACACTACGGTTAATGCTTCATTCATAGTGATCTCTCTCTCTCTCTCTCTCTCTCTCTCTCTCTCTCTCTCTCTCTCTCTCTCTCTCTTTGTGTAGCGGTCCTAGTCCACGCTTCCAAGACTAGGTGGTGCCCTCATCTCATTTCCCTTGTGGCGCAATGGAGTTTGTTTTGGTGTAGAGGCCGCCATTCCAAATTTCCTTCGTCATAAATTGGTGCCCCCACTGAGGAGTTCTCAAGCAGCGCTCTATCAATCCTATGAAGGAAGATCCATCAAATTCTCCAAGACTTCCACTATGGTCTCCCCAAGAAGCTCGAGAAAAGAAGCGTCTTTATCGACAAATGGCACGTATGCGGGTAAAGAGAGTTAACTACACACACCCTTCTTTGCTTCAAGGAAAATCTTGTAGTCATCAAGTCCCTAGGTCAAAAAATTGTGTTGAGTGCTTTGTGGCTAGTGTGAAGACACTTCCTTTGAAGCCTCGACTTCAGGTGGTGAAAGCACTCTCAAACTCGGGTATTAACAAGTTTTTGGAGGGGGAGCTACACATCAATGGGGTGCGGTATTGGCAAGAGGCTACATATGGTGATGCACTCCAACTACTACTAGCAAGAAGGCTCAAGGTGGTTGAGAGGGTAGCCATCGAGCCCTATGAACTCTACAAAGCTGAAGATGGTCACACCAAAGCTAGGCTAATCACTGGTGAGCAAATTCTTCGCATCTCTCAAATGGTGGGATCCAAGAGAGCTCAACTTCAATGAAGTGCTTCATGGAAGTTTGTAATTAATGCACCAATGAATAATCCCATTTTCTACAACTTTCAATCAGTTCAGAATATTAGGGTGAATGTGCACATTGATAGAAAGATTTTTTTCCAACAAAGATTGGTCTTCTATTTTGGAGATGAGAGGTTGAGAGAGATATTGTTCTCCCCTGACCCTATAATATTTCCTATTTTGGAGTATAATGTATCTTTTGATGTTCACATCTTCATCTTGCTTTAAGCATACTCCATGAATCATAGGGATTTATATGGATCTTTCCAACCTCTTGCTAGTCAAACTGTGCATATAATAGCTAGCACAAAGCTTAGGTTCCAAAACATCATAAGGGACTTACTAAGCCCTCGTCGTCTAGCTGAGATTAATGCATCTATCAATCCATTTATTCTACCCTTAATAAGATATGATTTGGGCCTAGACGTTTTCATCTTTGTGCTGTATTGAGAGGAAGGCAACCCACTTTTATGATGGCTTTCCCAAAATTTTTTGGGCGTAGTGGGGAAAATGCTGTGGATTTTTTGGATAACTTGGAGATGGCTTTCCTTGTCTCCGGGAGGGATGACGAAGCATTGAAATTGAGAGCTTTTCCTTTGGTGCTCAAAGAAGAAGCTAGGATATGGTTCCAGGCTCTAGATCCAACCCAAAGAATTGATTGGGAGGGATTGAAGGTGGCTTTCCTACGAAGATTTCAACGAGCCAATTCGGCAGAAGAACTATGGCAACGGCTTCTGTCCCTTCATCAAGTTGACCCTCATGGGTATGCAACCTATGAGGAAGGTTTTTTGAAACTTTGGGGCCAATGGTCAGACTCACTAAACCCTGGTGAGCGAGCTCCCAATTGCCTCCAAAAGGATCGATTTATCTCAGGTTTGTACCCCTTGCTAAGGGAGAAGGTAAAGAGAAAATTTCCAAATGCTTTTGAAGATGCCTTAAGAATTGCTAGGGAAAAGAATAGAAAGATTCTCTATCAAGCCCAAGCTGGTCAGCTAGCTTTGGGAGGAAATATCACAACTATGGAAGCTTCTCACATACCTCCAAATGTGCCTAATGCACCAGACCTCAATAGAGGTCAACAAGAAGATATGCTCCAACAAATAAACAATCTCACAAACCCGCTAGAGGGGTTGAGAGTAAATCTTGTGCAGGGTGCAAGAAGGTATATTGAGGGAAATGGTGGGAATCGGCCACCAATGCGACGTCAAGCAAGGGAAATGTTGTGTTACAATTGTGGGGAAATTGGCCACGGCATGTATAATTGCCCTCATCCCAGAAGATATGACTACCCTGTCAGAGGTCCTCGACAACAAGTAGGTCCACCCCGTGCTAGAGCTCAAGCACAAGAGCAACCGCAACCTCAAATTTTGCAGCCACCTCGTGCTCAAGCTCAAGCCCCTGCTACTCAACCAAATGTGAGCATCATAAGGATGAAGGAGGTTCTCAAGGGCAGAAGCAACCAGGAAGAAATAGCTAAAGGGAAGATGAAGATAGATGAAGTGGCTACAATGCCTATCAAACGTGTGCGTGTCCAAGATGAAGTAGGTAAAGAAACAAGCAAGGATGCAAGCAATGAAGCAAGTACATCTCGGGAAACTAAAGATGAAGCCAAGAAGAGAAAGACCCGTATTAGGTCTCAAATTGACATCTCTGATTTCCCTATGGGATCTCGGACACAACCTTATGACTTGACAGCTGATGTGAGTTCTCAAGGACCAAAGATTACTTGGCCACAACTACTTCATATCTCTCCAAAGCTTCGACGACAATGGTCAAAAATGGTGAGCACGAGGGCAAAGCGAAGTAAGCTAGTAAGTGTAATCAAAGCATATGGTCTCAAGGATATAGTGCCTTTGGTGGAGGCTGAAATCAAGGGACAACGGATTCCAAAAACTTACATTGACAGTGGAGCAGAGGTTTGTGTCATGACAGAAAAGCTAATGCATCAATTGGGTTTAGAGGTAATGGAATCATCAAACTTTAGGGCAAAAATGGCCAATAATGTCTCTGTCACTTGTGTGGGTGTAGTGAAAGCTTTGAGAGTTTCTGTTTTTGGAATCACTACAGAGGTTGATGCTTATGTGATGCCAGTAAAGGGAGAAGGATACCCCCTTATTTTAGGACGACCTTGGCTCATGGGTATAGGAGCTAGGCAAGATTGGGCAACAGGAGACTTGGAGTTGAGGCCTCGCATGGGTGGCCATAGTCGGCGGAAGGTGGTTTATAACCTAAAGAATGGGCGACAAGAGAACCTTGAACTAGAGACGTCAGCTGATGAGTGGAGCTCAAGTGGATGCTCCTCATCCATGGACGAGGAAGAGAGTTCAAGTGAAGAGAGTGATAGCACTCTCGAAGTCATGGGCGTCACCATAAAGGAAACTACCTCATCAGAAGACAACCCAAGGATCCAAATGGAGAATGTGTGGGATGCCAGCCTAGAGGAGATGTTATCCAAGGATATAAAGGAAGAAGAAAAGGAGGGTTATGTAAATGTTCTCAAGAAGCATGCATCATTGTTTATTTCTGATTACACTCACATTACAGGTGTCACTGCAGTGAAGCATCATATCCATCTAAAAGAAGGGAGCAAGCCAGTAGTACAAAAACTAAGAAGATTAGGAGTTGTGCAACAAAATGCACTGTTGTCTGAGGTGAAGAGACTCTTAGAAGCAGGATTCATATACCCAGTAGAAGATTCAGAATGGGTCTCCCCAGTAGTGGTGAGGCCAAAGAAGAATGGTAAATGGCGAGTGTGCGTGGATTACAAGCCACTAAATGCTGCAACAAAGAGGGACCACTTCCCTCTCCCATTTCAAGATGAGATTCTAAATGAAGTAGCAGGCCATGAGAGATACACAGTGTGTGATGGCTACTCTGGCTACTTTCAAATACGCATTGCAGAGGAGGACTAGAAAAAGACTACTTTCATCACACCATGGGGATGTTTTGCATTTCGAGTCATGCCTTTTGGTCTCACCAACGCTCGAGCCACCTTTCAACGATTCATGAACATGGTCTTCCAACCTTACTTTGGTAAGTCCATAAGGGTTTTCATAGATGACTTTTGTATTTACAGCTCCAAAAGTATGCATCTCGGCAAGATTGATGAAGATTTACTCGTTTAGCTAAGCTGGGTGGAAAACTAAACAAGGACAAATGTCACATCGGGGAAAGCAAGGTTACACTATTAGGGCATATAGTGTCCATTGATGGAATCGAGGTAGATCCTGAAAAGATAGAAACATTGCTAAATCTACCTTCCCCAGCTTCCATCAAACAATTAATCTCCTTCTTGCAAAAGCTAAGATATTTGAGTAGATTCATACACTTACTCTCCCAAGTGATATTTCCTCTACAACAGCTGACTCGCCAAGAGACGCTTGTTTGGAGTGAAGAAAGTGAAGGGCATTTTAGAGAGATTAAAAAAATGTTAGGGTCACTCCCTATAATCCTCCAACCTTGTTGGGAAGAAACATTCTTTGTAAACCCTAGTGTGGGAGAAGAAGCCATTGGTGCTGCCCTCCTACAAAAAGATCCAAAAACCTCCTTTATGAGGCCTGTGTATTTTGCTAGCCGCCTCATGGAAAACACAGAGAAGGCCTACACCCTGATGGAACAGCTAGTGTTAGCTCTCATGTTTGCGGTAACCAAATTTCGGCCATACTTGCTGCCGAAGAGGTTTGTAATTATCACTATGGAGGATATGTTTCCCTATGCACTACAACATATGGAAATCTCTGACAAAATAGCAAAGTGGGTGGTGCGACTTCAAGAGTTTGATTATACAATACAGGTTGAAAGAACAACTCGAGCATGCTTAGCCGACATTTTAACAAACAAGTGCTATGAAAAAGTTTTCCATTTGAAGAGAAAGGAACTTCCACCACCTCCAGCTTTAGAGGTTTTGGTCAATGCTTATAGCCTCTACTTTGATGGAGCATACAAGAGAACCAAGGATAAGGCAGCTGCAGGCATCGTGGTCTTATCCCCATTGGGAGAGAGGATCCATGGTGAAGGGATCACTCTAGAAGATGTCCACTCCAACAATGAAGCAGAATATCATGCTCTAATTCATGGCCTTTGTTGGTGCCTCGATAATTCAATTAAGAGATTAAACGCTTTTGGTGACTCCATGCTTTTGGTAAGGCAAATGCAAGGTACATGGGCTTGCAAAAATGCCCCTCTCTCTACTAAAATGAGAGAAGCAAAAGCTCTTATGAGGAGATTTAGGGAGGCACAAGTACATCATGTGCCAAGAGACCAGAACAAGGATGCAGACCACCTAGCATCATCAAAGTTAAATGAGTCAATAGTGGGAGCAGTGGCCATCAAACTTCCACTTCAGCAAGGCAAGGAGGACTTGGAAGATATTATGCACATTCTGGAGCAAGGAGAGGCTCCTAAACACTTGAATGCAGGGGAAAGGCGATGGTTAGCTAGGAAGGCTACCAGGTATCGCATAGTAAATGATGACTTGTATTGTCTTGGTAAGGATGGTGTACTTAGGAGAGTTCCTTTGAAGAGTGAAATTGAAGAGATTTTAAAAGCTTGTCACGATGATATGTGCGGAGGACACTTTGCACACGACGTCACTAGTAGAAAGGTTCTACAAGCTGGGTTTACTTGGCCAAGTCTTCATCGTGATGTCAAATACTGGTGTCAAACATGTGATGAATGTCAGAAAGCAGGACCACGACGTCTCATAGCTGAACCTCAGAACCCAATAAAGGTATATGGGCCCTTTGAGAAGTGGGGAATTGATGCCATAGGGCCTCTACCACGCACTCAGTCAGGTAAAGAGTACATCATCATGGGAGTAGACTACATGACTAGATGGGCTGAGGCTATGCCGACCAATAGAATTACTGCTAAGGATGTGAGTCAGTTCATCTTTGACCACATCTGTTGCCGGTTTGGCACCCCTCTTGAGATACTATCTGATAGAGGACCAGGGTTTAGAGCAGACTTGGTAGAACTCATGAAGAAGCTAAATATTCAGCATCAACACTCTACTCCTTACTACCCTCAGTGCAATGGTTTGGTGCAAAAAGTAAATGGAATCATTTGCAAAATTCTCACTAAACAGGTACATGCCAGGCGCCAAGATTGGGACAAACACCTGAATGGAGCTCTATGGGCCTATAGAACCTCCTTCAAAACCACATTAGGGTACACACCCTTTCATTTGGTTTATGGAAAGGAGGCGCTTTTGCCCATTGAAGTGAAGTTAACAAGTCTTCGAATATTGGGTAGCCAGGTAGGCTCTCAAAAGGAGAAAGTACATCAAAGGATCATGGATCTAGAGAGGCTGCAATTGGATCGTGAAGAAGCCATCAACCACTATTCTAAAGAAGCCTTATCACATCAGGATAACGTCAGCTCAAGATCAAAGAAAGTAGGCTAGAGGCATAAATACCCCTAGCCAGGTTTGGGGGGGCTATGATCCGAGCCTATCACAAATTTTTGTTTATCATATTTTGTTGGTTTTCCTTGCTTCTAGAGGTTTACAATAAAAGAAAGAGTGAGACCAACCTCTTGGAAAAATTAAAAAAAATTTGATTTTTTCTTGACTAGTTCACCGGAGGTGAAAGGTAGAGGGAGAACCTAGTGGTAAAGGGAAGGGAAAATATGTAAATGTGAAAAGAAAAGATATGATGTGGTTGTGGAGCCATGCACCCATGATTCAAGGGTCATGAGTGGCTCATATCATTATGGCTTTGGAGCCATATGATGATTCAAACAAATGGGACCCAAGTGGAAGACTTGGTAAAGGAAGAAACCATACACATGATTTTGCTGAATTTTTAAAAAATACTTCCACTCCGATCCAAGAAAAGTTGTCTTCATCAAAGTTGTAGCTGATGAGCTGGAGATTCTGGCCATATTTTTTTTATAATTTTTGCATCTACGGTCTAGGAGATATGGCCAAAATGGTGGATGCCAGTTTTTTCAACTGTGGTGGAGACCACCCCCCTACCTTTACACACACACACCCTTCCTTTTCCACATTGAGACCTTCTCTAAAATCAGCCATTAGTCTTCTCACCCTCCTCTCCTTCCTCCTCTCTCTCAAGCTCAAAAACCCATCAAAGTTCCTCTTCTAATCACCTCTCAAGTCATGCTTAATCTTGTTGTAATTCATAAGTTCTCATTCAACCCCTTCCTATTATTACTAGATATGTATTGATTTTATGTAGATTCTTTACATTTTAAAATAAGGAAGCTCTTGGACTCAAGCTATGGAGGAAGGAGTGAAGACAACACAAGTGATGATGGAGCTAATTGGTCAACAAATCACTTGGAAGGAGCTTCTTCATTGGTTGAATGTCCCTAATCAAGCTTCATTTGTACAAATTACACTTGGATCTTAACCTCACTCCTAATCACTCCCTTTCCTATATAAAGAGGCCTTCCCCTTTGTAATTTCAAGCCTCCCTCAGCCCCATTGAGCCTTTGTATCACTCACCATGAGCCCATAAGCTCATTCATTCACTCTATTCTTGCACATCCTAGAGTGCAAATTGTTTCATGCTAGTAACCTCTCCTCCTCTTACTTATGTTAATTAAGAGAAATGTTTTATATGTGTGTGAGAGTGCTTGATGTGATCTTGGCTAATCCTTGAGTGATTGTTTGGTAATCTATATGCTATTTGTGTTGGGAGTGTTTGAAGTCATCCCTTCCTTGTACACACACTACGGTTAATGCTTCATTCATAGTGATCTCTCTCTCTCTCTCTCTCTCTCTCTCTCTCTCTCTCTCTCTCTCTCTCTCTCTCTTGTGTAGCGGTCCTAGTCCACGCTTCCAAGACTAGGTGGTGCCCTCATCTCATTTCCCTTGTGGCGCAATGGAGTTTGTTTTGGTGTAGAGGCCGCCATTCCAAATTTCCTTCGTCATAAATTGGTGCCCCCACTGAGGAGTTCTCAAGCAGCGCTCTATCAATCCTATGAAGGAAGATCCATCAAATTCTCCAAGACTTCCACTATGGTCTCCCCAAGAAGCTCGAGAAAAGAAGCGTCTTTATCGACAAATGGCACGTATGCGGGTAAAGAGAGTTAACTACACACACCCTTCTTTGCTTCAAGGAAAATCTTGTAGTCATCAAGTCCCTAGGTCAAAAAATTGTGTTGAGTGCTTTGTGGCTAGTGTGAAGACACTTCCTTTGAAGCCTCGACTTCAGGTGGTGAAAGCACTCTCAAACTCGGGTATTAACAAGTTTTTGGAGGGGGAGCTACACATCAATGGGGTGCGGTATTGGCAAGAGGCTACATATGGTGATGCACTCCAACTACTACTAGCAAGAAGGCTCAAGGTGGTTGAGAGGGTAGCCATCGAGCCCTATGAACTCTACAAAGCTGAAGATGGTCACACCAAAGCTAGGCTAATCACTGGTGAGCAAATTCTTCGCATCTCTCAAATGGTGGGATCCAAGAGAGCTCAACTTCAATGAAGTGCTTCATGGAAGTTTGTAATTAATGCACCAATGAATAATCCCATTTTCTACAACTTTCAATCAGTTCAGAATATTAGGGTGAATGTGCACATTGATAGAAAGATTTTTTTCCAACAAAGATTGGTCTTCTATTTTGGAGATGAGAGGTTGAGAGAGATATTGTTCTCCCCTGACCCTATAATATTTCCTATTTTGGAGTATAATGTATCTTTTGATGTTCACATCTTCATCTTGCTTTAAGCATACTCCATGAATCATAGGGATTTATATGGATCTTTCCAACCTCTTGCTAGTCAAACTGTGCATATAATAGCTAGCACAAAGCTTAGGTTCCAAAACATCATAAGGGACTTACTAAGCCCTCGTCGTCTAGCTGAGATTAATGCATCTATCAATCCATTTATTCTACCCTTAATAAGATATGATTTGGGCCTAGACGTTTTCATCTTTGTGCTGTATTGAGAGGAAGGCAACCCACTTTTATGATGGCTTTCCCAAAATTTTTGGGCGTAGTGGGGAAAATGCTGTGGATTTTTTGGATAACTTGGAGATGGCTTTCCTTGTCTCCGGGAGGGATGACGAAGCATTGAAATTGAGAGCTTTTCCTTTGGTGCTCAAAGAAGAAGCTAGGATATGGTTCCAGGCTCTAGATCCAACCCAAAGAATTGATTGGGAGGGATTGAAGGTGGCTTTCCTACGAAGATTTCAACGAGCCAATTCGGCAGAAGAACTATGGCAACGGCTTCTGTCCCTTCATCAAGTTGACCCTCATGGGTATGCAACCTATGAGGAAGGTTTTTTGAAACTTTGGGGCCAATGGTCAGACTCACTAAACCCTGGTGAGCGAGCTCCCAATTGCCTCCAAAAGGATCGATTTATCTCAGGTTTGTACCCCTTGCTAAGGGAGAAGGTAAAGAGAAAATTTCCAAATGCTTTTGAAGATGCCTTAAGAATTGCTAGGGAAAAGAATAGAAAGATTCTCTATCAAGCCCAAGCTGGTCAGCTAGCTTTGGGAGGAAATATCACAACTATGGAAGCTTCTCACATACCTCCAAATGTGCCTAATGCACCAGACCTCAATAGAGGTCAACAAGAAGATATGCTCCAACAAATAAACAATCTCACAAACCAGCTAGAGGGGTTGAGAGTAAATCTTGTGCAGGGTGCAAGAAGGTATATTGAGGGAAATGGTGGGAATCGGCCACCAATGCGACGTCAAGCAAGGGAAATGTTGTGTTACAATTGTGGGGAAATTGGCCACGGCATGTATAATTGCCTCATCCCAGAAGATATGACTACCCTGTCAGAGGTCCTCGACAACAAGTAGGTCCACCCCGTGCTAGAGCTCAAGCACAAGAGCAACCGCAACCTCAAATTTTGCAGCCACCTCGTGCTCAAGCTCAAGCCCCTGCTACTCAACCAAATGTGAGCATCATAAGGATGAAGGAGGTTCTCAAGGGCAGAAGCAACCAGGAAGAAATAGCTAAAGGGAAGATGAAGATAGATGAAGTGGCTACAATGCCTATCAAACGTGTGCGTGTCCAAGATGAAGTAGGTAAAGAAACAAGCAAGGATGCAAGCAATGAAGCAAGTACATCTCGGGAAACTAAAGATGAAGCCAAGAAGAGAAAGACCCGTATTAGGTCTCAAATTGACATCTCTGATTTCCCTATGGGATCTCGGACACAACCTTATGACTTGACAGCTGATGTGAGTTCTCAAGGACCAAAGATTACTTGGCCACAACTACTTCATATCTCTCCAAAGCTTCGACGACAATGGTCAAAAATGGTGAGCACGAGGGCAAAGCGAAGTAAGCTAGTAAGTGTAATCAAAGCATATGGTCTCAAGGATATAGTGCCTTTGGTGGAGGCTGAAATCAAGGGACAACGGATTCCAAAAACTTACATTGACAGTGGAGCAGAGGTTTGTGTCATGACAGAAAAGCTAATGCATCAATTGGGTTTAGAGGTAATGGAATCATCAAACTTTAGGGCAAAAATGGCCAATAATGTCTCTGTCACTTGTGTGGGTGTAGTGAAAGCTTTGAGAGTTTCTGTTTTTGGAATCACTACAGAGGTTGATGCTTATGTGATGCCAGTAAAGGGAGAAGGATACCCCCTTATTTTAGGACGACCTTGGCTCATGGGTATAGGAGCTAGGCAAGATTGGGCAACAGGAGACTTGGAGTTGAGGCCTCGCATGGGTGGCCATAGTCGGCGGAAGGTGGTTTATAACCTAAAGAATGGGCGACAAGAGAACCTTGAACTAGAGACGTCAGCTGATGAGTGGAGCTCAAGTGGATGCTCCTCATCCATGGACGAGGAAGAGAGTTCAAGTGAAGAGAGTGATAGCACTCTCGAAGTCATGGGCGTCACCATAAAGGAAACTACCTCATCAGAAGACAACCCAAGGATCCAAATGGAGAATGTGTGGGATGCCAGCCTAGAGGAGATGTTATCCAAGGATATAAAGGAAGAAGAAAAGGAGGGTTATGTAAATGTTCTCAAGAAGCATGCATCATTGTTTATTTCTGATTACACTCACATTACAGGTGTCACTGCAGTGAAGCATCATATCCATCTAAAAGAAGGGAGCAAGCCAGTAGTACAAAAACTAAGAAGATTAGGAGTTGTGCAACAAAATGCACTGTTGTCTGAGGTGAAGAGACTCTTAGAAGCAGGATTCATATACCCAGTAGAAGATTCAGAATGGGTCTCCCCAGTAGTGGTGAGGCCAAAGAAGAATGGTAAATGGCGAGTGTGCGTGGATTACAAGCCACTAAATGCTGCAACAAAGAGGGACCACTTCCCTCTCCCATTTCAAGATGAGATTCTAAATGAAGTAGCAGGCCATGAGAGATACACAGTGTGTGATGGCTACTCTGGCTACTTTCAAATACGCATTGCAGAGGAGGACTAGAAAAAGACTACTTTCATCACACCATGGGGATGTTTTGCATTTCGAGTCATGCCTTTTGGTCTCACCAACGCTCGAGCCACCTTTCAACGATTCATGAACATGGTCTTCCAACCTTACTTTGGTAAGTCCATAAGGGTTTTCATAGATGACTTTTGTATTTACAGCTCCAAAAGTATGCATCTCGGCAAGATTGATGAAGATTTACTCGTTTAGCTAAGCTGGGTGGAAAACTAAACAAGGACAAATGTCACATCGGGGAAAGCAAGGTTACACTATTAGGGCATATAGTGTCCATTGATGGAATCGAGGTAGATCCTGAAAAGATAGAAACATTGCTAAATCTACCTTCCCCAGCTTCCATCAAACAATTAATCTCCTTCTTGCAAAAGCTAAGATATTTGAGTAGATTCATACACTTACTCTCCCAAGTGATATTTCCTCTACAACAGCTGACTCGCCAAGAGACGCTTGTTTGGAGTGAAGAAAGTGAAGGGCATTTTAGAGAGATTAAAAAAATGTTAGGGTCACTCCCTATAATCCTCCAACCTTGTTGGGAAGAAACATTCTTTGTAAACCCTAGTGTGGGAGAAGAAGCCATTGGTGCTGCCCTCCTACAAAAAGATCCAAAAACCTCCTTTATGAGGCCTGTGTATTTTGCTAGCCGCCTCATGGAAAACACAGAGAAGGCCTACACCCTGATGGAACAGCTAGTGTTAGCTCTCATGTTTGCGGTAACCAAATTTCGGCCATACTTGCTGCCGAAGAGGTTTGTAATTATCACTATGGAGGATATGTTTCCTATGCACTACAACATATGGAAATCTCTGACAAAATAGCAAAGTGGGTGGTGCGACTTCAAGAGTTTGATTATACAATACAGGTTGAAAGAACAACTCGAGCATGCTTAGCCGACATTTTAACAAACAAGTGCTATGAAAAAGTTTTCCATTTGAAGAGAAAGGAACTTCCACCACCTCCAGCTTTAGAGGTTTTGGTCAATGCTTATAGCCTCTACTTTGATGGAGCATACAAGAGAACCAAGGATAAGGCAGCTGCAGGCATCGTGGTCTTATCCCCATTGGGAGAGAGGATCCATGGTGAAGGGATCACTCTAGAAGATGTCCACTCCAACAATGAAGCAGAATATCATGCTCTAATTCATGGCCTTTGTTGGTGCCTCGATAATTCAATTAAGAGATTAAACGCTTTTGGTGACTCCATGCTTTTGGTAAGGCAAATGCAAGGTACATGGGCTTGCAAAAATGCCCCTCTCTCTACTAAAATGAGAGAAGCAAAAGCTCTTATGAGGAGATTTAGGGAGGCACAAGTACATCATGTGCCAAGAGACCAGAACAAGGATGCAGACCACCTAGCATCATCAAAGTTAAATGAGTCAATAGTGGGAGCAGTGGCCATCAAACTTCCACTTCAGCAAGGCAAGGAGGACTTGGAAGATATTATGCACATTCTGGAGCAAGGAGAGGCTCCTAAACACTTGAATGCAGGGGAAAGGCGATGGTTAGCTAGGAAGGCTACCAGGTATCGCATAGTAAATGATGACTTGTATTGTCTTGGTAAGGATGGTGTACTTAGGAGAGTTCCTTTGAAGAGTGAAATTGAAGAGATTTTAAAAGCTTGTCACGATGATATGTGCGGAGGACACTTTGCACACGACGTCACTAGTAGAAAGGTTCTACAAGCTGGGTTTACTTGGCCAAGTCTTCATCGTGATGTCAAATACTGGTGTCAAACATGTGATGAATGTCAGAAAGCAGGACCACGACGGCTCATAGCTGAACCTCAGAACCCAATAAAGGTATATGGGCCCTTTGAGAAGTGGGGAATTGATGCCATAGGGCCTCTACCACGCACTCAGTCAGGTAAAGAGTACATCATCATGGGAGTAGACTACATGACTAGATGGGCTGAGGCTATGCCGACCAATAGAATTACTGCTAAGGATGTGAGTCAGTTCATCTTTGACCACATCTGTTGCCGGTTTGGCACCCCTCTTGAGATACTATCTGATAGAGGACCAGGGTTTAGAGCAGACTTGGTAGAACTCATGAAGAAGCTAAATATTCAGCATCAACACTCTACTCCTTACTACCCTCAGTGCAATGGTTTGGTGCAAAAAGTAAATGGAATCATTTGCAAAATTCTCACCAAACAGGTACATGCCAGGCGCCAAGATTGGGACAAACACCTGAATGGAGCTCTATGGGCCTATAGAACCTCCTTCAAAACCACATTAGGGTACACACCCTTTCATTTGGTTTATGGAAAGGAGGCGCTTTTGCCCATTGAAGTGAAGTTAACAAGTCTTCGAATATTGGGTAGCCAGGTAGGCTCTCAAAAGGAGAAAGTACATCAAAGGATCATGGATCTAGAGAGGCTGCAATTGGATCGTGAAGAAGCCATCAACCACTATTCTAAAGAAGCCTTATCACATCAGGATAACGTCAGCTCAAGATCAAAGAAAGTAGGCTAGAGGCATAAATACCCCTAGCCAGGTTTGGGGGGGCTATGATCCGAGCCTATCACAAATTTTTGTTTATCATATTTTGTTGGTTTTCCTTGCTTCTAGAGGTTTACAATAAAAGAAAGAGTGAGACCAACCTCTTGGAAAAATTAAAAAAAATTTGATTTTTTCTTGACTAGTTCACCGGAGGTGAAAGGTAGAGGGAGAACCTAGTGGTAAAGGGAAGGGAAAATATGTAAATGTGAAAAGAAAAGATATGATGTGGTTGTGGAGCCATGCACCCATGATTCAAGGGTCATGAGTGGCTCATATCATTATGGCTTTGGAGCCATATGATGATTCAAACAAATGGGACCCAAGTGGAAGACTTGGTAAAGGAAGAAACCATACACATGATTTTGCTGAATTTTTAAAAAATACTTCCACTCCGATCCAAGAAAAGTTGTCTTCATCAAAGTTGTAGCTGATGAGCTGGAGATTCTGGCCATATTTTTTTTATAATTTTTGCATCTACGGTCTAGGAGATATGGCCAAAATGGTGGATGCCAGTTTTTTCAACTGTGGTGGAGACCACCCCCCCTACCTTTACACACACACACCCTTCCTTTTCCACATTGAGACCTTCTCTAAAATCAGCCATTAGTCTTCTCACCCTCCTCTCCTTCCTCCTCTCTCTCAAGCTCAAAAACCCATCAAAGTTCCTCTTCTAATCACCTCTCAAGTCATGCTTAATCTTGTTGTAATTCATAAGTTCTCATTCAACCCCTTCCTATTATTACTAGATATGTATTGATTTTATGTAGATTCTTTACATTTTAAAATAAGGAAGCTCTTGGACTCAAGCTATGGAGGAAGGAGTGAAGACAACACAAGTGATGATGGAGCTAATTGGTCAACAAATCACTTGGAAGGAGCTTCTTCATTGGTTGAATGTCCCTAATCAAGCTTCATTTGTACAAATTACACTTGGATCTTAACCTCACTCCTAATCACTCCCTTTCCTATATAAAGAGGCCTTCCCCTTTGTAATTTCAAGCCTCCCTCAGCCCCATTGAGCCTTTGTATCACTCACCATGAGCCATAAGCTCATTCATTCACTCTATTCTTGCACATCCTAGAGTGCAAATTGTTTTCATGCTAGTAAACCTCTCCTCCTCTTACTTATGTTAATTAAGAGAAATGTTTTATATGTGTGTGAGAGTGCTTGATGTGATCTTGGCTAATCCTTGAGTGATTGTTTGGTAATCTATATGCTATTTGTGTTGGGAGTGTTTGAAGTCATCCCTTCCTTGTACACACACTACGGTTAATGCTTCATTCATAGTGATCTCTCTCTCTCTCTCTCTCTCTCTCTCTCTCTCTCTCTCTCTCTCTCTCTCTCTCTCTCTCTCTTTGTGTAGCGGTCCTAGTCCACGCTTCCAAGACTAGGTGGTGCCCTCATCTCATTTCCCTTGTGGCGCAATGGAGTTTGTTTTGGTGTAGAAGCCGCCATTCCAAATTTCCTTCGTCACCACCATGTATTAACAAAGGGAACTTCATTTTTGTAGCAACGCACAACTTTCTCTCCTTTGTTAGCACTAACTTCAATGTTTCATGCATGGAATTGGGCTCTTTCTCTTGCAAGTTCATCTTAAGGACCAGCCGCAATAGACTTGTCAATACCTGCATTCTTTGGCTATTTGTAAATGCAGAATAGAATTCCTCTTTAGACATGACTTCCACATGCAATAGATCATCGTTTTAAACTCTCCAAGCATCATTATGTCTTGACCAAAAATCTGCAACAAACTCGTGCTCTTGCATAAACAAACTAGTGACCTGTTTCCATGCATCTTGGTGAGGAATCACCTTCTTAAACCGGTTCAAAAAGAATCTCTTAAACCTGTCCCAATTCACTGAAGGAGTACGAGCGGAAGTGCGACGAGAGAGAGAGTGCGAGAAGAAGAGCACGACGATATGGTGAAATCGCTCTACTGTAATGTGTAGAGCATAGTGAGTTCTTATTAGGTTTTTACAAAAGAATATGTGTACATACCTGGCGGCCCGCCCACTTACCTGGGCGACCACATTGGGCTTTATACCCCAACAACCTCCCACTTAAAGTCCAATGTGTTACTTTAAGTGTGAGAGAAGCTACTATACAAGCTAATATACAAGAGATGTAGAGAAGTGATGTACTACCCTACACCTAACTGCTTGCGAAAATGCGCAAAGCTCTCTGAGGGAAGTCCTTTTCTAAGTAGATCGGCAGGATTTCCTGTGGTGTGAACTTTGACAAGCTAAAGTTGCTTATCCTCAAGCATTTCCCTGATGAAATGATACTTCACATCCACATGCTTTGTCTTTGAGTGATAAACTGGATTGCGAGCCAATTGTATAGCACTTTGACTATCACAATACAACACAGGCATCTCCTCTTTGATTCCCAAATCTGTGACTAGTCGATTAAGCCAAATTGATTCTTTGCATGCCTCTGATGCTGCAACATATTCAGCCTCTGTAGTAGACTGAGTAACACAATCTTGTAATCTAGAACGCCATGATACTGCTCCACCAGCCAATGTAAAGACATACCCTGACGTAGACCTTCGGTTGTCTAGGTCACCTGCATAATCTAAGTCTGTAAAACCCTTTACACTTAGCTCCTGACTCCCATAGCATATACGCATACTCTTTGTAGATTTCAGGTATCTCAATATTCCTTTCACTGCCTCCCAATGTTTCTTGCCTGGGTTTGACATGTATCGACTTACTACTCCCACTGCAAATGCAATGTCTGGGCGAGTAGCAATCATTGCATACATCAAACTACCCACTGCAGACGCATATGGAATCTTATCCATTTCAGCCTGTTCTTCCTCAGACATAGGACAATCTTGTTAGCTAAGTTTCACATATGGTGGCAATGGAACACTCAATGCCTTTCCCTTCTCTATATTGAAACGTTGCAAAACCTTGTCAATATACTCTGTTTGAGATAACCAAATCAACTTCTTTGATCTGTCTCTCTCAATGCGCATACCAAGTATATGACTTGCCTCACCCATGTCTTTCATGTCAAACGCTTTTGCCATCTTTGACTTCAAAGCTGAAATTTCTTCCAAGTGCTTGCCAGGAATCAACATGTCATCCACATACAAAATAAGGATCAGCCAACTGCCATCCTTAGCCTTCTTTGTATATAGACAGTGATCGAACTCACTACGTTTGTAGCCTTGAGAAAGCATAAACTTGTGGAACTTATGGTACCATGCCCTCGGTGATTGTTTTAAGCCATAAAGACTCTTTAACAACTGGCATACCAAATCTTCCATGCCTTTCTCAACAAACCCTTCTGGCTGCTGCATGTAAATTTCCACATCTAAATCGCCATGCAAGAACGTTGTCTTGACATCCATTTGGTGCAACACCAAATCTAATATGGCAACCAATGCAAGAAAGCATCGCAATGTAGTCATCTTGACCACTGGAGAGAAGACTTCATCAAAGTCAATGCCTTTTTTTGCTTAAAGCCCTTGGCAACAAGCCTTGCTTTGTACTTTGGCTGACTATCATGAGCGGTGATCTTATACCTGTCAACCCATTTACAAGGAAGAGCCTTTTTGCCCTGTGGTAATTTAACTAGCTTCCATGTCTGGTTTTTATGCAGAGCTATCATCTCTGACTACATGGCCAATTGCCAATTCCCGGAGTCCTTCATTTGCACCGCTTCCTTGTAACATGAAGGCTCATTGCAATCAGTCAACATGACATAGTTCATAGATGGAACAAACCTATCAGGAGGTCGCGTGATACGTCCAGATCTACGCACAATAGGTGGCTCGGGCTCAGCCACAACCTGTGGTTCCAATCTATCATGTCCTTGCTCCTCTTGAGCCCTGACATTTTGTCTTGCACGTGCAGGTCCATCTTCTTGGAAGACAACTCTTCTAATCTCCTCAACCCTCTCTGGTTTAGAATGATATTTGGATTCATTAAAGTGAACATCATTGCTGCGGACAACCTTTCTAGATTCGGGATCCCAAGTCTGTACCCCATCTCACCAGAATTACCATAGCCTAGAAAGATGGACTTTCTACTCTTTGGCTAAAGTTTGTTCCTAAATTCCTTTGGAACGTGAGTATATGCCTCACAGCCAAAGACTCTGATATGCTTGTATGAGGGCATTTTTCCTGACCATACCATCTCTGGCATTGAATCCTTCTGCACAAGCTAGGAGATCTATTTACAAGATGAACAGCTGTTGATACAGCTTCAGCCCAAAACCCATTTGGCTGTTGTGCATTAGACAACATACTTCTGACCTTCTCTTGTATGGTCCTATTCATCCTCTCAGCAACACCATTTTGAGGAGGATTGTAAGGAGCAGTAAGTTCACGTTTTATACCTTTTGACTCACAAAAGTCCTGAAAGGCCTTTGAAACATACTCTCCACCATTGTCAGTGCGTAAGCATTTAAGCTTCTTGCCACTCTGATTCTCCACAAGTGTCACAAACGTTTTGAAAACACTAAATGCTTCATCCTTGTGCTTGAGAAATTAAACCCATACTTTCCTCGAGTAATCATCTATAAATGTCATAAAGTAAGAAGCTCCCCCTAGAGATAGGTTAGGCATAGGTCCACACAAATCACTATGAACAAGTGCCAACTGTGTATCTCTTCTACTGCTTCTATGCTTATGTGGCTGCTGTGTTTGCTTACCATACAGACAATGTTCACAGAACTCAAAATCATTAACTGAAAAGCCAGGCAAATAACCAGAACGAGACAATATTTCCATTCCCTTCTTGGACATATGTCCTAACCGGCTATGCCACAAAGAAAGGTTCGGTTGCTCGGTTACATTGATTACATTTTTAGAGACATTTGATACATAAATCATGTAAAGTCCTCCAGACTTTACTCCATGTGCTACTGTCATAGAACCCTTGGATATCTTCCACATGTTCTGTCCAAAAGTGGTGACGTAGTCAGCATCATCAAGTAAAACTGTGCTGATCAAGCTCTTTGTAATTACGGGAACATGTCTCACATTCTTTAGCGTGAAAGAAGAGCCATTCTGAAACTTCAATTGAACATCTCCAACACCTAAGATCTCACATGTCTGCCCATTGCCTAGCCGAACATGATCTTTAGTGGTCACATAAGAGGTAAACCACTCCTTGTTTGGAGACACATGAAGTGATGCCCCTGAGTCTATAATCCAGTCACTCAGTGCATTTCCATTAGATGCTGTAAGAAGAGCTGAGTCCATTGTATTCTTCAAGAAGTAGATGTCTCCTGACACTAGACTGTCATCCTCTACAATAGTGTTTGTCACATTTATTTCTTGAATCTTCACTAAGGACTTGTTCTTCTCACCATGGTCTTTAGCTTTCTCTTTGCCTTTTTCTGCTTTCCATTCTCTGCAGTCTCTTTTCATGTGACCCTTCTTGCCACAATGGTAGCATTCTATGTCTGTCATAATAATCAATATCTAATTCTCCTAAATGATTTTCTCATATTAAACTGATCATTTAATGTGGGGAAGTGCCAGGGGAGAAAAAGCTAGAATATTGGTTAAGCTAGCAGACCGGCCACAGTAGGGATCCAAAGGAGGGAAAATAGGGATCCAAAGGGGGGGCCATCTGCAAAAGAGCCATGTGCAACAATGGGCTAAAAAGACCCTAAGGTTCGGCCCATTAAGACTTCCAAAATTCTAAGGTTCCAAAATTCAAAGGTTGTGTCCAAAGGTCAACCCTAGGGAAAATTGGATGCTTTGTGTGTGCCCTGATAGTCTTTGCACATCCCTACATGGGAGGGGGCGAGCCCTAAAGGTAGGGGATGAGAGAGAAAGCCACACACACACACACATGCTCCCTTTACACAAAGGGAATGAAGGACACATGTCAGCTCCCTAGGCCAGATGCCCACAAGGTGTGCCCAATTTCTATTGGATGACCCTTGAAGTGGACCAATGAGAATTAAGCTAGAGTAAATCTAGTTTAATTAATTTAAAAACATTTAATAAAAGAAACCAATGAGAATTAAGTCTCCTAGAAGACTATTGGGCAGTCTCCCAAGAGGTCCAATGAGCATTCAGGAGCCTCATGGCTTGCCTGATTCCTATTGGCCAGGAGGCAAAGGGGTCCAATGAGAGTTTAGTTTAATTATTTAATTACCTAAATCTCTCACAAAAGGGGAAAGGGGGACACATGTCAGAAGGCTATCACTTATGCTACTTAATTGTAACTGGCTTAACTTGGGGAGGGCCAATGAGGCTCCGGCAAGAGCAATTAGCAAGAGGGCTCGCCCAAGAGAGAGAGGGGGATGATTTTTGCAAGGCATTATCACCCACACACTCAGACAATCTCATGTGTGAAGAAAGAGAAGACTATCTCTTCCCAAGCTTTAATGGAGAACTCATCACCTACTCCAAGCTTGTGAGATAGAAGCCTACATCAACACTCTCTTCGCATGTGGATGCAAATCCAACCAAGAGCCAAGCTTCAATGCATGCTCATCTCCTCTACCAAGCTAATTACTAAGCTAAGCTATGCTAATATGAGTGATTATGTGAGGAGATGTACATCTTTCTCGTAAGATACTCCTTCTTCCTCTCAATCTACTCTCATACCCTGCTAGCTCTCACCATCTTCGAAGGTGTGTGAGGTCTTGGGTCTGAGAACGGGGATAATTCAAGTTGTGTTTATTAAGTGTTTTGCTTAGTGCATGAAGTTTCCATCTTCATTGCACTAGCTAGTCTTGAAGGAACACAAAGAATTGTATTGTACCATGTCTCTCTGGATGGGAGAAACCATAATACAAAGCCTTTTGGAGGGGGGACCGGCTCCATGCAAATCCGGTCCTCAACTGTTGTCAATAGCTTAAATTTCTCTCTCTTTTGAAATTATTGTTGATGCTATCTAACTAGGTGTTATGCTTTTTTTTGCTCACTCCACCCAAGCACTCTTGTAATTCTCGTTAGGAATCTATTCTAATGAAATGCCCACTATGTTCATGCTAATTTCTGCTACACATAAGTTATTAGGCCATTAAATGTTACATTGGTATCATAGCTCAAGGTGTCTCTTTTCTTGCTCAAGAAGGGAGGTCCTCAAGCTAGCTACAAATGGTTGGTATTATTAATTGCCTGTGAGTAAGTAGAATAGGGATTTTTCAGCCTTGCAGTGCGCCTGCCTTTATGCAGTTAACGGGGCATCACCGTCGAGAGCTATGGTCTTAATAGTGGAGTCCTACGGGGCTTGCCTACGGCTTAACCACTATTGAGCTATTAGAAGCTTGACAGGAGCCGGTGCTGTTTTGGTGTTGAAAGACCCTCTCTTCTATTCCTTGCAATTAATGGTATTTGAGCCGCGGGTACAGTAGCTTGAGTGCTTTTTCTAAAGGGGTAAAGAGGAGTAGCAACTAGGGCTTGAAGTGCCAAAGTACACCTAAAAAGTTTACACCTAAAAGTTGTTAGAATGGCTGACAATAGTAAAGAGAGTGAAACTAATGTTGATAACTTTGATTTTACTCATGAGCAAGCTACTAATGATGCTTCAATGCTTGTTAACTATCTTGTTTCTAGGCTTCAACAAGCCATGGGCAATCCATCTCTCCAAAGTGAAGTGCAACGGCAGCTCCGTGCTCACGGGATTCTTCAAGCTAATCACCATGACGAGAGAACACCTAGGAAGCCTCCTTGTGAGACTACCAAAAGAGGTCTCTCTCCGATTCGGGAAGAAGAAGAGAATCCTTATGAAGGGCTCAAGAATTTACTTCTTGATGATGTATCTCCTCCCCAAAGGAGAACTCAAGAGCCTCCACCGAAGGAACGAGAAAGAAGCGAGTCTTCCGCCACCTCGGCGGAGATGGCTCCACGAAGACGGCGGGCTAAACGCTCTCCATCACCACCAAAGCGGAGAAGACCATCGTATTCTTCTCCTCACCACAAGTCAAAGAGGGATGATAAAAAGCAAGAGAAGAAAAAGGCAAGAAAGAGGACACCCTCTTCTCCATCTTCTTCATCCTCTTCCTCTTATGAAAGATATGGTGAAGACGACAAAGATCAGGACAAGAAAAAGGCGAGAAAGAGGTCACCCTCTTCTCCACCTTCTTCAAATTCTTCACCTTCTGAAGAAAGTGATGGTGAAACTTTTGAACCATCAAAAAGAAGAGGCCATAGGAAATCCTATGCCGCATGGAAGAGGTCGTCCAAGCTGAAGAAATTCAAAGAGGGAGGGAAGAGCATCTCTTTCCTTACCTATGATGGTACCTTTGGTGCCACGGACAAAGTCTTCGCCTTTTTCCAGCAATTCAATGCGGCGTTTGGAGATGAGGGCTTCACGGAGTCCTCTAAGCTACGCCACGTAGCTATGCACTTTCAAAAGTCCGCCAGACAATGGTGGTCTAGCCTACGAGCCAACGGTGAAGCTCCACGAACATGGAAGGCTTTAAGAGCCTCCATTATGAAGCAATTTTTGGCCACCGATGCCAAAGACAAAGTACTCACCGAATGGGGAAGCTTAAAACTCTCTCCCAATGAATCCATCCACAAATATGTAGACAAGTTTTGGGACTTACAACTCAAAGCCACTGTCTTCAAAAAGTTGGATTTTGGAGAGCAAAAGCAACAATTTTTTGCGGGCTTAACTGAAGAAATGGCGGAGTATGTCAACTCCCAAAGGCCACGTACCATATCAGCAGTAATACACCATACTATGGTGGCCTCTCGAATCAATTTCCAAACGGGGGTTAAAAGAAATAATAAGCCCCCGGAAAACAAGGGTTCCAATGAGCCTAAGGGGAAGGACAATGTCCAAAATTCTCCTAAGGGCAACTCCAACAAAGCTAAAGAGAAGGGAGTTTACAAAGGTAAGAATAAACTCTCTCCTGAAGAGCTTGAGCGTTATCGTAAGGATAACCGGTGTTTCAAGTGCGGTGAACAAGGGCATGCGTACCGCGCTTGTCCCCAAAAGAACAACCGCCAAGATCCTCCTAGAGCTTCCTTGGTTGAAATCCAAGAGGAGGAGACTCACCAAACTCACCACAAAGGATCTCCTCTATGACATGCTTGGGGAAAGGTAAGAGAACATGATGCTTTTATTCTCTTTGACCCTGGTTCTACTCACAATTTTATATCTATGGAGTTAGCCACCAAGCTAGGCATACAATCCTACGAGATGGGAGATGTCCTACCCGCAAACAGTGCCTTCAAGGGGCAAGAAGCTTCAGTCACTCCCTTAATTGGGAAATTGAGGCTTCATGTCCAAGGCTATGTGGACAAAGAGGACTTCTTTATCTCTCCTCTCAAGCATGAGGATGTAATCCTAGGGGCACCATGGTTTGACCGCCTGGCTGTCGATGTTAAATTTCCTAAAAGGAGAATCTCCTTTAAGTTCAGGGAAAAAGACATGTATATAGATGCTAACGAAATGGGTAACACCATCCCCATTGTACATACACCAGCTTTCAACAAGTCAATAAAGAGCTCTATTTTTGTTAAAGATTCTCAAAATGAACCTAATGCTTTAACAAAAGAAAATAAAAGCAACCAAAAGGAATTAGAGTTATCCAATTTTCTCAAGGGGTTTCAAGATGTTTTTATTGACAACATCCCTTGTGAGCTACCTCCTAAACGAGGTAATGATGACCATGCAATTGAACTTCTTCCAGGAAGTTCACCGCCTAACAAACCTCCTTATAGAGTTTCTCTAGCTCAACAAGAGGAGATTATGCGGCAAGTGCATGAGTTAGTTGAGAAGGGCATGGTTAGGCCTAGCTCATCTCCATTTTTCTCACCTGTGCTATTAGTGCAAAAGAAAGACGGCACATATCGTATGTGTGTCGACTATAGAGCACTAAATAGGATTACTATCAAGAATAGGTTTCCCGTTCCACGGGTAGAAGACCTATTTGATAAGCTGCAAGGATCGACCTACTTCAGTAGGATTGACCTAAAAAGTGGCTATCATCAAATAAGGATAGTTGATCAAGACATTGTAAAGACCGCATTTCGCACCACATTTGGTCTTTACGAATACATTGTCATGCCTTTTGGCTTGACCAATGCACCAGCCACATTCAACTGCTTGATGGAGAAGCTGTTCAGGCCTCATCGAACCTTCACTGGAGTGTTCTTTGATGATATTATCATCTACTCTAATTCATTGGAGGAACACAAGCAACATCTCCAGGTAATATTTCAAGTTTTAAGAGAGAATAAACTTTATGTTAATCGAAAGAAAAGTGAATTTTTCTTGCAAGAGATTCAGTATTTAGGTCATATTATCTCTCAAGATGGCATCCAAATGGATCCATCCAAGTTAGAGGTAATAAAAGGATGGCCTAAACCAAGGAATCTTCATGAACTAAGAAGATTTATAGGTATGTGTGCATACTATAGACGCTTCATAGAAAAGTTCTCACAAATTGCGGGACCATTACATGACCTAACAAAGAAAAGCGTTAGGTATACATGGTCTGCTAAGGAGAACAATGCTTTCGAAAAGCTTAAAGACAAGCTTATCTCTCGACCTGTGCTTACACTACCGGACCTCTCAAAACCATTTGAGGTCCAATGTGATGCTTGTGGTGATTGCCTTGGAGCTGTTTTGCTCGAAGAAGGGCATGCCATAGGCTATGAGAGTCGAAGGCTCGACCTTGTTGAGCAAGCTCTAGGCATATACGAAAAGGAACTCCTTGCAGTTCTACATGCCTTAGACTCATGGAAGCACTATTTATTGGGGACTCCTTTCATTCTATGAACGGATCATCAAATTCTTAAGTACTTCATGATGCAGACCAAGCTCTCCGACAAACAAATGAGGTGGGCAAATTTCCTTTCGCAATTTCATTTTCATATTGCTCACATTACTGGCAAGCATAATCAAGTAGCTGATGCACTCTCAAGACGGACGAGAGTGAATGCGGTTTCCATAGCAACTCACAATGATCTATCTTCAATGGTAGATGAGTATGCTATTGATCCCGATTTTAGAGATGTGATTTCAGCCCTTGCATTAGGGAAGAAAGAAGAACCATTTACTTTACAAGATGGTTATCTTCTCTATGGCAATAGACTATGCGTTACTAACTCACTACGTGAGAAAGTAATGTATGAATCTCATGCTCCACCTTATGCGGGGCATAGAGGGATTCAATCTACCTTAAAGGGAATTGAAACATATTTCTATTGGCCTACCATGAAAGTGAACATACAAGAGTATGTTTCCAAATGTGTGGTATGCCAAAAGACAAAATTTGATAGAGGGAAGCAACTTGGATTGCTTCAACCCTTGCCAATCCCTAATTCACCATGGGAGAGCATATCCATGGATTTTATCTTTGGATTGCCTAAGTCTATCCATGGGAATACGGGAATATGGACGATAGTAGACAGGTTTAGTAAACAAGCTCATTTTATACCTGTCAAAAAGACTATCAAAGCCCATCAAATGGCAACCCTCTTCATTTCACAAATTTTCAAGTACCATGGCTTGCCAATGTCCATAGTGTCGAATAGAGATCCTAGAATGACCAGTAATTTCTAGAAGGGTCTCTTTGAGAATTTAGGGACAAGGCTAAACTTCTCTTTGGCCTATCATGCACAAACGGATGGCCAAAGTGAAATAGCTAACCTAACCATTCTCGATCTACTAAAAGCCTATGTAACGGAAGTAGATCAAAGATCCCAATGGGAGAAGTACTTACCCTTAGTGGAGTATGCTTACAATAACACTGTACATACTTCCACGGGAAAAGCACCTTTCGAGGTAATTGAGGGAAGATCAAAAATTCCCTTGCTACTTAAGGTACATGGGAAGATCTTCACTGCAGATGAGTATAGCTGAGACCTACAAGAATCTTTTCAAAAGATTAAGGATGCTATCTCTATCTCACAGCAAAGGCAAAAGGCTGCTGCTAACAAGCACAGAAGAGCCCAAGCCTTTAAAGAAAATGATTGGGTCTTACTAAATTTTCCAAGGCTCGATTAAGGCACACGACGGGCAAGAATCTGACGGGCCACCAAAAGTACTATGCTAAACTAGCAAAAAGGTTCTATGGTCCCTTTCAGATTCTTAGGCCAATCAATGAGATGGACTATCAATTCAAGTTGCCCAATCATTGGCTCATACACAATGCTTTCCATGTGAGCCTATTAAATCCTTACAAAGGAGAGCCACCTCAAGAACCAACTATTGAAGACCCACCGGAGATCGAGGACCAAGAGGAGGTGCTGCAGCCCGAGTCCACAGCCCGAGTCCATTCTCCGACATGAAGACAAGGTATTAAGAGGCGGTAAGACTATCCGACGATATCTTATTAAGTTTAAGAATTATCCTTTTGAAGATGCTAGATGGATGCAAGGCATACAATTAAAGGATAACCTAAACCTTGTCAATGCTTACAATGCTTCCCAAGAGTAAGCAAATGTACAAAATGTTACAAATGAACAAAGTTTTTGTCTTATAAGACTCTCTTTTTCTTTATTTGTGCACAAAGATGAAGTAGTATGCATGCTTAGATCAAGTTTGCGGAGACAACGTCTCCCAAACACCAAGTAGAGCTTGTCACTCTACTATGGAAGACTGATAGGACTAATGTGCAGACATGCTTGCGGCAGCCTCAGGCTCTCAAGCGCCAAATGGACTAGTCATCCATTGTGGAATGATGTCGTAGGGTAACATAGGGATCCTCTACCCGCTAAGCAAAGGACTCATGAATATGCTTTATCTTCTCTACACCATAGTCGAGGACGACTATGATTTCAAGAGAGAGGTAATGTCATAATAATAAATATCTAATTCTCCTAAATGATTTTCTCATATTAAACTGATCATTTAATGTGGGGAAGTGCCAGGGGAGAAAAAGCTAGAATATTGGTTAAGCTAGCAGACCGGCCACAGTAGGGATCCAAAGGAGGGAAAATAGGGATCCAAAGGGGGGGCCATCTGCAAAAGAGCCATGTGCAACAATGGGCTAAAAAGACCCTAAGGTTCAGCCCATTAAGACTTCCAAAATTCTAAGGTTCCAAAATTCAAAGGTTGTGTCCAAAGGTCAACCCTAGGGAAAATTGGATGCTTTGTGTGTGCCCTGATAGTCTTTGCACATCCCTACATGGGAGGGGGCGAGCCCTAAAGGTAGGGGATGAGAGAGAAAGCCACACACACACACACATGCTCCCTTTACACAAAGGGAATGAAGGACACATGTCAGCTCCCTAGGCCAGATGCCCACAAGGTGTGCCCAATTTCTATTGGATGACCCTTGAAGTGGACCAATGAGAATTAAGCTAGAATAAATCTAGTTTAATTAATTTAAAAAAATTTAATAAAAGAAACCAATGAGAATTAAGTCTCCTAGAAGACTATTGGGCAGTCTCCCAAGAGGTCCAATGAGCATTCAGGAGCCTCATGGCTTGCCTGATTCCTATTGGCCGGGAGGCAAAGGGGTCCAATGAGAGTTTAGTTTAATTATTTAATTACCTAAATCTCTCACAAAAGGGGAAAGGGGGACACATGTCAGAAGGCTATCACTTATGCTACTTAATTGTAACTGGCTTAACTTGGGAAGGGCCAATGAGGCTCCGGCAAGAGCAATTAGCAAGAGGGCTCGCCCAAGAGAGAGAGGGGGATGATTTTTGCAAGGCATTATCACCCACACACTCAGACAATCTCATGTGTGAAGAAAGAGAAGACTATCTCTTCCCAAGCTTTAATGGAGAACTCATCACCTACTCCAAGCTTGTGAGATAGAAGCCTACATCAACACTCTCTTGGCAGGTGGATGCAAATCCAACCAAGAGCCAAGCTTCAATGCATGCTCATCTCCTCTACCAAGCTAATTACTACGCTAAGCTATGCTAATATGAGTGATTATGTGAGGAGATGTACATCTTTCTCGTAAGATACTCCTTCTTCCTCTCAATCTACTCTCATACCCTGCTAGCTCTCACCATCTTCGAAGGTGTGTGAGGTCTTGGGTCTGAGAACGGGGATAATTCAAGTTGTGTTTATTAAGTGTTTTGCTTAGTGCATGAAGTTTCCATCTTCATTGCACTAGCTAGTCTTGAAGGAACACAAAGAATTGTATTGTACCATGTCTCTCTGGATGGGAGAAACCATAATACAAAGCCTTTTGGAGGGGGGACCGGCTCCATGCAAATCCGGTCCTCAACTGTTGTCAATAGCTTAATTTCTCTCTCTTTTGAAAGTATTGTTGATGCTATCTAACTAGGTGTTATGCTTTTTGTTGCTCTCTCCACCCAAGCACTCTTGTAATTCTCATTAGGAATCTATTCTAATGAAATGCCCACTATGTTCATGCTAATTTCTGCTACACATAAGTTATTAGGCCATTAAATGTAACAATGTCACTCTTGCCTTTAGCACTGCGGGACTTACTACGAGACTGATTCCTCTTTCCACCTTTGTACTTTTCTTTGGTCCGTCCCCTGACAACTAAGGCTATTCCTTTGCCTTTGTCCATTGTCTTTCTATGGTTTCTTCAGTAAGCAAACTTGCTTCTACACCTGCTATGTTCAAACCATCTGGAGATGTAGAATTACTCAAAGCTGTGCAAAAAGTGTCCCAACTTTCCGGCAATGTGATCAACAGGAACATAGCTCTAATAGGTTCATCAAACTTGACACCTTGAGCTGACAATTGACTATCGATTGTGTTGAATTCATTCAGATCATTGGACATAGGTGTCCCTTCTTTCATCTTCAAGTCAACAAGCTTCTTAAGCCAGTATACCTATGAAGATGCACTCTGCTTCTCATAAAGATCACTCAGCTTTAACCATGCTTGATAAGCCGACATCTCGTCTGCTACATTGAAGTAAACGCTTTTTGCCAAAGTCAGCATAATGGTAGAAAGTGCCAATTCATCCATTTAGCTCCATTCATCTTCGTCCATATCTTCTGGTTTTATCCCCTTGAGCTTTATAGGTTTTATCTGCTTCTTTTGTACCAACACGTGCCAAATTTGCTTCTTCCACAATGGGAAATTGGTTCCATCCAGCTTCTTGATATTGTAAAGAGCAGTGTCCTGTGATCCAGCCATAGCTACGCTTCACAGTAGTTTACTTTCCTAGGAAAAATTCGACAGAGTTTCCCCTGTAAAATGACCTCTGAACCAATATCAAGCTGTCAAATGAACCAAGAAAGCTTGAGATTTCGCATAAATTTCGGCAGAGTCTCCTTTGTAAACTGGCTCTAGTGTACTCAAAAACAGACCAAAAAACAGCTCAAAAAACCACTGTCTCTCTAACACTGTAAGCTGTGGGTAAACCTGTCCTGCACCTGTACTGTCTCTCACTGTCCTATCACTGTCCTGTAAGCATAGACTGCGACAATGCCTCAACGGCAGTAAAGCAAAGATGCAATCCCAACTGTCTAACTCATAATCAATACATCCTAGCTGCCTATCTAAGGGTGCTCGAGGGATCGCTCCAAGACCTGTATCACCGAAAGGATCTCAACATTTGAGAATCCCCCAGCTCAATAAAACCTCACTTGACCCTCAACAAAGGCTGCAGTGAATCTGACAGTACATAGACTTCCCACAAAGTCATACATCCACAAATTTCCCACTATATGCTGTAACCGCTGCGGCGGTTGTTTACTGCGTGACTCACAGCCAGCAAACCCTCAACAGACATACATCATCTCTGACAATACATCCCATGTGGAAGTACCTGCAATGTCAGGATGAAATCTGGAATATCAAGCAGCAAACACAAGCTACCTGATGAACTAGTGAATGTCGCCTACAGTCTGTGTGTAGATGTGCCCGTGTCGTATGTGACACACCTCCAAGAACTGTGAGCCGTCCTTCGATGTGTAGACATCCACAACTCAACACTCTGGGAGTTCCGATATCCTCAGCACCTGGAGTCGTAGGCCGAAACCCCAAATTTGCAGATTCGGATCTGCACCCGCTGAGACCACGTAGTTGAAAATGGCCTGCGCAGAACTTTGTCGAAGCCGAACGGTGGCCGAGATGACCGCAGAATGAAATTCTGAGAACACCAAGCCCTTCGGGCTTGCCCACAAGATTTGGGGCCGTGTCTTCGCCTATTGAATCTCAGTCTAATCTGAGCAGGTGACTCTGGCTACCTGCAAATGCTGCCCCGAACCTCGATCTGAGCTCTGATACCAGTTGAAGGAGTACGAGCGGAAGTACGATGAGAGAGAGAGTGCGAGAAGAAGAGCACGACGATATGGTGAACTCGCTCTACTGTAATGTGTAGAGCATAGTGAGTTCTTATAAGGTTTTTACAAAAGAATATGTGTACATACCTGGCGGCCCGCCCACTTACCTGGGCGACCACATTGGGCTTTATACCCCAACATTCACTTTGTCATCCTATGACAATCCCTCAAACCATTCTCTTGCATTACCTCTGACCACCAGATTGATACTTGTAAGCTTTTGTGCCTCACTTGGAACTGCACGGCATAAACATGTCAAGTCGATCGTCTACATCCTTGCAACCTATAGAGATAGATGGTTGAAATGGCACCACCATCTTGAAATTCCCTTCAACATCCAAAATGTGCATACATCACTGCTCAAAATCCAAATTCTGGGTGCACAACCGGTAATTTTCGCTCCCAACGGGATCACCAAAGGATGATGGAGCAAAAGACGTCGTGCGCACACTCACACACCCAGAAAACTCAACACCACACAAGGAATTTACTCGAATTTCAACCCACACACACCACTACTCAAGATCTCAATAATAATACTACCCACAAGCTCGATTCAAACTCCAAACGCCTCGACCTACAAGCCTTTGCCTGGCCCGCAGACACACTACAAGGTGAGTCGAGTTGATCAACACTTGAAATCACACTTGATGGTGACCAAAATATACAAGAAAAACCATAAAATTTCAAAATCTCCAGCCACAAAAGGCCACTCTCAAACCATTGCAAAGCCTTCGCCAAACTCCACTCTGTTGGACTCTTTGGAGTAGCGTCAACCCTAACGGCACCAATACAGGGTCACATAGTCTTGCGGAAAGCCGCCCCTTCTTCCCTCAATTCCTCGCACACACACATCCATGGAAACCTCAGAACTTCCATAGACTCTCCCAAGTGTAAAATTGAAGAGAGAAAGCTGTCATTCCCTCCTCCACACACTCAAAAACAGGACGCGAACACGACGGGACTGCACTAGACCACCTGTAGGAACCCTGCTTCCTCCCACACACAGAGAGGTGAAAGTGCTGATATTCCACTTCAAAAGTCCTCACTCAGTCTCAACACTCACGGCACCATGAGTGATGTGTCAAATTGAAGCCTTTTCACACCATTTTTGGTCATGTTTTACCTTTCTAGGCCTAGTTTTGGCCAATTTTGACCCCTAGCGGGCATTTTGGGCATTTTTTCGCAAGAAAAACTCCAAAAAGACTCCAAAATTTGTACGATTGATCCTTAATACCCAAAGTCCTTTGCCACATCCCCACATTCCATTTTTGACCACTTCTAGAGCGGTGCAGACATCACCGCAGATCAGGCACCATAAATAGACAGTTACTGCATGTCCTAAACTTCTCGGGCAGGTCAAGGGTGTCCATACCTCCCACTTGAATTATTTACATTCTAGAAAGATCAAACACATTCCCTAGAACCAAAAGAGGCCACCAAGAACCATATCTACGGCCCCGATACCCTATCTAGGCATGTACATGTGCCAGACTGCTGACACGCGAACCTGACTATTCACAATGTGGACACGTTGCACTTTTTTAAAACTTGAAACCACTTTTCAAAGCTACCAAATTCATGTATTTACATCCTTTTGTACATATTACCATGCATATACGCACTACTTTGTACATACCAAAAGTGGTTTATCAACGTCACTAGTTGTCCAACATAGATATGGAGTATTGAGTAGTGACCTCTTCTCTTGTAATTGGCACACTATAGCATGAGTAGTTTTCATGAAGCTGATGGAGATGTTGACAACACTAAGTAGTTGTACATGTAGTTATCATGCATATAGAAGCCATTGTATGGAGTCAGGGGTGTGGATAGCAAAAAAAATCAAATGCGAATTGTATTTCTTGCAAACCATGCAATATATCCATGTATATTTCACTTGCATGTGGTCCAAGGCATCAAGCAATAGTACTAAAGATAGGGTGCCAGAAGTATGCAATTCAAATGTTGGGTTACGTCATTGATCATGATATGTAAAATCTGTCAAGCCACATGATTGATATATTTCTAGATTATGGGCAAGAATGTCACATTGTGTTGCCCAATCTCTATGAAATGTAGCTACCTCAAACCATGATCTAGCGTCTGGGCATTGGGCTAGCTTCATGCTGGTTGTGACTCGGTGCGTAGCTTTTTGATGATTGAACTAAAGTGTTGTCTAGCTTTTTGACGGTTGGACTGAAGTCTTGTATGACTAGAGATCCTGACTTTTGAAGCCAAAATAGTGTTAATTGAAAATATCTACCATGAAGTATTCAAAAGAACATTCAGTGTCTATTGCCAGCAAATGTTTCTATCACATATCAAATCTATATAAGAACATGCAGTGACTAGAAGTAATTTCAAAATTGAATACTCAAAGCAAAATACCAACGTGATAACTGATAGGAGTATCATCAAAGTATGAAACACAAAGTAGTCCTGGTCTCTCACGACGTCCACTTCGAGAAAACACCATGTATCACGTGTGAACGGGAGGTCATTTTTAAAACCCTATGTAAGTTTGCATTACTTTCTTCCTTCTATGATTTTAAGTCATTTTAAAAAACCCTTCGTATATAAATAAATATAATCGATCATGTCTTTTTTTAAAGTCCTAATATAAATAGTGTATACAACCAGAAGAAAATATTATGTTTAATATTATTAGTATGTTATTCAAATAAAGATTCCTAAAGCAAAGTAGCTTAAGTTATGACCATTTAATTAATTTTATACATTTCTCAACATTTAAGCATACTACATGGTTACAAATACATACCTTAACATCAATTCTATACAATTTGTCTTTGTTATAATGTAAGAACTAATGAAATGTATAGCTCTTTCAATGTCTACAACAAAAAACTCTCATGCTGCATTGACATAAGCAACCTTTAAGTTAAATTCAAACCCCGAGGTCGATTGCAATGGATCTACCAAGGCTGTGAAGCTCAGACTCTAGCTCATCATCGACTCATTGATAAGCATATGAACTCTTGGAATTTGCAATTTACGACAACTTCCAAATGCTCCAATAGATCAAATTATGACAACTTCCAAATGCTCCAATAGATCAAATTACAAGAGGACTTCTATTTTGTTTTTGAAAAAAATATCAAGATGAAAAGTGAAGCAAAGCTTCACATAAACCTGCCATAGTCAATTATACTCTTCTCTTGGAGAAGCATGGAGATTTTGATAGCTAGCTCTCTATGTAAACCAAAATTATTATATAATGGAGCTCAAGGAGTATGTAGCAATGATTGTTAAAAAATTTGATGTGAGAAATCTAGGAACATTTGCATGTGCTCTCAATCTATCTTTGCATGCAAAACTTATGCCATATACCACTGCAAAGTCCCTTGGCTCCATGTCACCAATCTCAATGTGAGTGCACAATGCGTGCTTGCACGGTGCAAGAGGGGGAAGAGGAGAGACACTGTAAGAATCCAACAGCAAGCTCTATCTCTTTATTCTTTGTATATAAAAGAATAATGTAATTTATCACGATCAGTGATGGGCAATCGGACATCGGACATCCGGCATGGGAAAAGGCACATCAGTCTTTAACCCCAACAATCCACCTAAGGATTCTACTAGCTAAACTACTAGTATGTACAAGAAAATAGGTGAGAGACTCTCTCAACCTACGCCCACTGGTTTGTTGGAATTAGGGTTGCAGAGAAACACACACAGCTTGGAGAAGACGAAGGAAGCTCAAGGCACACAATAGAGAGTGTGTTACTTAGTGCGCAATGGAAAGATAGATAGCCCTAGAGTGATGGGCGTATATACAATGCACGGGGGAAAAAACCTCCTAAAGAGGGAAAAAATGCCCCGGCAGTCCTAGTGTGTTCACACACATCACTACCACATGTATATGGTAACAAATCCCCCCTGGAGTGATGCGGTGAACGAGAGCTGGCACATGAGTAAAGGGAAGTGCCATGCCCTGAGGACAGGATCAGTCCACAAAGGGGAGTAAGCCCAAAGCTTTGCGGAAAGCTTCAAGCTTCTCACGAGACAATGCCTTTGTGAAAAGATCTGCAAGGTTGTCCTGTGTTGGCACATAAGCCAAGCTGATCTCTCCTGCTGAGAGCCTCTCCCTGACATAGTGGTAATGCACCTCAATGTGCTTTGTGCGAGCATGAAAAACTGGGTTCCTCGCAACTGCCAATGCGCTCTGACTGTCAGTGTAGATAGTGTTGGCAGTGTCCTGTCCAACACCCAAGTCAGCCATAAGGCGTCTGAGCCATACACACTCAACCGTAGCTGTGAAGACTGCCCTGTACTCAGCCTCACAACTCGAAGTGGCCACAGTAGGTTGCTTCTTGCTCAACCATGATATACATGAACTGCCAAGCATGAAACAAAAACCACTTGTGGACACTCGCGTGTCAAAACAACCAGCCCAATCTGAGTCCGAAAAAGCATGTAAGTCTGGCGGCAATGATCCCCCCTTGGGATAAAACAAGCCAAGATGTAAAGTGCCACTAAGGTAGCGGAAAATCCTCTTGACAGCCTGCCAATGCTTAGACCCTGGGCTATGCATAAATCTGCTGACCTGCGATACTGCAAACTGAATATCTGGCCTCGTGTTGCATACATAAATGAGGCAGCCAACAGCAGTTTGGTAAAGAGTGACATCAGCAGGATCGCCAGCATCATGTAGACTCAACTTCAAACCTGTTTCCATGGGAGTGGCAATAGGTTTGCAATCCTCAAGTCCAAACTTACATAGCAATGTCTCTATGTAACTTTTCTGACACAAGGCAATACCACCATCACACTGCTTAAACTGTATACCCAAGTAATGATGCAACAGCCCCAAATCTTTCATCTTGAAAGTAGCATTCAAATCAGCCTTAAATTCAGCAATATGTCTCTCATTTGGTCCAGTGATCAGCAAATCATCAACATAAAGAACCACAATGAGAAATACATCATCCTCACGCTTTACATACAATGTGCTTTCTGTTGGACTGTTACGAAAGCCTCGTTTAACCAAATGAGTGTCAGCTTTCTCATACCAAGCACGAGGAGATTGCTTCAACCCATACAAAGCCTTCTTACATTTGCACACTTTGTCCTCTTGTCCTTTTATGACAAAACCGCGAGGCTGCGTTACATAAACTTCCTCAAATATGTCACCATTCAAGAAAGCAGTAACAATGTCTGATTGATGTACATCCCAACCAAAATGAGCTGCCAATGCACATAGAAAATGCACAGTAGTCATACGACAAGTGGGAGCAAAAGTCTCTTCATAATCTATGCCTTTTTGTTGTGCATAACCCTTTGCAACAAGTCGAGCCTTATGGCGATCGATCTCACCATCCGGCTTGCGTTTCAACTTGTAAACCCACTTCGTACCAATGGCCTTTTTGCCAGGAGGCAAATCACATAAAGTCCATGTGTCATTTTCTATAAGTGCATCATATTCTGATTTCATGGCAGCAATCCAATTTTCTGAATTCTGTGCTTCATCAAAAGACAGAGGCTCCTCAACATCATGTAAACTAGACACAGCCAAAGCATAACAATCTGATGCATAAGATGCATGGCGAGAGCCTGAACGAGTACGACTACATAAAGGTGCATCCAATTTACTGTCACACAAAGTGTGCACCAGCCATTTTGGCATACCTCTAGCCTGCTCATTTTCAGCCCTTTCCTCATCAAGTACATCATGTACATCTGCATCAGTAATAGGCTGTTCTAAAACATTTTCAGAAACCCCCATAGGCTGTACATTTGCCTCATTGGAACTTACATTCGTATTTCCACCACTGAAAAGAGGCAACAAAGTGTCATAAATGTCCTGTGAGCTTACATTACTGTCTCTAGTACATGACAGCAAGGGTTGAACAGAATCTTCCACAAACACTACATCCCGTGAAACCAAAATACGTTTTGTTTGCGGGTGATACAACCTGTAACCTTTGCTTTCAGCACTATAACCAACAAAAATACATTTGACAGCCTTATCATCCAATTTTCTGCGCTGCACTTGTGGCACCAAAGCATATGCCAAACAGCCAAAAACACGCATGTGCTCAATAGAAGGTTTTCTATCATGCCATGCTTCATATGGAGTAATAGACTGCAAAGCTTTCGTAGGACACCTGTTAAGTACATAAGTGGCACACATGATGGCCTCAAGCCAAAAAGAATGCGGCAAAGCTTGACTTTTGACCATACATCGTGCCATTTCCGTTAGTGACCTGTTTTTCCTCTCAGCAACACCATTTTGCTGAGGTGTATAAGGCACTGTACATTGGTGTTTTATCCCACGACTAGCCAGAAATGCATTAAATTCATGAGACATATACTCCCCCCCTCGATCGGAACGGAGGGTGCCCATAGTACATTTTGAGACATTTTCAGCCATAGCCAAAAATTGTTTGAAGCACATAAAAACTTCGGACTTCGCTTTAAGCGGAAATACCCACGCATGCCTGGAGTAATCATCAATGAAAGTCACGAAGTACAGGTAATTGCCCAAGGACGGAGTTTGCATGGGCCCACAAACGTCACTATGCACAAGCTGCAACCTGCATGTGGCCCTAACTGAACCATCCTTTGGAAACTTAGAACGCTGCATTTTACCCAGAATACAGCCTTCACAAACATGTTTGATAGGTGCTTCAAGAGGCGGCAAAGAAGCAACCATATCAGATTTCTGCAAACGCAGCAAACTGGCAAAATTCAGATGACCAAAACGTGCATGCCAAAGTTTTGCATCTGAAATAGCCCTTGAATCTGCAACAGCATTTGCAAAATTTTGTCCACACTTGTCATACAAAGTGAGCTTATACAGCCCACGGCACAAAAGCCCAGATGCAACAATTTCATCACCAAAACTGAGATCATGAACTGTACATCTGTCATCCACAAATTTGACTACAAGTCCAAGTCTAGCAAGTGCGGATACAGACAAGAGATTCTTCTTGATCCCAGGTACATAAAGTGCATCAACAAGTGTGAAGGAACTGCCATTAGCAGCAGTGAGCACAATCTTTCCAACTCCCTGAACTGGATAAGAGGCGTTGTTGGCACAAGTGACTGAATTCCCATGAGGGACAGACTCGAGAGAGGTAAACAATTCACGATGTGAGGTAATGTGCTTTGTAGCACCACTGTCGAAATACCACACATGTGAATCTGCAGCAACTGACAAGCATGCATCATGGACAGCAGGATTGTAAGTGCACTCTGCGCTAAAAGCCCATTCTGCATCAACATCAGCATCACAATCTCCTTTCACAGAAGACTCAACAATGGCTGCATTTGTAGTGGAACCAGCATTTGCAGTGGAACCACCCTCTTTCTTCTTAGCCTCTTTGGCCTTCAACTTAGGACACGACTTGATCAAGTGATCATTCGCTTTACAATAATGGCAACGCATCTTCTTTTTGCCCTTATCACCAGAATTGCCAGACGAAGTGCTGCCAGTAGAAGCATTAGGAATAGAATTTTTGCCACTCGCAGCAGAACCATAAGAAGTGGCTGCATTACTGTTACCACCCTTTCTTTGAGAAGCAATAAAAGCCTGTTCAACTGCACGCTGCCTAGTCCTGTTTTTTCTAGAAAGTGACTCTTGCAACAGCAATGTGCATAATGCATCAAACTTGACAACTTCAGGATTTCCTTGGGTCATCAGTCTCCAAGTACTAGCAAAAGTCTGGTAGGAATCTGGTAAGGCATCAAGAACAGTCTGCACAAGGGAACTGTCAGAAATGACTTCACCTGCAGAAATGAGTTGCTCATTGATATCCTTGACACTAGCAAGGAAAGTGTCCATATCATCTTCCTCATGCATAATCTTCGACTCTAGCTCTTTACGCAGCAAAGCAATTTTAGCCTCATTGCGGCTTGCATAAAGACTTGCTAGAATATCCCAAGCCTGTTTTGCAGATTTTGCTGAACGGATGTGAGGAATAATGGTGCGCTTCACAGACAACGCAATCAATGCATGTGCCTGCGCATCCTTAACATCCCAACGAGCTTGTTCTGCTGTAGGCAAAACAACTCTAACAGCTGCAATCCTTGCAGCAAGACCTGCAACATCCTCAATATCGCCTACATCTTCAGAACCAGGACGTACATCAATGCCCTGCACAATGTTCCAGACACCTTTTGACACAAGAACGTGTTGCATCATATAAGCCCACATAGGGTAGTTGTCCCCATCCAACCTGTCCTCAGCAGCAAACATCTTGAACACATCTGTGTTGTTGTTGTCAGCCATGGTAAATGCTGCACCTGATGTGAAAACTGCCCGAAAATAGGAGAAATGGAGCGGGAACAACTTGTGCTATATAGCACAAACCGTAGAAGACTATAAGGCACCTGTTATGCAGAAAACGGCACTGACAGAAAATCTGCACAAAATGACGAAATAGCCTGTGCAGTACTGCCCGTAGTGGAAACGGAGGCCGAAATGAGCCCAAATCAAAATTTTGAGCAGACCAAGCTCTTCGAGCTTACCCAAAATATTTGTCGACCTGCGAACGCTTGCCAAAGCTCACTGAAATCGGAGAAAGTGAGCAGGCGTGTGCTGGAGCAGCTGGCGACTAAGCCCGGGAGGACGTGACCTGCTCTGATACCAATTGTTGGAATTAGGGTTGCAGAGAAACACACACAGCTTGGAGAAGACGAAGGAAGCTCAAGGCACACAATAGAGAGTGTGTTACTTAGTGCGCAATGGAAAGATAGATAGCCCTAGAGTGATGGGCGTATATACAATGCACGGGGGAAAAAACCTCCTAAAGAGGGAAAAAATGCCCCGGCGGTCCTAGTGTGTTCACACACATCACTACCACATGTATATGGTAACATGGTTTTCTCATTCAATATGCATGTAGCTATATGGGCTCTAGTGATATGTGAGCATGCAAATCATTGGTTGATCCGTCAGCTAGATACACATGACCAAGGCTCTCACTAGAAAAAGTGATAAACCACTCACAACATGATGTAACATGGAATGTTGCATACCATCTAGCAGCCATCGAGAGTAGGTATCATCTCTATCATACATAAAATCAAGGGGAACACCGTCACTATCATACAAAGCCATCTCTCTAGTGTGTGTCAAAATTTTCTTTACATCACGCATACATCTCCCTCATTGCCTCATACATCTAAAACAATGACGTCTAATGTGCCCTATGTGACCATAATGCCAACAACGCATGTATCGGAAAAAGGGAGACCATCATCTCTCACGAATCCTCACTGTTGACTTTGATTTGTCACACATAATGGATGTCGTGTCAATGAAGAAAAATTCATATGCACAAAGTGGGAGATCACTTGACCACTATGCTAATCAGGCACAAAACCACATTGATTCAATGCTCTCATATGCAATCCGTGGCTCGATTGAGCTCTACCATAGTTTGTATAGAATCAATGTCAAACATTTGCTCTAAACCAAGAAGAGTTCACACATAAACAAGCGCCAAGTGATATGCAAGCATGATAAGTATCACTATGGCAAAGTGATCTCAAAACGTGGGATAACTAGCTCTTAATAGAGTATAAAGTGCATAACCATATATGCAAGTAGTGAGCAAACACGATGCTCAAAACACATCCCACAATTGCCTGTGAAAAATTGATAGCTATGTAAATCTACACCTATATGCATGTAGAATCTATAACCATTGGCTATCTGTAAATTGTATGTAGTAGACTCACAATCAAAATGTTTGTCAATTGGAAAAGTACATTACATAAATCTACATGTAGCCATTATGAGCATACCATAAATCTCACTCCTATGAGAGTGGATACAAGAACACTAAATCCTTGTCCAAGTTGACAAAAAACTGTCAAAGTGAGAGTAACGACTCCCGCTTTGATACTTGATCACTATCAAAGTGGGAGTAAATCAATCACTATACTATCAAGATACATGCAATGTATAGCAAGAATCCAGGGAACTCAAACAGAGTCTCCCCTGCAAAATGAGCAAAATTTCAAACCAAATCTCAACCATGAAGAACCCCCATCCAAGATGCCAAAGTGGGAGATGATCTCGACCTCTATAAACTGACCAAAAAACTATGAACTCCTCAACATAGGTAGACCAATGTAAATACCAACAAAGGCTCCATAGAAGCATACAATGGTAGGAATAGCATGTAATGTACAACAAAAGTCATTACTAAGCGTAGTAGAATATGCACGCAAATTAGTGCCATGTGATGAAAACAATATCTATAGCCAACTAGGCTAAAGCAAGTAAACCACATATATCATACATCACAACAAGAAATTCATATGGTAATGCAAATCTACTCTCAAAATTCATGGATAGCTCATGATGTAGATGTATATATCTCGTACACTGAACTTTTTAACATGTGGATGTATCGATTCTTGGAGGACCACCTCCCCCTCATCCATAGGGACTCGATGCATGTGTCTTGGTGTAACCTCATCAACCTCTAGCATGAGCATATTAAAGAACTCCATATCATATATCTCTATCTTTGTCATTAGGGAGAAAAACTAATCTATCTCTGTCTTCACAAATTCTCACAACGCCTATTGTGTCTCACTAGAGCTTTCCCGCTCCACCTCTGTCTCTTCAAAGTCCATTGACATGTCTTGCATAGCTGCCTGCTCTCTCTTCTAAGAATACTGGAGCTCACCCACACATGAAACCTGTCTTGTCTCTTGCTCCTCATGCACTAGTGTCGTGGCTGACACTATGCTCACTTGTACCTAAGAAACCTGCAGTGGATATGCAATGTAGGATCTAGCTCCTTGTGCAATGACTAGGAAACCCAACTACCTGTGAAACGATTTCTCTTGAAGCTATTCCATTGTCTCCTCTCAAGCATCTCCCTAAGATCTCAAATTGTGCAATCTCAGGAACATAACACACATATCATAGCATATAAGATGCACCTCTGGGTAATGACAAGCATACATCTCCTACACCCTCTATGTCATATGTTGATCAGTCAACTAGATACACACGACCAAGGCTCTCACTATAGCAAAAGTGCTAAACCACTCACAACGTGATGTAACATGGAATGTTGCATACCATCTAACAACCATCGAGAGTAGGTATCATCTCTATCAGGCATAAACACTAGAGAAAAAGGTGACATTATCGTTACTAGCATACAAAGCCATCTCTCTAATGTGTGTCAAAATTTTCTCTTCATCACGCATACATCTCGCTCATTGACTCATACATCTAAAACAATGACGTCTAATGTGCCCTATGTGACCATAATGCCAATAATGCATGTATCGGCAAAGCGAGACCACCATCTCTCATGAAACATCACTATTGACTTTGATCTGTCACACATAATGGATGTCATATCAATGAAGAAAAATATGTACAAAGTGGGAGATCACTCAACCACTACGCTAATCAAGCATAAAACCACATCGATTCAATGCTCTCATATGCAATACGTGGCTCCTGTTGGGGTATAGGCATTTGTGCCTTGCCCGACCGCCCAGAGTTTGGGCGCCCACTGACTTGTATACCTTATACATAGCATAAGTGTATAGGGGGCTGCTCACTCTTTGGAGTCTCCCCACCCACATCGTGTGTGTGTGTGTGTCTCCTTCTCTCTCTCTCACTCTCCGTCTGTGGTGCTCCCCGATCCCCTTCAATTGGTATCAGAGCGTAGGTGCGGAGGGAGCACGTGTGTGCACAGTCACGACGACAGCGGAGAGCCAGTTTCATTCCCGAAATCGCGTTCGCGCGCGCGCACTTTCAAGAGTGCAAACAGGGTTTCGACTTCGGCATCGGCAAATTCAGCTTTTCGAGAGCGTTTCCAGCAGATGTCCTGCGTTTTACCCCCCTTTCAAATCCATTCGAGCCATCAGAAACCTCATTCGAGCTACGGTTGAGGAGCTGCATTTTTCAGCCCTCTTTTGGCAGTTTATGCTGCGTTTTTGGGTCGAAACGGAGGTTTATGGCATAGCTTTCACACCCGGACTCGGATACATGTGATCCAGGAGTCTACCTTGGGGTTTTGGCATGCTCCGGGCGCGCTCGACATATCAGAATTTTAAAATTCTGAATGCTGAATTTTTTGCAGTAGCAGTTGTTTATTGTGTGTTGAGGGTTCCACACATGGTTTGCTCTCAGATGTGAGAGTGATATTTGCTGCAAGTTTCCTCACAAGTGGGAGGATACAATGTATGCCTTATGTGGTTTGATGCTCAGGGAGACTAATGTGATTGCATTTTGAGCTCGGCAATGTATGCCTCGAGCATGTTTTTTGGCAGTCACAGGTAGAGCAGATATTTGTGTACTAGATTTGCAGGTGTTTGCAATGATGTATGCAAAGTGTGGAGATTGGTGCATGCATTTGGAGTGCGGTTTGATGCGCTTTGGTTGCTCATGGTTTTGAGCGTGCAGTCAGTTTGGTTACTAGTTTTGTGGCCGTTTTACTGACGAAACTCTGGCGAAATTTTCCCAGGAGTTTTATGCATATCATTTATGCGATCTAGGTAGAGATTGCGGGTTGCACTCAGCATTTGCGTGCGGTGTTCTCTGCAGGTGGGAGATTTGTGCATGTATATGCATCGATACCACACAGTGTGGGCTTGGTGATTAGCTCACGGTTTGACAGGCGTACAGTTATCTTGCCACACTCACAAGAGTGAATGTTGTGATGTATGCTTGTGTGGCTACGAGCTAGGTAGCCGGATTCGAGCACTAATGGCTTGAGGTTTTTCAGCAGGTTTCAACTACAGGTTTACAAGTTTACAGGCAGGTTTGAGGGCTTATTTGGGCGCTGAATTTTTAGCCATTGTTTCCTCTTTGCAGGTGTCCATGTATGGCTCAGTTGTAGGCTGATTTGGGACACATTTGTGACTTGTTTATGCACCTGTTTAAGAGCTGAATTTTGGGGCTGATTTACAGCCATATTTGTAGACTTTTGTTGATGCGATTCGAGCCAGTTTAGGGCTGATTTGGCTGACATTTGCTACTCATTGTTGGTTGCTCTTTTGCGAGCATTATGGCTGATTTTTCATTTGACTTCCAGCGTTACGGTCTGACACAGTTTGATGGTGCAGATTTTGTCGCTTGGAAGGAGCATATGCTTGTTGCATTGGCGGATTTGGGTCAGGATAAACCCTTGTATGGTTTATCGGCGAAGCCCAAGTCTATGTGTGATGATGATTGGCAGGATCTTGATGAGTTAGCAATGTCTACGATTCGTTTGCATCTGGTTGAGTCTGTTGACTGGCAGGTCTCGAGGGAGACTACAACTCATGCTTTATGGCAGAGTTTACATGCTATGTACGCAACATCCATGTCTACAGGGGAGTCTAGTCCCACTTCTATGTCCATGGGAGAGATTGGTCCCACACGCAAGTCTCGACGGCGTAGAGACTTGACATGTTGGCATTGCGGACATAGAGGGCACATTAGGCGTCGATGTTTCAGGCGTTTGAGACAACGGAGGCGACAGATGCATGATGCAGATTTGGGCACGACAGATGCTAGTGAGATCAGTACGGTGGTTATTGAGTATGCTTGTGACAGCAATGTCACATTTACATCTAGCTTGTCTTCAGACGATCTTATGTCTACGGATTGCATATCGGATTGCACATTGTCTTCACATCGGTTACTAGATTCAGATGCTACTTTCCATGTCACGTCGCATCGTGAGTTGTTTAGCACGTTTTCTAGTGGGAGACTTGGTTGTGTGCACATGGCTGATGGTGTTGTGTATGACATTGAGGGTGCAAGAGACGTATGTTTGTCCTTGCCCACTGGTATGAGATTTACCCTGCGTCATGTGCGTTATGTGCCATATCTGAGGCGGGATTTGATCTTAGTCAGACAGTTACGGGATAGTGGATGCCAGGTATCGCTGCTTGAGCGATCTTTTGCGTTGCATTTGGGTTCGTTGGTGATTGCGAGAGGTGCTAGAGTTGGCACATGGTAACCATTGCACGTAGTACTGGTGCGAGATGGTCGAGTCTCAATCTTGTTAGAGCCATGCAGAGAGCGAGAGACCCGGACAGTCTCTTTTTCTCATGGTGTTGGGATATAAAGCCCAATGTGGTCGCCCAGGTAAGTGGGCGGGCCGCCAGGTATGTACACATATTCTTTTGTAAAAACCTAATAAGAACTCACTATGCTCTACACATTACAATAGAGCGAGTTCACCATATCGTCGTGCTCTTCTTCTCGCACTCTCTCTCGCGTCGCACTTCCGCTCGTACTCCTTCAACTGGTATCAGAGCTCATATGGAGGCTCGGGGTAGCACTGCAGGAGGCTAGAGTCACCAGCTCATATTGGAGTGAAATTCGACAGGCAAAGACACGGCCCCAAATCTTGTGGGACAGCCCGTAGGGCTTGGTGTGCTCAAAATTTCATTCTAAGGTCATCTCGGTCACCGTTCGGCTTCGACAAAGTTCTGCGCAGGCCATTTTCGACTACGTTGTCTCAGCGGGTGCAGATCCGACTCTGCAAATTTGGGGTTTTCGGCCTACGACTGCAGGTGCTAAGGATATCGACACTCCCAGAGTGTTGATTTGTGGCTGTGTACACATCGAAGGATGACTCACAGTTCTTGGAGGCGTGTCACATACGACACGGGCGCATCTACACAAAGACTGTAGGCGACATCCACTAGTTCATCAGGTAGCTTGTGTTTGTTGCTTGATATTCCAGATTTCATCCTGACATTGCAGGTACTTCCACATGGGATGTATTGTCAGAGATGATGTATGTCTGTTAAGGGTTTGCTGGTTGTGAGTCACGCAGCAAACAACCGCCGCAGCGGTTACAACATACAGTGGGAAATTTGTGGATGTATGACTTTGTGGGAAGTCTATGTACTGTCAGATTTACTGCAGCCTTTGTTGAGGGTCGAGTGAGGTTTTATTGAGCTGGGGGATTCTCAAATGTTGAGATCCTTTCACTGATACAGGTCTTGGAGCGATCCCTCGAGCACCCTTAGATAGGCAGCTAGGATGTATTGATTGTGAGTTAGACAGTTGGGATTGCATCTTTGCTTTACTGCCGTTGAGGCATTGTTGCAGTCTATGCTTATAGGACAGTGACAGGACAGTCAGAGACAGTACAGGTGCAGGACAGGTTTACCCACAGCTTACAGTGTTAGAGAGACAGTGGTTTTTTGAGCTGTTTTTTGGTCTATTTTTAGTACACCAGAGCCATTTTACAAAGGAGACTCTGCCAAAATTTCTGCAGAATCTGAAGCTTTCTTGGTTCATTTGACAGGTTGATATTGATTCAGAGGTCATTTTACAAGGGAAACTCTGCCAAATTTTTCCCAGGAAAGTAATCTATTGTGAAGCGTAGCTATGGCTGGATCACAGGACACTGCTCTTTACAATATCAAGAAGCTGGATGGAACCAATTTCCCATTGTGAAAGAAGCAGATTTGGCACGTGTTGGTACAAAAGAAGCAGATAAAACCTATAAAGCTCAAGGGGATAAAACCAGAAGATATGGACGAAGATGAATGGAGCGAAATGGATGAATTGGCACTTTCTACCATTATGCTGACTTTGGCAGAAAGCGTTTACTTCAATGTAGCAAACGAGATGTCGGCTTATCAAGCACGGTTAAAGCTGAGTGATCTTTATGAGAAGCAGAGTGCAGCTTCACAGGTATACTGGCTTAAGAATCTTGTTGACTTGAAGATGAAAGAAGGGACACCTATGTCCAATCATCTGAATGAATTCAACACAATCTATAGTCAGTTGTCAGCTCAAGGTGTCAAGTTTGATGAACCTGTTAGAGCTATGTTCCTGTTGATCACATTGCCGGAAAGTTGGGACACTTTTCGCACAGCTTTGAGTAATTCTGCACCTCCAGATGGTTTGAACATAGCAGGTGTAGAAGGAAGTCTGCTTACTGAAGAAACCAATAGAAAGACAATGGACAAAGGCAAAGAAACAGCCTTAGTTGTCAGGGGAAGGACCAAAGAAAAGTACAAAGGTGGAAAGAGGAATCAGTCTCGTAGCAAGTCCCGCAGTGCTAAAGGCAAGAGTGACATAGAATGCTACCATTGTGGCAAGAAGGGTCACATGAAAAGAGACTGCAGAGAATGGAAAAGCAGAAAAAGGCAAAGAGAAAGTTGAAGACCATGGTGAGAAGAACAAGTCCTTAGTGAAGATTCAAGAAATAAATGTGACAAACACTGTTGCAGAGGATGACAGTCTAGTGTCACGAGACATCTACTTCTTGAAGAATACAATGGACTCAGCTCTTCTTACAGCATCTGATGGAAATGCACTGAGTGACTGGATTATAGACTCAGGGGCATCACTTCATGTGTCTCCAAACAAGGAGTGGTTTACCTCTTATGTGACCACTAAAGATCATGTTCGGCTAGGCAATGGGCAGACATGTGAGATCTTAGGTGTTGGAGATGTTCAATTGAAGTTCAGAATGGCTCTTCTTTCACGCTAAAGAATGTGAGACATGTTCCCGCAATTACAAAGAGCTTGATCAGTACAGGTTTACTTGATGATGCTGGCTACGTCACCACTTTTGGACAGAACATGTGGAAGATATCCAAGGGTTCTATGACAGTAGCACATGGAGTAAAGTCTGGAGGACTTTACATGATTTATGTATCAAATGTCTCTAAAAATGTAATCAATGTAACCGAGCAGCCGAACGTTTCTTTGTGGCATAGCCAGTTAGGACATATGTCCAAGAAGGGAATGGAAATCTTGTCTCGTTCTAGTTATTTGCCTGGCTTTTCATTTAATGATTTTGAATTCTGTGAACATTGTCTGTATGGTAAGCAAACACATCAGCCACATAAGCATAGAAGCAGTAGAAGAGATACACAGTTGGCACTTGTTCATAGTGATTTGTGTGGACCTATGCCGAACCTATCTCTAGGGGGAACTTCTTACTTTATGACATTTATAGATGATTACTCGAGGAAAGTGTGGGTTTACTTTCTAAAGCACAAGGATGAAGCGTTTAGTGTTTTCAAAACGTTTGTGACACTTGTGGAGAATCAGAGTGGCAAGAAGCTTAAATGCTTACGCACTGACAATGGTGGAGAGTATGTTTCAAAGGCCTTTCAAGACTTTTGTGAGTCAAAAGGTATAAAACGTGAACTTACTGCTCCTTACAATCCTCCTCAAAATGGTGTTGCTGAGAGGATGAATAGGACCATACAAGAGAAGGTCAGAAGTATGTTGTCTAATGCACAGCTGCCAAATGGGTTTTGGGCTGAAGCTGTATCAACAGCTGCTCATCTTGTAAATAGATCTCCTAGCAAGGTTTTGCAGAAGGATTCAGTGCCAGAGATGGTATGGTCAGGCAAAATGCCCTCATACAAGCATATCAGAGTCTTTGGCTGTGAGGCATATACTCAAGTTCCAAAGGAATTTAGGAACAAACTTGAGCCAAAGAGTAGAAAGTGCATCTTTCTAGGCTATGGTAATTCTGGTGAGATGGGGTACAGACTTTGGGATCCCGAATCCAGAAAGGTTGTCCGCAGCAATGATGTTCACTTTAATGAATCCAAATATCATTCTAAACCAGAGAGGGTTGAGGAGATTAGAAGAGTTGTCGTCCAAGAAGATGGACCTGCACGTGCAAGACAAAATGTCAGGGCTCAAGAGGAGCAAGGACAGGATAGAGTGGAACCACAGGTTGTAGCTGAGCCTGAGCCACCTATTGTGCGTAGATCTGGACGTGTCACGCGACCTCCTAATAGGTTTGTTCCATGTATGAACTATGTCATGTTGACTGATTGCAATGAGCCTTCATGTTACAAGGAAGCAGTGAAAATGAAGGACTCTGGGAATTGGCAATTGGCCATGCAGTCAGAGATGACAGCTCTGCATAAAAACAAGACATGGAAGCTAGTTAAATTACCACAGGGCAAAAAGGCTCTACCTTGTAAATGGGTTTACAGGTATAAGATCACCGCTCATGATAGTCAGCCAAAGTACAAAGCAAGGCTTGTTGCCAAGAGCTTTAAGCAAGAACAAGGCATTGACTTTGATGAAGTCTTCTCTCCGGTGGTCAAGATGACTACATTGACATGCTTTCTTGCATTGGTTGCCATATTAGATTTGGTGTTGCACCAAATGGATGTCAAGACAGCGTTCTTGCATGGTGATTTAGATGTGGAAATTTCCATGCAGCAGCCAGAAGGGTTTGTTGAGAAAGGCAAGGAAGATTGGGTATGCCAGTTGTTAAAGAGTCTTTATGGCTTAAAACAATCACCGAGGGCATGGTACCATAAATTCCACAAGTTTATGCTTTCTCAAGGCTACAAACGTAGTGAGTTCGATCACTGTCTATATACAAAGAAGGCTAAGGATGGTAGTTGGCTGATCCTTATTTTGTATGTGGATGACATGTTGATTGCTGGCAAGCACTTGGAAGAAATTTCAGCTTTGAAGTCAAAGATGGCAAAATCGTTTGACATGAAAGACATGGGTGAGGCAAGTCATATACTTGGTATGTGCATTGAGAGAGACAGATCAAAGAAGTTGATTTGGTTATCTCAAACAGAGTATATTGACAAAGGTTTTGCAACGTTTCAATATGGAGAAGGGAAAGGCACTGAGTGTTCCATTGCCACCATATGTGAAACTTAGCAAACAAGATTGTCCTGTGTCTGAGGAAGAACAGGCTGAAATGGATAAGATTCCATATGCGTCTGCAGTGGGTAGTTTGATGTATGCAATGATTGCTACTCGCCCAGACATTGCATTTGCAGTGGGAGTAGTAAGTCGATACATGTCAAACCCAGGCAAGAAACATCGGGAGGCAGTGAAAGGAATATTGAGATACCTGAAAGCTACAAAGAGTATGCGTATATGCTATGGGAGTCAGGAGCTAAGTGTAAAGGGTTTTACAGACTCAGATTATGCAGGTGACTTAGACAACCGAAGGTCTACGTCAGGGTATGTCTTTACATTGGCTGGTGGAGCAGTATCATGGCGTTCTAGATTACTAGATTGTGTTACTTAGTCTACTACAGAGGCTGAATATGTTGCAGCATCAGAGGCATGCAAAGAATCAATTTGGTTTAATCGACTAGTAACAGATTTTGGAATCAAAGAAGAGATGCCTGTGTTATATTGTGATAGTCAAAGTGCTATACAATTGGCTCACAATCCAGTTTATCACTCAAAGACAAAGCATGTGGATGTGAAGTATCATTTCATCAGGGAAATGCTCGAGGATAAGCAACTTCAGCTTGTCAAAGTTCACACCACAGAAAATCATGTTGATCTACTTACAAAGGACTTCCCTCAGAGAGCTTTTCTCATTTTCGCAAGCAGTTAGGTGTAGGGTAGTACATCACTTCTCTACATCTCTTGTATATTAGCTTGTATAGTAGCTTCTCTCACACTTAAAGTACCACATTGGACTTTAAGTGGGAGGTTGTTGGGATATAAAGCCCAATGTGGTCGCCCAGGTAAGTGGGTGGGCCGCCAGGTATGTACACATATTCTTTTGTAAAAACCTAATAAGAACTCACTATGCTCTACACATTACAGTAGAGCGAGTTCACCATATCGTCGTGCTCTTCTTCTCGCACTCTCTCTCGTGTCGGACTTCCGCTCGTACTCCTTCACATGGGTTGCAGGGTGCTTTGCATGGAGTGCAGAGTAGTGAGCTCGTTGTGCACACAGTTAGGGCACAACTTGAGCAGTCACACAGAGAGGTGACAAAGTCAGACATGCATGCTTTGCTAGTGACTGAGCAAAGCAGAGAGTCAGTTGTGCGAGATACTTCTATGCAGGATAGACAGGTAGAGCGGTCTTGCTCTAGTGAGTCACGACTGGAGGACGTTGTGCAAGAATCTATGCAGGATAGACAGGTAGAGCGGTCTTGCTCTAGTGAGTCACGACTGGAGGACGTTGTGCAAGAGTCTATGCATATGGAGTTAGAGCATGAGAGCTCTAGTGAGTCACAGCAGATTGAGTGGTCATGTTTGTAGTGGATGATTGCAGAGGAGACTGAGATGTCCGCGATTATGAAATAATTCCTTTCTATGCTCGACAGTGAGCATGGGGATATAGTTGTGCAGGATATGTCTTCCAACAGACACCTAGAGCAGTTGGTTTGCTCTGAGGTTGCACGACAGGTTGATGCGTCTTTTGCGGACAGTCAGGAGATACATGTGGCTGACACGCCTTGTCAGTCAGAGATGCCTATTGCCAGGGATATATATGTTGATGCATGCTCCATAGAGCTAGCAAGGCCTGCTAGCATTGCATCGGCATTCGGTGGTCTAATGTATGAGATGTTGATCTTGAGACCAGATATCGCAGCTGCAGTGGGAGCATTTGCAGTTGGGGTTGTCAGTCGTTTGTTGACTGATGATGGCATAGTGCACGAGGGAGATATGCAGGTATTGCGTACATACTTGCAGTACGTGTGCGGTACGTCTGGTGGTGTATGGACTTACACGAGAGCAGGCCAGCCGGATGTACACGATCACAGCCAACCAGTGGGTATCGGTTGAGAGAGGTTTTCTCTCACCTTTTGTAGTCTTTAGACTAGGTTCCCTTGCTTAAAGGCACAGTCGCCTTTAAGTGGGAGGTTGTTGGGGTATAGGCGTATGTGCCTTGCCCGGTCGCCCAGAGTCTGGGCGCCCACTGACTTGTATATCTTATACATAGCATAAGTGTATAGGGGGCTGCTCACTCTTTGGAGTCTCCCCACCCACATCGTGTGTGTGTCTCCTTCTCTCTCTCTCTCTCTCCGTCTGTGGTGCTCCCCGATCCCCTTCAGCTCCATTGAGCTCTACCATAGGTTGTATAGAATCAATGTCAAACATCTGCTCTAAACCAAGCAGAGTTTGCACATAAACAAGCGCCAAGTGCATTTTGAGCAAACACGATGCTCAAAACGCATCCCACAATTGTGTGTGCATAATCGATAGCTATGTAAATCTACACCTATCCGGGGGGATTCACCATGGAAAACTTATTGCACCACGTAATTGCAAAGGAAGGGGGTTTTTTTACAAGTTACTTAAGCATATAAGTAAAGGGCGACCCCCATTAATTTATCTCCCAAGCTAAACAATAAGGGAGGGGGTATCATATTTATTGGTTTTGGGGGGGGGGGGAGAGAGAGAGAGTGAGAAAAAGGAAAAATGAGAGGAAGTTTTTGTGTTTCAAAATCATGGCTTCCCAAAAGACTCTGCCCTTGAAGTTTTGAGTCAATTGCTACAAAGCTCCATGCAAAAACTAACACTTGTTTGTATCAATTGCTTGTTTTGTGATTATAGTTCATTTGTTGAGGAATGAAAGCTATAAAGAGTTTTTATAGATGCAAATGTACACAAAAAACCTAGCACAACTTTATGACCATGTTTTTTGAGTAGTTTATATGGGGCAGAATTGGACGAGTAGCTAGAGTGCAAGCTGAGAGGGGACATAGTTTGAAAGTCAAACTAAGATACATTGAGGGTACATCTAGTTATCAACATAAGTGGTTCCTTAGTACGTTGCCAGTCACTATGCTAAACGCTCTTTGACTAGTTTTACTCAGTTAGATCATGTGAGACCTAAATCTTATATGTAAGATAGGGGTATGATAATTTTACGCATTGATTGTTGTATAAGCGTAGAAAGGGGGGTCATATTCCTTAGTATGAGTTGTATATAGGGGTTTGATCAAAGTTGTCCACTCGTAGATGGCATCCTGTTTTATACATAGAGTGAATTCCCCGAGACACCTATATGCATGTAGAATCTATAACCATTGACTATTTGTAAATTGTATGTAGTAGACTCACAATTAGAATGTTCGTCAATTGGAGAAGTGCATATTACATAAATATACATGTAGCCATTACGAGCATACCATAAATCTCACTCCTACGAGAGTGGATACAAGAATACTAAATCCATGTCCAAGTTGACAAAAAACTGTCAAAGTGAGAGTAACTACTCCCATTTTGATACTCGATCACTATCAAAGTGGGAATAAATCAACCACTATATTGTGATAGAATAAGACTGCAAATACATGCAATGTATGGCAAGAATCTAGGGAAAATAGAGTCCCCCCTGCAAAATGAGCAAAATCTCAAACCAAATCTCAACCATGAAGAACCCCCATCCAAGATGCCAAAGTGGGAGATAATCTTGACCTCTATAAACTGACCAAAAAATCATCAAGTGCTCAACATAGGCAGACCATTGTAAATACCAACAAAGTCTTTACAGTAGCATACAATGGTAGAAACTGTATGTCACATACATACACAACAAAAGTTGCTACTAAGCATAGTAGGACATGCGCTCAAATCGGCGCCATGGCATGCAAACAATATCTATAGCCAACTAGGTGAGAGCAAGTCAAACCATAGATGTCATACCTCATGACAACGCAATGCAAATCTACTCTCAAAATACATGGAGAGCTTAAGACATCTGTGAGCACACAAAATTTGCCACAAAGGGGCAACATATAACTCCATGATGTGTGTGTCCTTAAGGTCTTGAATGCTATGAAGCTGTTTTTCTCTCTATCCACTCTCTTTCCTCTCTTATTCAGCTCGAATACACAATCTGTCTTGAGAAAATAGTCTATGTGTTGTTGATTTTAAACATAACCACACCCCAAATCAACTAATGAGCTCTTCTAGAAAGTCATAGACCTGAAGATAGCTTCATTTAGGTAAAATAAGTTTCTGAATCCGATCTTCCTAGCTCAAGCTATGAGAAAAACAATGACTTGCTGTCAATCCACCCTGAACAGAGCAACATGCTTCTCTCTCTCTCTCTTTCTTTCTCTCTCTCTCTCTCTCTCTCTCTCTCTCTCTCTCTCTCTTTGTGGCTTGTGGTGTTCAGTCTCTCGCCACCTTGATTTGTGAGCTCTATGTGCCAATCTCACAATTCCTCCATGTTATGGAGGCTCTGAGCTTCAATCCGTTGTCGATGTAGTCAATGTGAAGCTCGCCAGGAAGAGGGAAATTCCAGGAGAGGAGTAGCACAACAACCTTCGACTTTGATACCACTTGTGAGAGCGTGATAAGTGCATGCACGGTGCAAGAAGAGGAAGAGGAGAGACACTCTGTGTGGGTGGAGAATAGTGCGGGCAAACTCTATCTTCTTATTCTTTGTATAAAAACGAATAAGATAGTTTAGTGCAACCAATGGATGACTGAACATTAGAAGCCCGATCCGGGGCAAAGGCACATCATCCCTTAACCCCAACACTCAAATCATGATAATTTTTTTATCCGAGACAATATTCTTGAATGTAATCCTCTTTCGTGTAGCAATATAAGAGAGAATAAACCCAATTTTAGCATAGAAAGAGCACATATTGAGCATGGGTGTAGAGAGAAGCAAGCATGCACCTAATCCAAAAAGGGGAGTGATTTGCATGACTATTTGTCTTCAAAATCTATGTAGGTAAACCTACAAGCATGACACAAAAATAACTTTTATGTTGTCACCTTCACACTATTCATTGACACTAAAGAGTTGTACTACCCCTTGACTGCCCCTGATTCCCTATCAGCTGGAATTCTTATCTTGAGGATGCCACACCCCTTTAAAAACTCAATCAATAAGCTATGTAAGTGCATTCACAAGTGAAGTTGAAAGAAACCTCTCCATGTAAAATTGTGTGCATTACAAAATGGGACCTGAGATCATCTGAAGACTTGAAAGACTTTCCAAGTGATTATGTGATGTAGATCTATTTATATCGTACACTGAAAGAACCATGTAAAACATCTTCTCCCGAGGAGCATTGAAAATCTCTTCAAAATACTAGTTCACTAGAAAGTGACTACTCAATTTTCAACACTTTAGTTAGTCCATTTAGAAGTAGTGATTACACACAGTTTCTTCCTCTTGAAATTTTTTGAAACCTCTCACAAATGCAATATAGTGACACCCCCTCCCCCCTCCCAATTGTGTTAAAAACAAGGCAATATATGTGATTGTGTTACGATGGATAATAAAGATCACTTCCAAGAGGTTGGGAAGGTTTTATTTTTTGGGATGCTTATTGATTTCACCATCCACCACTCTTTGAGAGTCGACAAGGTCTTCATATTCGTGAGATAAAAGAACTTCAAAATCACCACTATGCCCTTGTGTTGACCAATCTATGAATGGGATCCATGGCATCAACTTGTGAGCCACAAAAGTACGCCAACATATGGGAATTTTTATGCAAACTTCTTTCACAACAAAGCATTGTGGAGATCTACTATATATCGATGCACTATGAATCAATAAGAACAAGTGGCCTAAAAGAACCAATTATACGCTTGTGGAATATGAGAATGGTCATGAGCTAGGCCATACCATAGAGATGAACCTGTGTAGTTAATGAAGATCAGTTAATTGTTATAAGTTGGCAAAGACTTATTTGGAAAGTATGAAGGGCATAGTGCCCCTCAGCCTTTCATAGGAAATTTGCATGATAGAATTAACCATGGTAACAAGAAAAATTGAGAATTTAAGCTTGGTTGTTTTTGTCATTTGGAATTTCAATGTAACTCTCTCTCTCTCTCTCTCTCTCACACACACACACACACACACACACATTGCTAAGTGACTCTAATTAGTGAAGTTGCACTTTACAAGTTTGATTTGATTTTCTTAATTGTGAATCCCTATAATAGTGTCATTTTTTGCCAAGGAAATGTAATATTATCCTCCCAATCATGGCAAATTCCAAATCTAGAAATTAAGGCCATCTCTATAATAACTCGTTTTACAAAGGAGTATTAAATAACTTTTGGATACACATGATCCATGATCTCCCACAAACGATGATGGGCATAGTATTGATGACATGGATGCAATTCTGATAACTGGTTCCAAGAGTAATGAAGAGAAACCTCATGAGAAACACTTTCAATAAGCTAGCATTTTTTGATCATGCACGTTGCACACTACACCTTGAGTTCCTCTCATGGCTCTAGAGGTGCTAAGGTAGACCCACCCATAATGAAGCCTAGTGTGCTATGACCTACCACATCCCACAACATATGCTTCACCTCAATTGTTCTTACAAAACTATCTGAGACATCTATTCACATGACCCCCAAGTTCAAATGGAAGTTTTGCAAACTTTATCAAGAAAACCTTTGATGACATGGTCCAAATATAGCTAGCTTCTTTTTAAGTTTTTGCAAGCAATAAAACCACCTTCCAAATGAAGGTTCACATTTTGAGATAAGCTTAAGTCTTGCTTGTTTGGACAAACAATTTGAATTGTAGAGTCTTCGGACATATGAATCCTTTGTAGACAATGGAATACACCAACAATCTTACATGGTCATAGCATTGTCATGAGCATGTAACTCCTACCCTTTCCGTAGGCCATCATGAGCTGGCTAACCCTTTCTTACCCATTAGTAGTAGCTATTTCCACCCATGTGAAAAACTTTTGAGGAGTGTCTTATGTGCTAGTTTCACGTCCAAACGGATGTGTATGACATGCCTAAGTCTCCATAGCAAGGTCTCTTTGCATGGGTTGCATTGTACCTTTTTCTTTCCAATTAATACTAAAACTCCCACATAATCTAGGAATTGCTAGAAAAAAAGTGTGCTTGTATGTCTGTTTGATTGTGAAAAATTATGGAAAAGAGAGATTTTTTTGGGGATGCCATTTTTTGTGATCAAAGGAAGGCAAAGAAACATGTGGGCAATGCAAGCTGTGGGGGACATATGAGAAGCGAGAAAAACGGAAGGGGAAACTATAACGATGATTGTGCGTGGTTTGCTATGTGCCCACGTGGGTCTCTCTCTCTCCCTCCCTCTGTCTCTCTCTCTCTCTCTCAATTTATCTCTCTTTTCCCAGGTCCTTCTAGCGTCAGGGCAAGAAGCATCTGGATCTCTCTCTTAGTCTGGAGGCATTTTGTGGTAGTGGTCTGGTCGATATGTAGTGGCCCCAAGGTGAAGAGTCGCTCTCTCTCTCAGGTCGAGGGTAGGGAGTTGGGGCACGCTGCAGCATAGGGAGAGGAGAGTCTCTCTCTCTCTCTCTCTCTCTCTCTCTCTCTCTCTCTCTCTCTCTCTCTCTCTCTCTCTCTCTCTCTCTCTCACACACACACACACACACACACACACACACACACACACACACACACACACACACACAGAGGAAGCAGTAGTAGAGGTATCTCTATCGCGTGAGTACGCAGTGTAGGGAAGGTCAAGAGAGAAGGAGAGTCTTCTCTCTCTCTCTCTCTCTCTCTCTCTCTCTCTCTCTCTCTCTCTCTCTCTCTCTCTCTCTCTCTCTCTCTCTCCCCCCCCCCCCCCCCCCCCCCCCCCCCCCCCCTTGACGGAGGCTAGCTACATGAGCCCTTTGATTCCCTGTCGCTCTCGCTTCTTATTTTCTTTGGTTAGGAAAAATGTTTTTTTTTCCCCATCAAAACGTTGGGAATTGTATTAGTTAGAGAGAATAAAAAGGTGTACAAAGTAAACGAGACTGAGCTTTTAGGGAGCATGTTAGGGAACTAGGGGCATTTACAACCAGTGGGGTTTTCAAGAACATTGGGGAGTGGGGAAAGTCCGGCTTTGAGAAAACACAACGGGGGTTACAATGAAATTTATTCATGGGGAAGAGGGGGTCTAGGGGAGACTATCTTTAGCTTCCTCGATGTCCTCCATCTGATTGATGGATCTGATAACCAGATGGGTGGGTTCTCTTGTAATGAAATTTATAAATAGTTATTTATTGCAGCTGACAGGTGGCAAAAGCATAAGTGAACTATGGATTGTGTGAAATGATAGCACGTTTATGGACATTTTATTATTTAAGCCCAGTAAAGCATAACCAAGGCAAGGCTACGGCCATTTGCTCTTTATGAGCTATGGTCATTACTATGTCTAGAGGAAGCATGAGGGGAGATTGCACCTAGTGTCTGTGTCCTTTTTCTCTCTTTTCACCTCTCCTTTCTCACCGTACCGATGTAACACTGTGCTCTTGGAGGTGCACTTTCTTCTTTTCTCTCTCTCTCTCTCTCTCTCTCTCTCTCTCTCTCTCTCTCTCTCTCTCTCTCTCTCAACCCTAGCGGGTATAGCAGCCGCAAGCTCCTCCATCCTCCTCTCCCGAAGTCTCCCCTGGGCGAGGGCAGCCCTGTGGGGGGCGTTAAGCCCTCAGCCTCGCCCATCTCTCATCAAGCGCCCCTCTCTCTCTGCATCATCCGGCGCGACATTCTATGGATGCAGCAGAAGCAGTAGCCAGGCGCCCTACGCATGACCTGTGGTTGCCTTGCTTCACCTACTCATCGCAAATAGCCCCTGCGTTTGCCTCTGCTCGTCCTCCCCAGCAGTCAAACCTTCACCTTCTTCACCTTAAACTATCAAAGTAATTTTTCATTAAGCTTAATAACCCATTCACGCCCCGACACAATGTCCTCCTTTGGTACTCCGACTTCCAACACTAGCAAGAGTTTTCTTGTGGTGGCAGCTGTGCCAAGGAAAGACCCCAGCACTCGACAAGAAGCAAGGATTACAGATTTGGAGGCCAAAGTTCAAGAGCTCATCGAGGAAAATTTAAGAACTAAAGGAGCGTCTACGCAAACTTGAAGATGGGAAGGAATCGGAGAGTCAGGCTATGCTCGCTGAAGTAGACAAAGCCAAGGTTTCCCTCATCGAGACTGTCATGGCCATCGAGAAAGGAGCCCACGAGGTAGCACATCAAAAGATTAACGCTGAGATACAAGAAGCCATGCAAGAATGCCGACTTCAAAAGTCTTTTGGGCTCAAAGTCAGAATTGGGGGGCTTGACCCACCATGGTGCACCGATGAGGATAGATTAGAAGAAGCAATAATCAAGCTTAACGACATTCTTCAACCAATTAACATTAAGCCCAAAATTGTGTCCTGGATCAACGACACACACAAGCAAGTGCCACCCAAGCAATGCTTAATGAAGAACGGACGAAGTTGCTACGCCAATCCCGACTCTTAAAGGGCACAAAGCTTTGGATTTCCGAGGAACTGACCATGGCTCAACTCAAGATCAAATCAAGCCAACTCAAGAAGATGCATAAAGCTCGCAAGCAAGGGAAATGGGCAGTCATTTAAGATGATCTTAGGGCGTCCATTCATGAGGGAAGCAAAAATGGTGCATGACTGGTCCAAAAACCACGTCTACTTACCGTTCCAAGACTCTGTCATTCGAGTTGATCTTTTAAGTGGTCGAACGCATCCTCTAGGAAATAAATTCATCATTGATAATCGATCAGACACAACAATTCACTCAGCTCCATTACAGTATTGTTACACGTGTAACGAAGACACGGATATTGGGGAGAACTCTCCTTATATGGATATCCTACCCGGAATGGCTGAGTCAGACAATGTCGATTGGGTACACCTAGCGGCAACTATAGATACATGGGGAGCTAGAGGAACAACCTAGGTAACACCAGATGGGGAAGAGATACCACACATTGCACCAGTAAACATGTTAGGTGTAGCGCATGTAACATCCGATGATAAGAAAGAGGCACACCTACCTGAGAGTGAAACCGATGATTCCTTAAAGGCTTCAGGCCAATACACATCAGAAACGGAATCTCAGGGAGAAATGGATTCAGAACCTGAGGAAACATCGAGTGAGCCAAATATAGAAACTGAACACTCAAGGTCTAGTACGACCATCTATGGTAATTTATATGAGAGTGAAGAAGATACAAGCGAAGACCTATCAAGCGAGTCGAGTTCAAACATTTACCAAAATCAAAACCTTAACAAGAAACAAAGGTCATATAAGAGACGACGATATCGAGCAAATGTGAGAGCTAGGATAAACAAGGAAAGATCTACTGCAGAATGGCTTAGCTATCTAGGGGCATGTGATGCTCATCGAAAGCTAGTAGACAATTGGGGTGAACCTCTCCAAAGTGTCATGTGGTGCAGCCCGCGACCCATTGACCTCGCTCAATTGGAGGTTACAGAGCCGAAATTGAGTCGAACTATAAGAAGACGTCAAAACCGAGAGTTAGCACAACAACAAAAGGAGGCAGAACTAAAAGAAAGGTCTCCGTCAAGACAAGAGCCTGCTGACTTACATACGGCTCTTGAACATTTTAAATCTTATACCACGGGGGAGCGAAAGGTTATGTATGCCAAAGCCCAACGAATACCTACCAATGGAAGCAGTGGAGTCTATGATGGTCCAGGGGTAGTTAAAGAGATAGAATTAGCAGAACCAGGTGAGGAGTCTAAACCAGTCTTTATTGCTCAAGACCTTACCGAAACTGAAGAGGCTGTACGTAAGGAGCTCCTCAAGGAATACAAGGATATCTTTGCTTGGACATATCATGACATGAAGGGCGTTCCACCTTCTGTGGTGCAACATACAATTCCCATGATCAACACTGCTAAACCCGTCCAGCGACGACCCTATCCAATGAATCCTAAGGACGCCAAAATTGTACAAGAGGAGATTGAAAAACTTATCCAATGTGGATTCATATATCCTATTGAGCACTCAGAATGGGTTTCTCCAATAGTCATTGTGCCAAAAAAGATTGGGAAACTAAGAGTGTGCGTGGACCTCAAGAAAGTTAATGTAGCCATTAGGAGAGATCATTATCCCTTGCCAGGTACCGGGTTTGTCGGACCAATAGGAAAAGGGTAAGAGTGATCGCCGATGAGAGGCGCACTCTAACCGGGACATTCAAGGGATTAGTTGGCTAAGCATGGGCGCCCAAGTGTGAATTGGGTGAGCTCATATAAAAGCCAACTAAACCTAAAATTCACTCATTCTCTCATTTGTGCAATAGAAGAGTGCTCTTGCTCCATCTCCATCTCCATCTTCTTCTTCTTCACCTCCTTGTGTGTGTGTGTGTGTATGTGAGAGAGAGAGAGAGGGAGAGTGTGTGTGCGATCGAGCATTACGAAGGCACGACAGTAGCGAAGCGGTTGAGCGCGGCACGACTGCAGCTTCTTCTTCATCGCGTCGAGGAATCCACCACGAAGGCGAGCGTAGAGCGGTGAGTGACACACCCTTTTCTCTCTTGAGCTTGCTAGATTAGTCTTGTTGTGTGCTTGGAGCCATTTGTGGCTCGCACACGGTGTATCGGCAAGTCCCTTGCATCGACAGTGCGGCAAGGAGCGCACAAAAGCCATCATCCAAGAATTTTGAAATCCCAAACCAACCCTCTCCGCACTTGATCCCCCTTAGGTTTTCTTTTCTTTTTGTTTACCTTCTTGGTGGACTCTCAGTCCTAAATTGATACGTATCTGATGCATCCAGTTAGAAAAGCCATTGTAATGTTTTGTTTTTGGTCCCATGGGTCATATCTGACCTCTGTGGACGATAATTCAATCTATCTCTCTTGCATCTCTATCGCTCAGATCAGTGCATAGCTTGATTATGATGCACTTGCGATTCTTCATGTATGTGTTTAATCGCTACAAGCATGGTGTTTTGTGTCTTGCAGGCCCTCTACAGTCCAGTCTGGCTTTTCTCCTCATGGAGCCTCTTAGCCCATGCACATGCACCTTACTTTTGCGCACCAGCCACCGGTGGATTCTACTGCAAGCCCACCAACAACTCAGCACTCACCTGCACTGCGCTACCGGGCTTTCGACCGCATGCATCGGAACGTCACACCTCTTTCCTTGCCGATCACAAGCGATGAGAGCCGTTTGCTTGGCGGGAAGCAAGGCGATTGGTCCGCGAGCTTAGTGAGCGTTGAAAATGATCAGAATTTAATGCAAAACGTAAGCTTGGAGCCATACTGCTTCGCATGTGCGTAGGAAATCGGTAGCTTCAGCTTTGTTCACCTTCAACCGGAATGCCACAAAGTGAGGTGCATGTGCGCAGGCTATCTGTCGTTCTCTCCTCATTTTCTTGGGTGTTAAGGAAAAATGTGTTTTTTTTGGTGGCCGTGGTCCTGGCTGCCGACTTGCTGCTCCACCAAGGAGTCGCGAGGACGTGCGAACTTGAGGTTTGAGCGTTCAACGTAGCAATATTCAAAGAGACGGATTCAACACATGAAAGAAAACTCTATTGAAATGTGGGTCTGGTGAGGTCCGGCATCTTTAAAATGGGCCCCAAGCCCAGAACCTCTTCTCGAAAAATGACGAGCTTCCCAGGAATGGCGAGCTCAAAACTAGCAATGAAGTCTTTCTCTGCTGCTCTAATCTTACTGGCCCTATGTCTGTCTTCAGCCTCTGCTCTTCCTGGCAAGGGCTGCCGTGGATTCCACACCGCTTTCTCCTTCTCCAACTTTGGCGATGATGTGCAGAAACTTACTCTTCTGGGAGACGCAAAGGTCCTTGAGTCAGGCCTGCAGATCGCAGGCTCCAAAGCTTCCAGTGCAGGTGGCGTCTTCTACTCAGAGCCCGTCCACTTTACCAGCCCTTTCCACAGAGGTCTGTCTAAGTCCTTCTCCACTTTCTTTTCTTTCTCCATGGATGCAAGCAAAGGCGATGGCCTGGCCTTCGTGATTGCACCTTCCAAGATCTTCCATGGCAGAAATGGCGCATGGCTTGGTCTATCTGATAAGCCCTCTGACCTTGCACACACTATGGCTGTTGAGTTTGACACATCTATGGATGCCGAGGTCCGCGACCCCAGTGGAAATCATGTCGGATTTGATCTTGAAAGCCTCGTCTCGTTGGCCACTGCTGATGTCTCTGATGGCTTCTCTCTCAAGGAGGGTGAAAAGCTCTTTGCCTGGATCGATTACATTGCCCCTGTCAAGATTTTGGAAGTTCGCATAAGCAGATCTGAGAATGAGAGGCCTGAAAAACCTATCCTTTCTCACAGCATCGATCTTGGAAATATCTGGCAAGAAGAGATGTTTGTAGGGTTCACATCTTCTGCAGGTGATGCTCCGCAAAGGCACATATTATACTCATGGAGCTTCATGACCCGACGCATGGGCATGTGGGGACCAAGGTTTCGTCCGGGCTTCTTTGGTCCTCATGAAGGGCATGGTGAATGGCATCATGGGCCGCGGGACTGGCATCATGGTCCTCACGATTGGCATCACGGACCTCACGATTGGCATCACGGACCTCATGATTGGCATCATGGACATGGTGGCCCGGACCATGAAGGTTTCCCATACTGGCCAGGACATGATGTGCCCCATGAATGGCACCCAGATCATTTTGGACCACACCCTCACCCTGGTCATGATGATGATTCATGGTTTGATGGCTTGAATGATGTGTGGGGAGTTGTTGCCTCTCTGCTTATTGGTGTGGTTTGTGGAACTGCTGCCACAGCCGTGGTACTCCTTGTGTGGTGCGTCATTCGTCGGTTCTACACACATGACACAGAGAATAGTACTGGGTTTGTACTTGGCTATCAGAAGCTGGCTGTAACAGAGTCAAAGGATCCTGATGCAAAAATCAATGCTAGCGGCTACCAAAAGTTGTCTACTTCGGACCCTGATGCAAAGGCGGACAGCGTGTGAAGCACTATGAATATGTGGAACAGGCAGGATCAGCGTATGGATTAGTCACAGTATGGAGATGCTCTCATTAGTAGTTGATGCTCTATTTTCTATAAGCCATCACTTATAATTTGTATTATACGGGGTTTGGAAGTCATTGTATAAAATCAATGTCAATGGGTATTACCAAAGCGCGTTTTGTAGCTTGTGTTCTTATATGAGAGAGAGAGAGAGAGAGAGAGAGAGAGAGAGAGAGAGTTATGCAGTTTTTTTCAGGAGTTGCCCTATACTTCCCTGCTGGTCCTTAAAGAGTTACTTCACTTTATTGGCATATTAAATTGTTGTCCATTCAGTTGATATGAAGTAGCCTTGGTCTGTTTGACAGAAATGGGATGGCATGCACGGCATGCAATTACAGGTCTGTGTGACATGCATATGATTCATAATGTTCCCAGGCTTGTACCTGCATGAATGTCTTGCACCTCGGAGCATCCAGTACCAGGATGGCTGGTTTGTCAGGGGAATCCAACATCGGGATTCAACATTGGGATTCAATTGGAAGGTGTGCTCCAAGCATGTGGCAACATGCCATCAAGTGGTTGATGGGGATCTCTATTTCAGAATAGGTGTCATTGGGCACATCGAGTGTCCAACTAGTTCACCCTTGGTTTATCTGACGGCTGCCGTGCCAGCCAGCCACTTGGCGGCCAGAAAAAACACGAGGTACATAAGCAGACGCCCCTGTGAGATGCCTTTTAGCTGGCCGACTGGAGTAGTTCACCAATCGATCTCCAATGTGCGAGATGCCTTTTAGCTGGCGCTCACCCATCGATCTCCAATCAAGGATCCTCTTGCCAAATACTGATGGGGTCCTCCAAGGATCAAGGCTCAAGCTTGTGCCAGAGCTGAACAAGATGAGTGCCCTCTCAAAACTACCCTATAGCATGTAGATGATAACAAAGCTGGTAGAGTGTCCAATTTGTGAATTTGGGCTAGAGCTGGGTTTGTGTCGAAGCATGCGTGTGGTATCCAGCGAGGGTGAGCGCAAGCCAGTTCCCTTTGTCTACTGCCATCATCTTGCTGGCTCTTTGGTTTTCTTTCGTTGGACTGCTCAGAATGTCCACCTGCTTGAGTTTATTTTTTGCTGCATGTAGAGGCGGTCCAAGCTAAAGTGTGCTCAGGGGCATTTATTTTTCCAAGTCCTTTGGGTGAAGATATGTCCAAATTCCAATTCCTTTCCACCTTTGTTGGCACTCCCTTTCTACCAAAACGGAGGGTAAATGCTGAGGGAGTTTAAGTCAGCGTGCAACCGAGCAACCTTCAAATTTTGGAAGGTATATTTTATTTTTCTCCTCTTTAGTCTGCAGTCTCTCTTCTTCTTCTTCTTCGTTAACCTTCAAATTTTGGAAGGTATGATGTATTTTTCTCCTCTTTAATTTGTAGTCTCTCTTCTTCTTTGTTTCCTTCTCTCTTGCGCCCGCTCTCTTTCTCTTTTTCGGAAGGTATATTTTAGGGGAAATTACCAAAATGCCTCTCTAATTTGAAAAAATTCCCAAAATACCCCTCAAATTTCAAAAATTCCCAAAATGCCTTTGATATTTTGTCATAAATTCTCAAAATGTCTTTCAAATTTTCCAAAATTCTCAAAATACCCTTGGTTGTGAGACTAAATTTTTCGAAATTTTTTTTTTTTTAGGTCTTCACAAGAAGAGTGATTGTCTATCGTACAAGATGCTAAAACTACAATTTGAGTTGGTTACGTAGGCTTTGGAGATGAATTGCTTCATTAGTTTTAGACATAATTGCCTTTTTTGCAATCGTAATTGGTGACAAATTACATGTTGAGCACCCAAAAACGGATCTCAATAGTCAAAAACGAATGAAGATTAGAAAATCTTGAACATTCCAACAAAAATAGATACAAGGGTATTTTGGGAATTTTTGAAATTTGAGGGGTATTTTGGTAATTTTTCTTATATTTTATTTTTCTCTTCTTTAATCTTTAGTCTCTCTTCTTCAACCTTCAAATTTTGGAAGGTATGTTATATTTTTCTCCTCTGTAGTCTCTCTTCTTTTTGGTTTCTCTCTCTCTCTCTCTCTCTCTCTCTCTCTCTCTATAGAATCGCAGTCGGTCTTTTGGAAAAACCATTTTCCAAACTTACAAATGCCTTTCTTTGATTTTGTCAAGAGGAAATTAGGTTTTTTTTGGGATTTTACACTATTTTTGTCTATTTTGGGGAAGAATTTCTCCTTTCCACTTGGCCTCAACCAGCGTTTTTGAAATTGATAATGGCACGATATTAAGCTGAGACTCAATTTTTCCTGAACATTGATCGGAGTGAAAGGCAGTGCCAATGTCCGTCTCCAGACGCCTTGTTGTTACTAACTACAGGGTCTATTTGAAAGTAGTTCGTATACCTGGAATCGTTTTGTCTGCGCATCTGCATCGCCATGACCATCTGCACATCTGGGCCCTTCTTCTTGTTTCCCATACCATCGTCCTCTCATCTGTTCTTCGTGAACAGGATATTCTTCAGCGCTCTCTACCCTCGTTTACCTTCCTCTTGCCCATGGCGTGCTCCTCTCTACCATAACACGCCTCCTGTCCCTCCCTGTAATGCATACCTGTGCCCCTGCCCCGTGGACACACAACCGGTGACGCTGCCATTACCGAGGGCAGATTGCGCACATGCAGGCGTTCGGTCATCGATTGCCTTGTTGAAGGCTACGCATGAATTGAGCCGCAGCGTTTAAAAAACGCTAACGTGGCTGTAAGATTCTTGCCGCCACTGCTATTGCGCAAATAATAGGGCGTGCAACAGCGCTGGTCCACAATTGAAGGGTTGCACGCCATGTGCGCGCTCTTTGAATCTTTAGATCGGCGCTGCAGGTGGACGAAGCCCCCTCTTCGGGTGCCTTTTTGAAGGTACAACTATTTATATTTATATTTTTCTAAATCACAAGGATATTCCTCCCCTCTAGCGAGAGCCACATCAACGCAGACAAAGCAAAATTTCCATGCAAGCGAGAGATTTGAACCGTCACCCATTTTGAAGTTTGATCACCCCTGCCGAGCTTAGCTGAGACGCTACTGATAGCCACAGGCACGATCCCTGCCGATGATTCACAGAATCGTAGTTACACAGTACATACTAGATCCACATGATACATACTGCTAATTAGTGGCCAGTATGTATTATATTCAATTACTGGCCAGATTCCTCCCAACTCAACAAGGACACCCTCACCCTCGCACCCTCAGTTATTGAGTCAAACGAAACAGCATTACATTACTTTCGAACCCCCACCGTTCCGAGGTTATTCCGTCGACACCAACTAAGCCTCATCATTTGGTCGCTCTCAGAGCACTCTACCTAAGATAAATGAAAATTTCATTCTGCTCTTTGCTTCCTTCTCGTCCACCTCCCCGCACCTGGCCGGGCATCCCCGTCCTACTGCTTCATTCCCGTACTTGTCCTTGCCTCCACCTTGTGCTTTGTCCCTCCCTTCCTGCTTCGCGCGACGGTGCATTTGGAAAGATTCGTCTGTTCTTCTCTTTTTTCAAAATCGTTAGGACATATTGGCTCGTCTACATTTTAAACTCGCCCCCAATAGACATATGTGAACTTCCTAGTTGTAGCCAGTTGCTCGTGCGTAGCCAATCAAGGCCAGGTTGTTCCCACGCCTCTACTACCATATGCCCTCCCTCAGCACTAAAGACCACAGGGTCTTTAATGAACCCCGAGCCATGGGATAGATGATATGCAAGCTAGTGCTCGAAAAAAACCTAGGTTTAGTGTAATCCCACCTACAAATTTTGAAATTTACCTCTAAATTTTATATTTGAAGATGGGAAAACCTACAAAATTTTAAAAAAATTAGTGTAATTTGATGTAAAAACCTTCAAATTTTGTCAGTTCACCTCTGTTGTTCCACTTATGTAGGTTTGCCAAGTTTTTGGAAAAAAGTTTTTTTCGAGCACTAATGCAAGCAAGGCTGAAAATAAAAAACCACGTGCCACCGTATGCTGTCCGAGTTTACTTTTTTTTTTCGACCGAGTTTACTTTTTCTCGTTTGTGCTTACAATATAAAATTGTGTTTTGTCTTAGGTGTTATCAAAAGCTACACGTCTACGTCGTTAGGGCATCAGTTTGACATCGAGCGAGTGGTGGGATCGAGTCATCTCGTGGACGTTGATCGTGTCATTTTTTTGACCCTCCAACTGCCTAGAGATTCCCCCGCTCGGTTTACAGCCGTCGATCCCATTTCTCTAATTTCATTAAATACCCTGCGGGACTTAGTGAGGTAGTATGCCTTCCTTACTTTGCCTTGCCACGAGTCGCCACCTCACTCGACTTTGCAACCCCATTTTCCTTCCGCCCTTTTTTATCGCAATCGGGGGTATCTTCACAGATATCACTTAATGAACCCATTTCAAAAATCATAGGCACATATCATATTTGGCATACTTTTGAAAAAAAATCAAGGGAAAATTACAAAAATATCCCTTGAATTTGTGGAAATTCCCAAAATAGAGGGGTATTTTGAGCCTGTGAACATGGATTTCATTTATGGGATGGCTACAAAAATACCAACTCTCTCTCTCTCTCTCTCTCTCTCTGTGCGCCTCTCTGCTTCGGCACGGAAGTGTGATCGTGCGTTAGACGCGCTTGTTACTTTCTCCGTGCGATGGCAATGGCCTCACTTTCATGATTGCAACCTTCTACATGGCTTGGATTATTTCAGAAGCCTTTCAACATTGCACACACCATGGTATGATGGTTGTTGCATTATGAGGGAATTCACCTTAATAGCTTTGTCTATGTGGCTTACTGGTGACTCAATGGTTAGTGTAATCACTCACAGGTCGAATGATCCAATCCTACACACAAATTGTACTTAAAAGACTTATGTGCCTGCAATCTTCTAAAAACAACCATTGGCACGAGATGCCGTTTCAGACTGAGCGAAAAGAAGTTTTGACATTAAGCATGCGCACTAGGGGTGAGGATGATGAGCAGTAGGGAGGTCCGTGTTCGTCGACAATGAGAGCAAGACGAGGGCTCGAGAGCTTAGGAGGGGTTGATAGGACCATTTCTAATTTTTAAGGAATAATATAGCTGCGAGGTAGCCGCTCGGATGAGGTGGTTAACATAGAGGAGTTCCTGCGTGCGCGTCTGAGGTCAAATCTAGTTCGTGGCTGACGGTTTTTGTTTTTGTTGCTTGGTGCTTTTTTTTTTTTGTTGAACAAACTGAGTTGAATTAAAATGGAGAAAGAAATACAAATATCCATAAGGAAGGAAAGAGGTCATCCTTTTTGTGAGGGAACATACCAAAAGAGGGTGAAAAAACAGGGGAATACAACATCTACGAATCAAATACATCCTTGAAGGCTTATAAAGGGCAAAATGACTTGTCTCCATCTTTGTAACTTTAAGACCTTTTGCAACTCTTTAACCTCAATGCGCTTGATGCATCAGAGACCATATCATAAACCTCCTTCATAATTCCAATGAAACTGATAAGGGTATTGCAGATGGAGAGTGAGCTTGACTGTAGAGAGATTTATTTCTCTCAAGCCAAATCTGCCATAGGAGGGTACCCCACAGACAAGTCCACAAAGGTACATCCATGAAGCTACATTCCCCCCCAGTAAGAGAGATCTCCAATTGAGCAATGAATCCTTTACACTACATGCTTTCTGAAGGTTAGATTTAAAAAGGAGATTGAATTTACAATGAACAAAAAGGTGCAGAAGAGATTCTTTATGGATTTTACCTCTGGGGCAAATTCCATATGTTTCTTAGCCTTTGAACCTATCCAAACCCCTTGATGGAGGCTAATCCACATAAGGCCGCTATGCTTAATGGCAAGAGGGTAGTCCCAAATGCATTTGAATCTTACTCCCATTGCTTGGCTTTCCAAGAAATGCCCTATTTGAGGTCGAGCTTTCTAACCAAGCTTGGATCCATTCTGTTAGCAGAAAGCTTAGAGAGATAAATGTAATGACAAATTTGTGAGAAGGAAGGATGATGGACTTTTGCACCAAACTGAAGTCAACATTTAAAGATTGTCTCCTCTCAGTCACCAAAACTGCACAGCCTTGAGAGATATTGAACTTTTGGATGAGGTCATCTTTAGTAAGAAAATCACCATCTTTATAAATATCTTTCCAACACCCGATGCTTGCTTTAAAACATTTTGTGTGCTCTCCTAGATAGCTCCCATCCCTCTGCGAGGCCAAACCATCCAAACTAGATGGAGTCTTGAATCCAAAGTTGAAATGAGAAGTTTCAAGCTTTTGGAGGGGACTAGTTGGACTTTTGAAGGTTCCAAGCATTCCAAAACTGCATACAAGAGCAAACCCTCTAAGGGTGAACTTAGCAGTTGAAATTAATACCTTTGGGAGTGAGAGCCCTGACCAAGCTTTGTAGCCCTTCAAACGGAACTGGTTGGTCCTTCTTTTTATTGACACATCCTAGAAGTCGGAGGAGGAGGATGCTCTCATAACCCATTTGCTGGCGAACTTAGTAGGAAGGTGTTGTAGGTTGAGAATACCCAAACCTCCCGTTCTTTGGGACTGCAGCAGATTTGCCAAGACACTGTTGAGATTTTATTCACTTCCTCTGATGCACCCCAGAAAAATCTTCTTGCCAAGGAGAAAACCTTGTTAACTTGGTACTGAGAAGGAGACCAACAAAACAAGAAGAAAACCAAAGTAGACAATGAGTAGTGATTCCAAACAAAAACTTTAGCAGATAAGTTCGGTTGATGATTTTGCCACAGAAAGAGATTCTTTCTAAATCTTTCCAATACCTAGTTCCATCTGTGGTTGAAAGTTACATTAAAACCCATTGGTTCCAACTAGAATGAACAATGATTGCTGGGCAGGGTTCTTTAGAAATTATGTAACTCGTTTTAGAGTGATTAATAACAGGACCACTCGCAAGACAATAAGCATTGAGTCAAGCCCAAAGTCCTCAATAGACTACAAGTCATTCCTTACTAATGCATTAGTGTCATCGACAAACTATTGTTTGCATAACTGCTCCAATGTATCAGGGATGTCTATAGCTTTAAGTGTTCCTTGCTGCATTGCATCTTTTACTAGCCAGCCCAAGGCATCACAAGAGATAGCATGGAGTAGAGGAGACAAGGGACAACCTTGTCTAATGGATTTATGTAAAGGGATAGCTTCAGAAGGAGTGCCATTTAAAGAAATTTTGGGAGTTGCATTCTGAAAGAGAATATGAACAATTCTGATGAAGAATCTGCTGAGACCCATGCCATATGAACTTTGTAAAATAATTCCCATTCAATTATGTCATAGGACTTATCAAAGTCAATTTTGAAAAAAATATAATCCTGTTCAGTTTCCTTTGCATGCTCCATTCCTTTCCAAAGTGAAATTATTGCATCAAGAATGAATCTCCCCTTTCTAATCCCCTTTTGTTCTTTCAAAATGAAATGGTACATGAGAGGGTTGAGCCTTTTGGCTAAGGAGAGGGAGAACATGTTGTAAACCAAAGTCAAACAGGTGATAGGTCTCCAATTAGATAAGTTATCCCTTGAGCCCTTCTTGTGTATGAGTTTAAAAACACCAATATTAATGGAAGAGGGAAGCGCACCTACAACCACAGCTTCTTGCCAGACCATTAACAAATAGCATGTCAAAAAATCTTGGTATAGACTATAAAATTCATTAGGAACACCATCAATCCGAGGAGATTTGCCAGGTTTTAAAACTCCAATAGTTTCTCTTATCTCCCTTTTGAGATAGGTAAGTCCGCCACATGCTTAGGCACTGTTCTTCCTAACTTGAGCAATTTTAGCTATGACATTTGTGATAACCTTATTTTTGAGGGGGAGAGGAAAGAAAATATTGAAAAAGTAATCCGTCAACATTTTCCTTGTGGGAAGAGGCATGAGTTCTATCTTCTTTTCTCAAGTAAGAAATGAAATCCCTTCATTTCCTTTTTTTAAAGAGAGAGAACATTTGTTTATTGGGCGTTCACACAAGGGTGGCTACAAACGGTTGCCTCTCATGAGAGAGGGAAACCCTTTTGTCCTATAAAAGGAGGCCATTTCTACACACATTTTGGAGTGTGAAGTTGATGCAACAAGGTGGGTGTGAGGTGGTGAGAGTGAAGCAAGGCGAGAGCTCTATTAAGGGTATAATCCTTTTGTAATCTACTTCTTATTTGAAGTACTAAGCCATTGAGTGGCTGCTTTCCCGTGGATGTAGCTCACATTGGGTGAACCACGTATCGTGCTCTCTCCCTCTCTCTCTCTCTCTCTCTCTCTCTCTCTCTCTCTCTCTCTCCACCTTATAATCTCTCGTGTGTGAAAATTTGTCTCTCTCCATTAAGTAAGCTACTCAAATATCTATTTAGCTAGGTCCTATTTTCTAACGATTGGTATCAAAGAAAGGTTTGCTCGTAGCTAAAGTATCTCAGGAAAGGATTCCTTGAATTGAGTGGGAGTAATGGCGGAGGAAGGGAAGCTCAAGATTGAGAAGTTCAACGACAAGAACTACCAACACTGGAAGATGCAGATTGAAGACTATCTCTACCAGAAGGACCTTTATTTGCCACTAGGTGGTCTTGCAAAGAAGCCCGCAATGATGGCAGATGAAGCATGGATTGCCCTTGATCGAAAGGCACTGGGAACAATTCGGTTAAGATGGGCGTCAACGGTGGCCTTCAATGTTTTGGAGATGAAGACCACGGAGGACTTGATGAAGTAAGTTGATGGCCTCTACAAGAAACCATCGACATCCAATAAGGTATTTCTCATGAAGCGCTTGTTCAATCTAAAGACGGCAGAGAATGATTCAATTACAGAACACCTAAATGACTTTAACACCAACATAAGTCAACTTCGATCGGTGAATAAATTTCGATGACGAAGTGCAAGCTCTCCTTATACTATCGTTTCTACCGGCGGATAGTTGGGACAGCCTTGTGATGGCTGTAAGTGATTCTATCTCTGGCACAAATACTCTTAAGTTTGATGATATTATGGGTGTTCTCCTAAGCAAGGAAATGCAAAGGAGAAGAACAGGTGAATCATCAAGTGTTGCACTGTCAGTGGAAACAAGAGGAAGGCCTAAGGAGAGGTTCAAAACCAAAAGGGTCGTGATCGCTCAAGGCGGAGCAAGTCACGCACAAAGTCAGTTCTTGAATTTTGGAACTGCGGCAAGAAGGGCCACGTCAAGAAGGATTGCTGGTCGAAGAAGAAGGAGTCGGAGTCTCAAGACAACAAGCCAACATTGAAGGCCAATGTACTGGTAGGTAAAGTAGAGCAAGATGCTCTAATTCTCTCATTAGACAATGTGTCTTATTCGTGGACAACGGATTCCGGGGCTTCATTCCATGCGACACCACACAATCAACATTTCCAAGATTACACCACAGGTAATTTTGGGTATGTATACTTGGGAGATGATGAAACTTGTGAAATTGTCGGCAAAGGTACAGTTTGTGTTAAAACTACTAATGGAAATAAATGGAAGCTTAAAGATGTTACGCATGTCCCCTCTCTTCGCAAGAATTTAATCACTACGGGACAGTTGGACGATGAAGGCTGTGCACAACATTGCATCTGGAAACAAACGGTGGAAGATCTCAAAGGGATCTTTGGTGGTTGCCAAGGAGAAAAAGCTGGTACACTTTACTTGTGTGTTGTCAGCTAGCAATCTTCAGCTTGTGCAACAACTACAAAAGTTGACAGTGCGGTGTGGCACTACCGGCTTGGGCATATGAGTGTCAAAGAAATGCAAATCCTTCAAACAAAGAAGCTTCTACCAGGTTTGAAGAAGTGGACTTAGAGTTCTGTGAAGATTGTGTTTATGGTAAACAAAAGTGTAAAATTCCAAAAAGCGAGAAATGAAAGAAAAAATAAAAACCTTGAATTGGTTCAATCTGATGTTTGGGGTCCTGCAAGTACACCATCCCTTGGTGGCTCATTGTACTATGTAACATTCATAGACGATGCAACTAGAAAAACATGGGTTTATGTCATGAAGAATAAATCTGATGTGTTTTTGAAATTTCAAAGGTGGAAGCCTTTGTGGAGAATGAAGTAGGTACCAAGGATAAATGCCTCATATCCGACAATGGAGGCAAATTGCAGCCAATCTTTTCAAAGATTTTGTGCTAGCAATGCCATTCGGAAGAAAAGGATAACCCCAAGGACACCTCAACAAAATGGCGTTTTCAAAAGGATGAACAAAACAACCATGGAGCGATGCGGCTACATGCAGGCTTATCGCTTGAGCTTTGGGTGGAAGCAGTAAGTACGTCTGTGTATCTCATCAACCGGTCCCCCTCAACGGCATTGGAGGGGGGAGTTCCAGAGGAGGCATGGACATGTAAACCGGTGAATTATTCATTTTTCAAAGTGTTTGGGTGTGAGGTTTTCATGCATATATATAGAAGCCTAAGATCAAAGCTAGATGCAAAGTCCAAAAAGTGTTTCTTCATTGGTTATAGAGAAGGTGACTTTGGGTATCGCCTATGGAATCCTGAAGATGGTAAAATCTTTAGAAGTAGGGATGTAATTTTCAATGAACAAAATATGTACAAAGATTACTTGGAAAGGAAACAAACAAAAGAAACAGGTGATGAGAGTACATGGAGCTTGAGGACGGTGAAGACTCAAGGAGTGCAAATGGTGACAACGTGCAACAACGTCAACCAAATGAGGAGCCTCAACCTATTCCCTGAAGATCCACAAGAGCAAGTAGACCTCCAGAAAGGTTTGTTCCTTCCTTCACCCATCTTTTGATCTCAGATTTTGGAGAGCTAGAATCATACGAAGAAGCTATGCATCACGAATCCAAAGAAGAATGGATGAAGAGCATGCAAGTGGAGATGGACATGGGAAGCGAACATTGTAGAACAAATGGGTGTATAAGCTAAAGGAAGAAGAAGGTGGGAAGAAAAGGTACAAGTTTAGGCTTGTGGTAAAAGGGTTTTCTCAAAAGAAAGGTATTGACTTCAATGAAATATTTTCTCCTGTTGTAAAAATGAACTCAATTAAGCTTGTCTTAATCCTTGTGGCTGCTCATGATTTAAAGTTTGAGTAAATGAATGTATATACGACATTCTTTCATGGTGACTTAGAGGAGGAAATTTACATGCTTCAACCAAAGGGGTATGAAGTAAAAGGTAAGGAGAAATTGATTTGCAAATTAAAGAAGAGCTTGTATGGTTTAAATCAAGCATCAAGACAATGGTACTTGAAGTTTGATCGATGGATGTTGGATCATGGATTCAGAAGGTGCAAATCAGATCATTGCATCTACACAAAGAATTTGGGAGATGGGAAGTTCATCATCCTAATGTTGTATGTTGATGACATGATCATTGCAAGTGCTAACATGAAGGAGATCAAGGACCTAAAAGAAGAGCTGTCTAAATCTTTTTCAATGAAAGATTTAGGTGCTACAAAGAGGATACTTGGTATGAAGATATCAAGGGACAAGACAAAGAAGACAATAAAGCTATCTCAAGAGGATTACATCAAGAAGGTACTAGAAAGGCTTGTAATGCAAAATGCAAAAATGGCCTCTACACCTTTGGCTGGTCACTTTAAACTAACCAAGGATATGTGTCCAAAGACACAAGAGGAGACAGCCTATATGTCTAAAGTTCCATATGCTACAACGGTGGGTTATCTTATATATGCTATGGTCTAGACAAGGCCAGCCATTGCGCATGCAGTGGGAGTTGTAAGTAGGTTCATGGAAAACCCAGGTAAAGAGCACTGGCAAGCTGTGAAGTGGATACTTAGGTATCTGAAAGGGACAACAACAAAAGGAACTAATATTTTTCTTCAAGGGTATGCTGATGTAGATATGGAAGATGACAAAGATAATCGAAGGAGCACTACTATCTATGTCTTCACAATTAGAGGCACAATAGTAAGCTCGACTTCAAAGCTGCAGAAAGTGGTCTCATTTTCTACCATGGAAGCAGAGTATATAGCAATGACAGAGCAAGCAAAGAAATTGTGTGGCTTCACAGATTCTTAGAACAGCTTGGATTCAAACAAGACAATTGTGTCTTGTAAAGTGATAGCCAAAGCGCTATCCATCTTGTTGCGAAGAACTTAGCCTTTCATTCAAGGACAAAGCACATCGAGGTGATATATCACTTCATACGCACTCTTTTGGAAGAGGGACAACTAAAGCTAGGAAAGGTGCATACAAGTGAAAATCCTGCGGACATGTTTACAAAGGTGGTTAACAAGGAGAAGTTGAGATTCTGCTCATCTTCAATTGGCATTCAAGGATAAAAACCCAGGATGGAAAGTAGTCACAGGTTTGGTTTGGAGATCAGTCTCCAAGTGGAAGATTGTTAAGTATGGAGCCTGATTTACCCCTTGTAATTTTGTGTATTAAAAATGCACATTTGTAAGGCCCCCGTTATGAGGAGAAGCCATTGTATGTGAAGAAAAATCACTCTCCAAAAACCAAAAGTTTCATTGACAGACATTCCTTTTCGCCGGAATATTATGGCCGGATGACGGTCGAAAAGTGGTCAAAAAACGGTCGGTCTTTTGGCCGGTTGACCGGTGACCGATAGTCAATGGCCGGTGGCCGGTGGTTGGAAATCAATGGCTGGTGGACGATTTCAAAGGAGAAATTGTCTTCTCAAGGGTGGCCACACATGGGCGGATTGGAGAGTCCATTTGGACTCGTCTACACAAGGGTGGCTACACACGGCTGCCTCTCATGAGAGAGGGCAGCCCTTTTGGCCTATAAAAGGAGGCCATTTCTACACACATTTTGGAGTGTGAAGTTGATGCAACAAGGTGGGTGTGAGGTGGTGAAAGTGAAGCAAGGCAAGAGCTCTATTAAGGGTATAATCCCTTTGTAACCTACTTCTTATTTGAAGTACTAAAGCCATTGAGTGGCTGCTTTCCCGTGGATGTAGCCCACATTGGGTGAACCACATATATCGTGTGTGCTCTCTCTCTCTCTCTCTCTCTCTCTACCTTATAATTTCTCGTGTTGTGAAAATTTGTCTCTCTCCATTAAGTAAGCTACTCAAATATCGATCTAGCTACATCCTATTTCCTACCAGTATTTTCAAATTGTTGAGCTCAAGGAATGACAATATTAGAGAATTTGATTCAAGAATTTTTCTTGTTGATCATAATGCTTTTGTTAGATCTAATTTCATTTTCTTTATTTTTGAAAAGAGTTAAAGCCTTTTGAGTGTCCTTTATGGCTACATCCCAAGAAGTTAATGCATTGTTAAAGCACTTTCAAAAATTGCCTTAACCTTAGCTTTAACTGATGTAAGTTCAAACAAAGGACTGTCTAAATGAGTCCAGCCTGCTTTGAAGGAATGCTCATCTTTATGAAGCTCAAACAACAGAGGTTTGTGATTAGATAGAAAAATAGGATAATCAATTTTACAGCTCACCACAACTGTGCCTACAAAAGATCAAGTTTCATATACATCCTATCAAGTCTGGCTGCTATGTAACAATTTCCCTACTAGTTGTTTTCCTAGGTGAAACAAGTGTTTTTGCAGGTGTCAACTAGAGTGTGTCTGTCTGTCAACTCTTTTTAACTTATCTTTTCACTGCCTTGAATGACTTGACCCATGTCTTTATATATGTCATTTAAAGAATTACCATATTAAGTCCTCTATAATCAGAAGAGGAGCATTGAGAGAATTAGGTTCTGTCTAAGAAGACGCCCTCTCAGATATAGATTTTGAAGCATATAGATTGACCACTATGTAATTGAAGGGTTCCTTTAGTGTGATATCAATCCAATGCCCCTTTTGCCTTTACTTCAGTGATGAGTTGCTCATGTTTGAGATTAACTCCAATAACAACTCCTCCTTTACCTACAAAGTGATTAGAAGAAAACCACTTATGGTTACTACTAAATTTTTGAAGGTTAGAATCCACAGAGAAACCTTTAACATTTAACTCATGCAAACAAATGAAATCAACTTGCAGGTTTAGGTCAAAAATCCTTTTCTTAATGAACACAACTCTGACAAGGTCTTTTAACCCTTTTCATTTCAAAGAAAAACCAATTGTAGGTTAACTCAATTTTTAGATGCTTTGGAAGCCTTAACAAAAGAGACTGATGCCCTGTGTTAGGGTTTGCAATTTTCTCTTTCTTCCTTTTGGGTTTACCTCCTGGTAAGGATAGAGTTTCTTCTTCTACTTGGGTCATACGAATATCCATTCAATTCAAAGGAGACTTGGGATAATTTATTTAGCTATAAATTATCATGCTCTTGGGGCTCATTGCAGAAGTTGATTTCTTTAGGTACACTATTTGTTTGGCCCCCATCTCTCTTTGTGGTTGTTTGGAGGTCTTGTGTTGTTGAGATTCCAGGTTCACTGTCTGATGAATCAGAAGCTACCCTTGTCCGTTGGCCTCTCAAGAGGGACCAACGAATCAATCTGGAGGGGTGTGAAGGCGTACAAGCGGAAGTGCGACGCGAGAGAGAGTGCGAGAAGAAGAGCACGACGATATGGTGAACTCGCTCTACTGTAATGTGTAGAGCATAGTGAGTTCTTATTAGGTTTTAACAAAAGAATATGTGTACATACATGGCGGCCTGCCCACTTACCTAGGCGACCACATTGGGCTTTATACCCCAACAACCTCCCACTTAAAGTCCAATGTGATACTTTAAGTATGAGAGAAGCTACTATACAAGCTAATATACAAGAGATGTAGAGAAGTGATGTACTACCCTACACCTAACTGCTTGTGAAAATGCGCAAAGCTCTCTGAGGGAAGTCCTTTTGTAAGTAGATCAGCAAGATTTTCTGTGGTGTGAACTTTGACAAGCTGAAGTTGCTTATCCTCGAGCATTTCCCTGATGAAATGATACTTCACATCCACATGCTTTGTTTTTGAGTGATAAACTGGATTGCGAGCCAATTGTATAGCACTATGACTATCACAATACAACACAGGCATCTCTTCTTTGATTCCCAAATCTGTTACTAGTCGATTAAGCCAAATTGATTCTTTGCATGCCTCTGATGCTGTAACATATTCAGCCTCTGTAGTAGACTGAGTAACACAATCTTGTAATCTAGAACGCCATGATATTGCTCCACCAGCCAATGTAAAGACATACCCTGACGTAGACCTTCGGTTGTCTAAGTCACCTGCATAATTTGAGTTTGTAAAACCCTTTACACTTAGCTCCTGACTCCCATAGCATATGCGCATACTCTTTGTAGCTTTCAGGTATCTCAATATTCCTTTCACTGCCTCCCAATGTTTTTTGCCTGGGTTTGACATGTATCGACTTACTACTCCCACTGCAAATGCAATGTCTGGGCGAGTAGCAATCATTGCATACATCAAACTACCCACTGCAGACGCATATGGAATCTTATCCATTTCATCCTGTTCTTCCTCAGACACAGGACAATCTTGTTTGCTATGTTTCACATATGGTGGCAATGGAACACTCAATGCCTTTCCCTTCTCCATATTGAAACGTTGCAAAACCTTGTCAATGTACTCTGTTTGAGATAACCAAATCAACTTCTTTGATCTGTCTCTCTCAATGCGCATACCAAGTATATGACTTGCCTCACCCATGTCATTCATGTCAAACGATTTTTCCATCTTTGACTTCAAAGCTGAAATTTCTTCCAAGTGCTTGCCAGCAATCAACATGTCATCCACATACAAAATAAGGATCAGCCAACTGCCATCCTTAGCCTTCTTTGTATATAGACAGTGATCAAACTCACTACGTTTGTAGCCTTGAGAAAGCATAAACTTGTGTAATTTATGATACCATGCCCTCGGTGATTGTTTTAAGCCATAAAGACTCTTTAACAACTAGCATACCCAATCTTCCTTGCCTTTCTCAACAAACCCTTCTGGCTGCTGCATGTAAATTTCCACATCTAAATCACCATGCAAGAACGCTGTCTTGACATCCATTTGGTGCAACACCAAATCTAATATGGCAACCAATTCAAGAAAGCATCTCAATGTAGTCATCTTGACCACCGGAGAGAAGACTTCATCAAAGTCAATGCCTTGTTCTTGCTTAAAGCCCTTGGAAACAAGCCTTGCTTTGTACTTTGGCTGACTATCATGAGCGGTGATCTTATACCTGTAAACCCATTTACAAGGTAGAGCCTTTTTTCCCTGTGGTAATTTAACTAGCTTCCATGTCTAGTTTTTATGCAGAGCTGTCATCTCTGACTGCATGGCAATTGCCAATTCCTGAAGTCCTTCATTTGCACTGCTTCCTTGTAACATGAAGGCTCATTGCAATCAGTCAACATGACATAGTTCATAGATGGAACAAACCTGTCAGGAGGTTGCGCGATATGTCCAGATCTATGCGCAATAGGTGGCTCAGGCTCAGCCACAACCTGTGGTTCCAGTCTATCCTGTCTTTGCTCCTCTTGAGCCCTGAAATTTTGTCTTGCACGTGCAGGTCCATCTTCTTGGAAAACTCTTCTAATCTCCTCAACCCTCTCTGGTTTAGAATGATATTTGGCTTCATTAAAGTGAACATCATTGCTGCGGATAACCTTTCTAGATTCGGGATCCCAAAGTCTGTACCCCATCTCACCAGAATTACCATAGCCTAGAAAGATGCACTTTCTACTCTTTGGCTCAAGTTTGTTCCTAAATTCCATTGGAACATGAGTATATGCCTCATAGCCAAAAACTCTGAGATGCTTGTATGACGGAATTTTGCCTGACCATACCATCTTTGCCACTGAATCCTTCTGCAAAACCTTGCTAGGAGATCTATTTATGAGATGAACAGTTGTTGATACAGCTTCAGCCCAAAACCCATTTGGCAGCTGTGCATTAGACAACATACTTCTGACCTTCTCTTGTATGGTCCTATTCATCCTCTCAGCAACACCATTTTGAGGAGGATTGTAAGGAGCAGTAAGTTCACGTTTTATACCTTTTGCTCACAAAAGTCCTAAAAGGCCTTTGAAACATACTCTCCACCATTGTCAGTGTGTAAGCATTTAAGCTTCTTGCCACTCTAATTCTCCACAAGTGTCACAAACGTTTTGAAAACACTAAACGCTTCATCCTTGTGCTTGAGAAAGTAAACCCATACTTTCCTCGAGTAATCATCTATAAAGGTCATAAAATAAGAAGCTCCCCCTAGAGATAGGTTAGGCATAGGTCCACACAAATCACTATGAACAAGTGCCAACTGTGTATCTCTTCTACTGCTTCTATGCTTATGTGGCTGCTGTGTTTGCTTACCATACAGACAATTGTTGAGCCAGCAGAGGATCACACCCACATTTTTGCTCACACTCATCATTTTTTGTAACCATTGATTGTAATAAATGTCTTTTCGACATTAATTTTGAATTGAGCCATTCATTAAGTAACGGGACTCAATTGAGTTTCCAGCTTGTAATTCCGAAGTAATTTCACTTGCCGATGTAATTAGTTAGAGATGTTCTCACCTCCAAGGCTGAGGTATATAAGCCAAAGTTTTGTAACCTAAGGGGATTCAGTTTTATTAATCAAAGTGAGTTTTTGAGCGCCGTGACTGTGCCTGAGAGAGAGTGAGAGTGAGAGAGTCTTATCTACATGCTACGCGAGCTACGGAGCCGCCATTGGGGAAGCGACACCGCCATTGTGTTAGCAACGGCGAGAGCTACGCACAGATACCAAGAGTGCGCGCTATCGGCTTCTATGTGTGGTAAGTTCCTACGAGCTTCGGTGTGAGTTTTCTTCCAACTCGTGTGTCGGAATGGAGCGTGCAGCATATCTATAGAACCACAACGAGTAGAGCTACACATTAGTACCATCGGGGTCAAGTTTCAGTCACATGTATTTTTCGGCCTGTCTTCATACGCGTTTACCGCACGGAGTGGTTATAGGTTGATTTTGGAGTTCAAGTCTTTAGGGTGTTGCTCTTACCTAGTGCATAGACTTCCCCTTGAGTTTGAGATCGATTCAATGATTCTAGATCCTGTTTCGTATAGCATTCGTTCGTAGTACGGATTTCAGTCATTTGCGTATTTTAGAACTTAGATTTGATTTCCTTAGTAGTGATTGTCATTAGAAGGTCGAGTAGGTGATTTGACACCCACCTAGTTGTTTCCATGCGCCTGCGGGTCAAGCTCCGTCCTCGTCTGAAAAATTCTGTTGTTGGTTGAATTCTCGCTATTTAGCTTCCGCTAGCGGCGTAACCGCCTTAACATTTGGCGCCGTTGCCGGGGACGAGAGCCCTAAGTAGGTGACCTTAGACTAATCCTACGAGGTGAGTCGTATAAACTACTTTGTATACTTTAGTTAGAAAAGATCTAGGAGTGGTGGACTCCGAAGATCTCGAGAGATACTAGGAAGTGGGGTATTCCTGGGTCTTCCGTGTTGACAGTAATTTTAGTTTAGCTTAGATTTGTTTGTTGTTTTGTTGGTGTTGAGTAGTTGTTGATAGAAGAAGAATTTGCTAGTCCGTGAGTGGCAGTGGATCTCTTTAAAATCACAACTCCCAAACCCATTTTATGACTAGGAATAGCTTAGGTAGGACTTCATTCGATCCTGATCTAGAGCTAGTAATCATTAGAGTATTTGCTTGATATGGTTGATTGCATGTTAGATTACTAAACCGTCGAGTTAGTAGTGAAACTTGCAATAAACAAAAGTCAGAGAAATTTTCTGTGTATCTGGGAGTTGCTGAGCACTTGAGAAAGCTTTAGGAAGGATTCTGTGCCAAAAAACTGGAAATTTGCAACTTTAGACATCATACGCGTATGATGTCTAAATGACCAAACAGAGACCAAAACAGAAATTTTGACTTTACCAGAGTGTTCAAAAGGGGAGTTATACCCTAATTTCAACTTAAAACAAGAGCATTAACACTCAAAGAAACCCAAAAAGACAAGTCGGAGTCCAAGAAACGCAAAGAATAGGAAATTTTGGATTCAGATCTTGTTTTTACATTCAAACCTGACAAAAACACTTGAAACTCAATTATAAACATTGGAGAAGGCCTAAAACCAAGAATAGTCAAAATCTGTGAAAAAAGACATCATACGCATATAATGTCTTTTGGCACATCCACTGCTTATTTTTGATATCTGACCTGACAAAATTGTTACAAACACTGTAGAAAGCATAAATATCAAGTCTTGACCCAAATTGATGAAAAAGACATCATACGCGTATGATGTCTTTGACCTAATTTTGGACATATTTTGATACTTTGCCAACACAGATCCATTGTAATAGCTGTCTAGAGGTTATATTTCAAGTTTCATCCCATTTGGATCACAATTGACCCAAAACAAGCCAAAAGCGGAAAATTGCCAAGAAAAGCCTAAATTAGCCATAACTTGCTCAAACAGAGTTCAAACTGAATTTTGTGAGTGGAAAGAGCATAAGGGGGCTATTGAGAGTGAGCATAACCAAAATAGTTCAAATCTGTGAAAAAAGACATCATACGCGTATAATGTCTTTTTCAGCATAACTGCAACAAAATTCTCACTTGATGAAACAGAAGTTGTCCAACTGACAAGATTAAACAATTGACCAAGTATCAATCAGTTTGGATCAATTCTGACCACAAAAACTTGGGGAAAACAAATTGCCGAGACGGAAAAGTTAAAGTCCTTTAGGGGAATTGATGAATTTGAGATCGGGCAGGAATCTCCAGAATAACCAACCAAAACAAGGGGAACAAGCAAGTGTCATATCAACCGAGGGAAGTGTAAACCAAAGTTGGGTGCAACCATTAGAGCCGATCTTTGAAGGAAGTGTCTCTGATACTTCTTCGGAGAGATCTTACGAGATTTTCACCGAACACTTGGAACACTTGAACCTGAACAACAGAGAAAATATGGCAGCAGGATCATCAAACCCTTCCGCCACAATGAAGCTATTGTTCATAAAATACCAGTACGACAATGAGCAAGGTGCCAAGATCTACAAAGATGGAATGGACCGCTATTGTGTAAAGATAGAGGAGAGACCTAGTGAGTTCAAGGACTTAGTGCATGTGAGCTATAGCGGAGATAGATATCTAGATGACGAGGGTACCATGTAATTGGTAGTCCTAAACCCTAACATTGTGGACAAGTGGGGATTGATGGGCACCAAAGCCAAAGTAGATGAAGAACTTGAGGAGAAGGCACCAATAATGAACTTCCCTGATGCGAGGTTAAGAAGAGAGAATGAAACTACAAGGATCAACACTGATAACATCTATGTGGGGCTATACAAATATAATAATGGGGAGCAAGATCTCTATTATAGATGTGAAGAACCCTACACCGGAGAGTTGACAGACCAAAAAAGACTTTATGTCTTTACCTACACAGAGGGATCGGAAGTGAAAATTGCCGCTTACGACAAGTATGGGAGGCAATACTCAACAATGGGCAAGAAAGAATTAGAAGGATATACATACTTTGGGGGACCACTACATCAGTATTATGTTACTTCTAGCTCACAAAGACCAGCACCAACAAATGGAGTGCAAAACCCAATGACAACAGGAGGACAAAGAACTCAAGTTGCTGACTCTTTCAGCCAACCTCCGTACTCGAAGCTTGGACCAATGGGATCATTACATTCCAGAGAGTCAATGGATACGAATCGAGGTAGTGCAGTTCCAATCCCCACATATACCACTGCAGGTCCAAGGTTCGAAGCAGAACCATCACATTTACCTCCTAGTAGTAGATTCAGGGCAGAGGAACCGACAAGGGTAACCCATGAAGTCCATGATGCTAGAGAAAGCTTTAGTCGGGACACAGGAGCAATGAGATTGGTAGCAGACCATAGACGTATGAGACCATCTCAAGTAGCGAAGTGTATGCCAAAGAAGTATGGTGGTTCTGGAGATCCGTATGCCCATGTGTCACTCTTTAAGCAAGTCTTAAGAGCTGAGCAGATAACAGATTTCCATACACAATACGAAGGATTTGGTCTTACTCTAGAAGGTACGACATTGACATGGTTTCAACCACTGAACATAGGGGGATTCCATGACATTGACCATTTGCTAAGAGAGTTTGCTGAGGAATTCTCAAAACGAGGGATTAAGCACAATACGGTCTCACAAATATATGCTTTTAAACAGAGAGAACACGAAAAAGTGAAGGAAGCTTCACTTCTCTTCAAACAATACATTGAGAGATGTCCAGTACGTGAACGACCACAAGATGACAGACTATCTGTTCTCTTTATTGAGGGACTGAGAAACGACACTCTCAAGAAGGACTTGCACTTGAAAGCTTGTACAAGTTTCGAGCAAGTAACGAGAGAGGCATTGTACTTAGTGGATAACTGTACGGTTTATGGAGAGGTGTCAGCGGATACAGATTTTGCATCCAGTAGCTCCTCCTCCGTAGGGAGCGAGACTACCACTAAAAAGAATGTTCAAACAACAACCATGCCAAATGTAGAGCAAATGATAGAAGATGCTCTAAAAAGGATGGCACCATACCAAAAACCATTGCCAAAAACACTGAAATGGTGTGCTATGGAACAAAAATGGACAAACCACCCAACAGAGGAGTGCTATTACAACAAAGGGTATGTAAGGGAGCGTCAGTATGCACCTCCTGCTCAATTAGCACCACCTCAAGTACATCCAGTACCTCGATACCCAAGGGGAAATGTACCAGGACCTATGGGGATAGAAAGACCGCAACCGGTATTGGGACAACAACCACCTTTACCAGGAGCAAGACCAGTGGGCATTAGATATGCACCAACCTTAGAGAATCAGAAAGAACAAGCCTTAGTGCCTGTTCAAGCCTATTATGAAGAATCTGGTGCACACATGTCTCCAACTGTGTATTACCCACCAGAAGAACCCAAACAACTAGAACCATGGGGCATGATTGGAAATGTTGGAACACCAACAGTTACAAGTGCTTCTGATGAAGAGAGATACAATTTGGACGCAAGAACATTGATGTTCATAGCTCATGGAGGGTTAACAGGACAAAGACCATCCTATCCACAAAGGACGAATCAAGTGGGACCAAGACCAGCACTAGGACCCTGTTACAAGTTTGGAGGTGACCATCTGATGAATGTTTGTCCACATACGGAAATCATTAGAATTAACGCTTATTGCACTGAGTGTGGGGTTACTCACCTCATCGAGGATTGTTCAAAGAATCCAAACAAAGTGCAAAAGACGACATTGAATATGCTAGAAACTATTCCTACCAGCAGTGGGTCTGAAAATGAAACTCTGATACCAACGCAAGTTGTTACTAGAGCTCAAGCTAAGAAAACCACTAGAGAACCTGAGAATGGAAAGTTAGCGACTGAAGTGGTTAGTCAAGGACCTCGGAGTCAGAGAAACACATGGAAAGCTAGAAAAGCACGCATGAAGTTGAGAAAAGAACGTGAAGACGCTATTCTAGCTGAGGAACTAAAGCGAACGAAAGATAGATTAGAAAAACTTGAGAGTCAAAACGGGAAATGAGAGATGAGCCCGGAAAGAACGAAACAAAAGAGTATCAAAGAAACAACGAGCTTAAGCTCAGGGGGATCAGTGCTGGTCGACAAAGTTCATGAACCATTGGACGCACTGATGAGAGCTTACGAAGCTAGGTTAAAGAACAACCAAACACAAGAACAGAGGTGGATGACATACCCAAACGCGGAATTGGAAAAGCAGAGACTTGAAATGTGCCAGAGAATGATCGAGACTGCACAAGCCTTATTAGAACCACCAAAAGAAACAATGAATTGTGGAACGGAAAACCCAATTCAGCAAGAGACTATTGTTTCACGGGTAGCTGAAAAGACTCCCAGTGCACAAAAGCCTGAAAACACACACAAGGATGACCGCATAGTGTTGAACACAACCGATCAGGAGATAGAGAGTTTTCATCCAGTCATACAGAGGTCTTACGGAAGAGATGAGGATTACAATGAATTTTGGAAACAAGTGAGAGAGGCAAACTTTGCAAACGAGCTAAGTTGCCAAGCTAATCAGACAAATTGGGAAAAGGACATCACGAATCCTCCCATAGTGGAATTTGAGGCAGGATCTCAAGTGGACTTGGATCTGCAATCTTACTGGGGAGATGGGGGCTCTGTTAGAACAATGGAGAGCAAACCTCATTCACTGAATACCTTACCTTCATACTTAGGAGAGTATGAAGCAAAATCCGAGATTAGAGCACTTCCCTCACGAAGAATCTCATCAGAAAAAGTCATGGACTCGCAAGGATTGATAGAGATCTTGTCAACACCAGTAACATGCACTATCACTCTAGCTGAGCTTTTGAGGCTAAGACCACATATGTGGACCACTATAGGAAAATGCTTGGAGAAATTCGGGATAAAAGACCCAACATCGAGACTGAAAGAGGGTATACAAGAGCTGAGCAAACCACAAAAGAATGCTAAGCCTGTACCCTTAAACAAGGTCGGAGAGTATTGCGAAGGTGAAGAGGGGAATACAACCTTACCAATTGAATTCCAAGGAGTGAAGACGATGGCAATACTAGACAGCGGAGCTGGGGTAGCCATTGCTACAAAAGAAATCTGGAAAAAATGGGGGAAACCAGCAATAAGGAAGACTAGGTTGAAACTCCAATTAGCAGATGGACACATGGAGAAACCTGTGGGGTTATTAGAGAAAGTTGTAGTGACTTCTTGCGGCATTGAATACGAACATACTTTTGCTATTGTCGATTTTGGCAAGGAGAATAACTATGATATCATACTGGGAAGACCATTCATGAGACAGTTGAAAATGGTCCAGGATTGGGGCTACGATCACATATACCTGAGAAATATGGAAACCACTACACGTGTGAACCTGAAAGACCATAGCTACAAAGATGTGAACCGAACACCGGTGGAGGAGTTTGATTCTGCTACTTTGGCGGGATCTGAATTTCCACATTGGTTAGGTAAACCCAAGGAGTTATGGATGTGTGGAGCTTCGAAATGTGGAAGTCTGAAACGAGAAGAATGTGTTTTAGAAAGGGCTATCGAAGACGAAACTTATATAGGATAACCCTTTCCAGAGGACACACTTGAACCATTAGAATGGACACACATTCTAGCAACCCTAGATGTTTGTGCAATTCCGGATGGTCCCACAACGAAATTTTGCGACAAGGACGGGTACGACGTGGTTCCATACTTCATGCTGAGAACTATACTCGAAAAAGAAACTGATAGAATAGATGACCTGGAAAAGCTAGACGAGCTTCGCCTAAAAGCAGTAGCTTCTATCTACGCTCAGAAAAGGCGACAAAAAGAATTTTTTGATAAGCATGTGCGGACTAAAGAGTTTAAGGTTGGGGACTATGTCCTCGTTTACACTCTGAAACAGCATGCTAAGGAGCTTAAAAAGCGAGGGATGGGGCCTCTGGTGGTTAAAGATCTATCACCAAGTGGAACCGTCAAGCTTGCTACATTAGACGGAGAAGAAATGCCCAATTGGATTAGTAAATGCAGAGTGAAAAAGTATCTTTTGCCGCTAACCCAAGACATGCTTCTCAAAATACATCAAGAAAAGCTGCGTGTCCAGACAAAGAAAAAGATTGTGGAGGAAGCGCAAGCTAAGGCAAAGGAAAGAATGGAGAAAAGAAGACTACTATGTCAGGAACAGCGCAATGAAGGAGCAATACGAATAAACGCAGTCAGTATAACAGAAATGGATAATGACAAAGAAGAACCCATCATTGAATGCAAAGTAGGAACCAACCAAATCAAAGCCAGAGCACTATTGGATTCAGGAGCTCAAGCTAACCTACTTTCACTCAGTTTGTATAGACAATTGACAAATGACACTAAACTACAAACTGCCAAGCAAGAGTTAAAGAGTTACTCTGAGAATTCAATCAAAACTGTCGGATGCACAGTTTTACATATACAGATTAACCAATATGTGTATCCTCATATGTTTTACGTGGTTGAAGACCAAGCTACACAACATCCATTATTGCTAGGACAACCATGGCAGAAGCAATACAATGCAATGATTGACTGGAGTTCTAAATTAGTGCTTATCAAATACGAAGGTGAAAGTCAATCAGTTAAATTCACCAAAGGAGCAGAGCCAACTCCAAAGGACGAATCCAAAGACAAAGGTAAACAACAACCAGAGAAAAAGAAGAAGCAATGGCAACCAAAAGTTTCTTTACAACCGGATTACTCTTCGACGAGGAATTCTCAACAGTGGATAAGGAAGACAAGCAATAATATAACAGCTCAACCTTGGGAAAAAACGGAGTCAAAGTTGGTATGGAGACCAAAAAAGGTTGTGCCAGAGAACACAAAGGTGGAAAACAGAGTCTTCAATACTGTAGAGTGCGCAGGTGATGGAGAAGGTAGAAAAGAAGACTACACACACACACCAACACACATCGAGACACACACACACAATCGTTACCCTGTAGCAGCCATTCAACGAGCTGCTCTTCTCTTCTTCTTCTTTTTGAACTATTATCCAAAGTATATTTACAACATAGTATAGTCAGTGTCCAGCCGCCCATAGCACAATGGGCATATTCTTTAACATCATATTCTTTAACACTCCCCCTCAAGCTCAGAGTGAGCTTGCATATGATGGATTCCCAATGCTTCACGAAAGTAGCAAAACTTCTCCTTTCCAAGAGCTTTTGTGAATATATCCGCAACTTGATCATTTGTCTTCACATACACCAAATCAATCTCATTTGCCAAAACTTTTTCTCTAATGAAGTGATAATGTACCTCAATGTGTTTAGTGCGAGCATGGTAGACTGGATTCTTTGCTAACATGATGCTGCTAATATTGTCACAATATATAATGACACTGTCAAGATAGTCAAAACCAAATTCTACCATAAGTACTCTCAACCATGACTCTTCACATGCTGCCAAAGCTGCTCCACGATATTCAGCTTCTGTACTTGATAATGCTACAGTTGATTGCTTCTTGCTACTCCAACTTATCATACCATTGCCAATGGAAAATGCATAACCACTTGTAGATCTTCTATCCATAAAATCTCCTGCCCAATCTGCATCTGTGTAACCATAAAGACAAAGCTTCCCATTCTTTTCATAAAACATTCCATAACTGACAGTGGCTTTCACATATCTCATAATCCGTCTCACTGCATCAAGATGACTTTTACATGGCTTTTGCATGAATTGACTCACAACACCCACTGCATAACTCAAATCTGGCCTTGTTATTGTCAAGTAAATAAGGCTTCCAACCATCTTGCGATACATAGTGACATCCTCAATGTAATGTCCATCATCAAACAACTTCACATTTTGATCAAGAGGTGTATCAACCGGTTTGCATGCTGTCATTCCATACTTCTCAAGCATATCCAATGCATATTGTCTTTGTATCATCCAAATTCCTGATAAAGTATTGACAATTTCAATTCCCAAGAAATATCTCAACTCACCAAGGTCCTTCATGTTGAATTCTCTCAACAAACTCTTCTTGACATGCAAAATTTTCTCAGCATGATTTCCAGTGAGAATCAAGTCATCAACATAGATAACAATAACGACGATCTCTCCATCAACATGCTTCAAAAATAATGAGTGATCAGCAATAGATTGTTTAAATCCAATCTTCTTCAAGAATCTGGTTATCTTTTCACACCAAGCTCTAGATGCTTGCTTCAAACCATACAATGCTTTCTTCAACTTACACACATAATATGGAAACTCTGGATGTTGATAACCCTCTGGCTGTATCATATAAACTTCTTCTTCCAAGTCACCATTCAAGAATGCATTATCTACATCCATTTGCCGTAACTTCCAACCGAACATACTTGCCATTGCTATCACCAATCTGACTGTTGTCATCTTTGCAACTGGACTAAATGTCTCATCATAATCAAGACCTTTTGTTTGTGCATAACCTTTAGCAACAAGCCTCGCTTTGTATCTTTCCACACTACCATCTGACTTGCACTTGACTTTGTATACCCATTTTGAACCAATTGCTTTCTTTCCACTTGGCAAGTGAACCAAATCCCAAGTGTCATTCTTCACAAGAGCATCCATCTCATCATCCATAGCTGACTCCCATTCTGATTTTCCAATTGCCTCTTGAAAACATGTAGGCTCTTTATGTTGCACACGTGAAACCATGTATGCATAATGTGTACGCATGTAACCGTTGTATGTCAATCTATCAACTGGATAACGCACCCTCTCTGATCTTCTCAATTGTGGTGCACTCTTCTCTTCAACTCTTGCATATGGGGGTACATATTTCTCAATATTCTTACTTCCAGGTGTCCTCAAATGTGGTAAATCATGCTCTTCATCGAGGCTTTCATCTCCAGAACTCTCTTCAACCACTTTCTTCTTGCCTTTCTCGTCTTGCTTCTTATCTCGCAAACGACCACTCCATGGGTTGACACTTCCTGTACTCTCCTCCGCCATATGTGGTCCTGAAATAGTTCTTGTTGATGGTCCTGGCTTATCAACAACATGACGCACATTCTCTTGCTCTTCATACTCATCTTCTATCATCACTGGCTTTGGTTTATACCATGGTTCATGCTCACAAAATCTGACATCTCTACTGACATAAACTTGCCTTGTCGTAGGATCATAGCACTTGTAACCTTTCTTTTCAACTGGGTAGCCCAAGAATATACACTTCACTGCCTTTGGCTCCATCTTCTTTCTTGCTTCATTTGGTACATGAACATAGCAAACACATCCAAAAACTTTCATGTAGGAAACTGTTGGCTTGATCCCATAAAGTCTCTCATAAGGTGAAATTTCATGAATGGCAGCTGTTGGTGTTCGATTCATAATGTGTACTGCTGTATGAACTGCTTCAGCCCAATATGTTAATGGCATATTCATCTCATTCATCATGGCTCTAGCAATCTCTGCTATGACTCTATTCTTTCTCTCAGCAACTCCATTTTGTTGTGGTGTGTATCTGCAAGTAATCTGTCTTCTTATGCCTTGTTCACGTAAGTAATCATCAAAACTGTGTGACATGTACTCTCCCCCTCCATCTGTACGTAGGCATTTAATTTGACAACCATTCTCTTTCTCAACCATAACTTTGAACTCCAAAAATACCTCAAATGCCTCTGACTTTGCCTTTAGAAAGTAAACCCATGTCATTCTGCTGTAATCATCCGTAAATGTGATAAAATATCGACAACCATTTGGTGTAGCATGATCACAAGGTCCCCAAATATCTGAATGAACAATTTCCAAAGGGCTCTGGCTAATTCTCCCCCTCTTTGGAAATGGTAAACGAGATTGCTTTCCAAATTGACAAGCTTCACAAACATGATCAAAATTCAATCTGCCAAACTTTGGTAATCCACGTACAATTTGATTTAATTGCATATGCTTTAATCTTCTAAAATTGACATGACCGATTCTCTTATGCCATAAATTTGCCCAATCATCTTGAGTGGCTGATTTGTTTGCATACATACCACTGTGTAAACATGGATCTCCAGCTTCCAATGAGAACAAGCGGCCTTTCTTTCTTCCACGTGCCAATATCTTGCCTGGTCTGCCGTTGTGAAACTCCTCTATGAAGCAGCCATAACGATTAAAACGGACTTGCAACCCTTGATCTGTCATCTGTCCAACTGATGCTAAATTCTTTGTGATTGAAGGCACATATAGAACATCTCCCAATGTGTTGTATGTCCCGTCTTTTTCTAGCAATGGAACTGAACCAACATGTGTAATCCGATGCATAGTATCATCACCTGTAGTGACAAACTCATCCTCTTCTAACTTCTCTTTTCTGTCAAACCATTCACCATGATATGTCATATGATTTGTGGCACCACTATCTAAATACCAATCATCTGTATGATGTGGCTCCACCATGCTTCCAACAACATGCTCCATAGGAAATAAATGTCCACTCGACCTATTGTCATATATATTTTGATCATGAGGATTGTATCCAGCAAAGTTTCCTCCATGTCTGCCATAACCTCGGCCTCTTCCACCACGATCACGATTTTGATTTAGCCTTGTGTAACATTCTCTTTCAAAGTGACCATAAATGCCACATCTGTTACAATATCCATCTCTTTGAGGATGTACAAATCGTCCTCCTCCACGTCCACGAGTTCGGGCTCTCCCCCTGCCTCTTTGGCTATAATCATTGTAACTTTGACTTTGTTGGTTTTGCCATTGACCTCTTCCAACATTGTTTCCACGACCATAGTTTCCTCTTCCACCTCTATTGTTTCCACGACCTCTAGAGTAAAAAACCTGATCTCTGGAATTGTTATTTGATGTAGAAGGACCTGACTTTCCTAACTTCACCTCTTCTTGCAAACAAAGGTTTACTAACTCTTCAAAATCAGGCATGTGTCCTCGAACAGATATAGATGTATCCAATGACTTGTATTCCGGTCCCAAACCATTCAATGTCACTGAAACTAAGTCATCATCTGGAACTTCAACATTAATGCTCGCAAGATCTTCCTGTATTTGCTTTATCTCTGTCACATAATCTGATATGGATCTATTTCCTCGCCATACACAATGTAACCTTTGCTTCAAGTGAACTTTTCGTGGTTCTGTATTGGAGCTGTTTATTCTTGCTAGTATCTCCCATGCTTCCTTTGGAGATTGAGCCTTCTTCACATGTGGTATAAAGAAGTCACTAATGCATAGTGAAATCCAATGCATCACTTTCCTTGAATTCTCGATCCACTTCTTGTAAGCTTCTACTCCTGCTTGCCATGTTTTATGTGCTTCAACATTCTCTCTATTTGGTTCCAAACCAACCTCTGGACACTCTTGTTCACCTGTAACATAATCCCATAAACCTTTGCCCATGATAAAGTTCTCCATCCTGTAAGACCATATGCTGTAGTTCTCTCTGGTCAGCTTCTCTCCAACAATCTGTGTGACTTGAGTTGAGCTTTCTGCCATCTTCACTCTCTCAATTTCTTTCAAAGGATTTTGACAAAATTTCGGCAGAGTTTCGTTTGTATTTGGACAATATCTCAAGTGACAATCTCAACCAAAGTTCTCATAAACACTGACATAAAATCTCTCACTGCCAAGGGAAAATCCACTGACTCAGTACTATGCATAAATACTCTAAAACAATGTCCACATGGACCTGTATGCAAATGCAATCCATACGCTGTCCTGTACCACATATCCATACATCCACCTTCTTCCCATAGTCGTAAACGACGTATGAGGTCTTTCGCGGGGCCAGTCGGGGGTTCGCTCCAGTACCTAATCCACCTTGCCAAGGTACCAAAGCTCCCAAGGCAAGGCTTCAAAAAACCTCACTCGACCCTCACAAAGGCTGCAGTTTTCCAAAATACATTGACCGCATATCCATACATAACCACAAAGTACTCAATCTGACAATGTAACCGCCTCAACTTCTTCCCACAATCTTTCTTACATAGGCGGCTGTCCATAACGGACCCACAACAACCAAACATAATCTTTGATAACACAATATCATGATGCAAAAGCTCTATGTCGCTCTCCAAAACCTGTGTAAATGCTGAATTCTTCACCTGTAACCTGTAAATCTACTGCCGAGTGCAAAACTCGACATCTCCTATGCTTGTGTGAACTGGCTGTTTGCTGCAGAAAATTGCAGATTTTGGCAAATCTGAGTATGCCAATGCGTCCGGAACGCCCAAAAACATAAAGATAGACTCCTGGATCACTGTATTCCGAGTTCGGGTGAGGGAGTTATGACCAAAAAACCTCTCTTTTTTGCTGTTTTCCGGAGCTGCGGAAACCTGTGTATTGACTGTAGCTCCTCAAACTGAGCTCTGATACCACTTTGTAGAGTGCGCAGGTGATGGAGAAGGTAGAAAAGAAGACTACACACACACACCAACACACATCGAGACACACACACACAATCGTTACCCTGTAGCAGCCATTCAACGAGCTGCTCTTCTCTTCTTCTTCTTTTTGAACTATTATCCAAAGTATATTTACAACATAGTATAGTCAGTGTCCAGCCGCCCATAGCACAATGGGCATATTCTTTAACATCATATTCTTTAACAAATACCAGACAACAGAGTGATTCCAAACAACAAAGGACAGTGAAACAGATCTGGATTCCAAAGAAGTTCATGACGGCACAAAGCTATAGCAAGCAAATTTGGATCCCAAAGATTTGTAAACAGGAACTCCCTTCAGTACAATCAACAAAAACTCCTAGGTATTTCAAGGCGAGGAAATCAACACAAAGGACAAAGCAGGCTTGGGTCGCAAAGAGTTTGTGGCAAGCACAAGCAAAGCGGAAGCAGATTTGGATTGTGAAAAAGAACAACAAGGTAGAGGAGAATCCATCTACTGATTCTACTACCGAAGTGCCAAAACCAACCCGAAACCCGACCAACAATCTTTCAATCAAACAAAGAGCAGCTTTATTGGAAAGACTGTTGTATCATCGCTTTGCAATTGCATTGGGAACTTATGACCAAAACAACTACAATGCTTCGCCCACAGACACTTCATAGTCGTCCGGGAGGACTCAGACTAGGAGGGGGGGAGGTATACAGGTATACAGGAGTTACAAAGCAGCTACAAGCGCCAAAAACAAAGAAAAACAAAAATTATATTACAAGGGCAGTGTCTTACATGATTTTGCAATTTTTATGTTTGATTGCGGATATTGATAATATTTATGCCCTTATATACCTTGTTTTGCAACAAGAAGAGATCAAATGATGAATTTGGGTCTCTAGACGTGTAAATATCACTAAATAAGAGTGTTTTTGGAGCTAAAAAGTGGTAATCCAAGTCCAGAAATCACAAATAAGTGTATATTAATATACACAGGGTTACCAGCTATTTATCGTGTATGTTTGGAATTTTTTGGCTTCAATTTGCTATTTTTCTTTATTTTTTATGATTTTCTTAATAAAAGTAAAAGAAAAATAAAAAAGCAGGTGAAATGAGATCGGAAAAAAGAAAAGAATAGACGGTGATGGTCCTAATGATAAGGGCAACCCATGGTAAAAATTGGGTACAATTCTGAAAAAGTTGCGGAAAGCCCGAAATGACAGAATTTTGGCAAAGTGGACAGATTTCTCAGAAACAGGTCAAACGGAGTCCAAATTGAGAAATTTCAAATCCTAAAGTGCATTTCACGAGGAGATAGGAGCACATGTCAAATTTGGCAATAAGTGATCCGGGAAGTCCGAAGTTAAGTATTTTTCACTTCACTTTCAAGCTCATTTCCACTATTACCTTCTTGGAGAGAGCAAGGAGCACACATAAGCATCCGACCTTCTACCTCCTTCTACGACTGCTACGAGATCTCAGAGGACACCAGACATGAGAGGTAGACTCGTTTCCATAAGGTTTTGATGCTTATCGTTAACTTTTGTCGCGAAAACTGACCAAAACCAAGAAACAAGAGCAGACGGGGAATGGGAAAGGACGCTAGGTAGGGGCACAACCGCCTAACCAAACCTTGCAAGAACATAGAGGTGGGTTACCCTAGCATAGAAGATGGTTTTCTAACACTCAAAGCTCGAGAAAGAACGACTTGAAAAACCCTAGGTCAACAGAGCCTGCAAGAGGCAAACAGGAAAAAGTTGTCGAAACGACACAAAACTTCTCAGGAAGCTTAACAACATCGAGGGCAATGCAACCATGGAGTATCTCTGGGTTTGGATCACCAAAAGTAGGTCGGAACAACCGATTCGGCTGCGGACACACAAAGCGTCATTTTGGCATAACGGCTAAAATTAACGACCAAATGACATGAAACTTCACAAGCAGCTTCAAATATACATGGATGACTTATGTTTGCAAGCAAAACCCAAAAGAAAGCTGATTCACTTACCGATGGTGAAAAAGACGCTTTCGGACAACCAAATGGAGAAAGATGGAGAACGGGGAGCCAAAGTCAAGTCCAACCAAATAGATGGCTTCACAACATATCCAATGAGCTGGAAATGCAACTCTCAAGAAGAAAAGTTGAAGAAATTCAACTCCAAGGCAAATAGACGACTTCGGAGACTGAAATGCCTATAAGGGGGCTTTTTAGCTAAACTGATGACTTTTTAAGTTGAAAACTAGTTAGCAGGGCTTAAGGCACTAGCACAAAGCATTCTTTGCACAAAAAGACCAACATTTCAAGAAAAGACATCATACGCGTATGATGTCTCACAGCATGATTTTCCCATCCATTTCAACATTTGAGTGCAGAACCTCACTCCACATGTTAATCACATCCTATGAACCAAGTATCATGAGAATTGGAGTTAGAAAACCCAAGGAAAACCAAAAAGACGCAAAGTAGGCCATAAAATTGATTTTGGTCCTAATTTTGTCAAAATAACTCCAAACTCATTGAAACTTTGTAGGATTGTTGATTAACACATCTATAAGCTATCTGGAACCAAAAAGCACCACTTTGACACAAAAGACATCATACGCGTATGATGTCTATTTGCACTTACAGAGCCAAAACTGCTCATTTGTCATCATACATCGATTATATATATCTAATACATGCTACATATGAAGTTTGGAACCATTTGGTCAAGTGGATCACCCCATTAGCCCAATTGAGGGAAAATCCTTCATCCAAAGCCTATTTTAGCCCAAATCCAACATACTCAAGTCCAAACCAAGATTTGAGTAGGGACAATCCTTCACTAGTACATGGGGAGTCCACAGAACCAATCCCATGAAAAATTGATGAAAAAGACATCATACCCGTATGATGTCTCCAGAGCCATTTTTAGCCCAAAATATATCCAAAATTCATAAATCCACTGAATAAGCCTATCTAAAGCCATATCCAAACTTATAGAGAAATTTGGTCCAAAAATACACTAAAAGACATCATACGCGTATGATGTCTCACTATGTGATTTTGGCACCTCAGGGCTTCAACCACCAAACAGAAGTGATCTACATGCCATTTGAAGGTGAACCACCAAGTTTTATCCAATTTGGATCATAAAATCCAATTCCCTTTCAAAATTGTGACAAGAGCCTGAACTGGACTAAACTGGCCAAAACTTGACCAAATGGTATCCAAACTCAAATCCAAGCATATGATACTCATGTATACACTATCAGCTACAAGCACAACCAATATGAAGTCATTTTGAAACAAAAGACATCATACGCGTATGATGTCTCCAGCATGATTTTGAGCCTAGTTTGCATATTTTTTCACCTACCCTGCATCCTTAGGCCCTGAATACCTCATGTTTCAATTTTCAAGTCATTTGAATAGTTAAAAGCTTCATTTCGGCTTTCAGTACTGAAAAGACGCTAACTTCTGAAATTGGAGTTACAGGATCCATGGATTCCGCCAAGTCATCAGCAACAAAGAGAAAAAAATCGACAATCAAAGACGCTCTTGCAGAAGCAGAACCCTTTGACATTCCAGCAGAAACCCTCAAGCCAACCAAAACTTGGGTGGAGGAAGCAGTACTGGAACAAGAGGGAATAAAGATCTACCAGGGGACCTTCAGAGATCCTCAAGGGCAAGCGATGGATATACCGATGATCCCACAAGAATTGGTGGATTATAGCAGGTCAGAGAACATCAGCAGGTACCTGGAAAGGACAGACTTGCACAGATTCTTCACCTCGAGACCATCAGGTGTAGATACAAGAAGAGTGTATGAGTTGGAAACCTCCATTCAGAAGGATGGGAAAGCCACATTGACAGCAATAGATGGAGAGAAAGTAGAGGTACAGATCACTCCACAGCTCATTGCAGATGCATTGAAGCTGAACAACAAAGGGAGCTCTGTCAGGGAAAGAAGGGAGGCTATAGAGGTTTATGGGTCCAATAAACAGAATGCAACTTATGGAGATATGGCAGACCAAAGAGCGGCAACCCTTTGCCGACTGTACAACCAATTTCTCCATATTTGCAGTAAAAGACCGCAAAAGTATACGACACCGCCCCATGCCATTGCAAATACCATCACATGGGCATTGAAGAGCAATATGCCAAAAGAGGTGAATTATGCTCAACACATCCACGAGCAAGTAATTGCCATGCACAACGAGAAGCCAAAGTATATAGGAGGAGCTGAAGTTCTGACAAGAATAGCTTATGAAGCTATTGGAGCCAGAGATCAATGGCCAAAGGTTCCCTCCCAGAATGAGTGGCTTAGAGAAGCCGATGAGGAGGAAGAACAACTTGAAGTATCCAAGAGGGCGTCCACAAGAGCACGCAGGAAACTAGAAATAGTTTCAGAACCTGAAGAGAATGTGGATGAGCCGCTTATGAAGAAAGCAAAGAAGAAGGTTGCTCCCAAGCAAACCAAAAGTCAGAAAGCGGCAAGAATGGAAAGACTGGTGGAGCAGTTTAGAGCGGAAAGAGCTCTAAAGGGGGACTTTGAAGAAAAGTGGGTGCCAGACCCCACTAAAGTCGGAACTAGCTCAGCCAGGCCACATGTTGATCAATATGATCAATATATTAGAGATTATGAGGAGTCAGAGGCTATACTGGAGCAGCAACCTGTCGAGCCATACACTGAAGAGGAAGTACAGCTTTTAAAAGCTGAGCTGAAAAAGGACGACAAGGGGAAGAAGAAAGTAGATGAGTCTACTGAACCTCAAGAGAAAGACGGGCAAGCAAACAAAGGGAAATCCAAGATGACTGAGGACAATCAGCCCTCCTTTACTGATGTACCAAGCCCGAAGAAGACGGAAATCATTGTGGAAGAGACCACAGTAGAGATGGACATGGCTGGTATGGAAAAGCCGGAGGCCGGGACCAAGGAAAAGGAGATAGATCCAATTCAGCAAAAGAAAAACGATTATGAGGATCTGGTAGCGATAGGGTACACTGAAGAAGAGGCCCTTGAGGCAGTCTATGGGATCCACCTACAAAAACAAGATGATCGGAGAGGGACAGAGGAAAAAATAAAGAGTACAAAAGAGAGTGAACAGAAACTAGACGAGCAGAACGTACTAGAAGAGCCGAAGCCAGTGGAGGTGGTGGCAGAAAAAGCTTTAAAGTTGACAAATGAAGATGAAAAAGACATGCACATGGTGCATGAACTGCTCAACAAGATCAAAGAAAGATCCAAGGCAAAGGAAGTGGAGATTGAGACAGCCAAACAAAGGGAAGCCGAGTTACAGAGGAAATTAGAGGATGCTATGACTGAATCTGAAAGTCATAAAGCATCACTCTACGACGCTGAAAATGAGAGAGACGGCTTGATACTCCAGCTAGCCGAGTCTTCAAGAGAAGTAACAAGTGCACAGGAAGCAAGGGAGCGGATGGAAGACGACTTGGAGGCGGCTAAAGATGAGCACATTGACGTAAGGGAAAGAGTCGAGCTCCAAGAAAGAACAATCACTAGACTCAGGACTACTCCTAGAGCTAGCAGAGCAAGAACCGATCAAGAGGGAGCTCTTGTACCAGCTCTGGAAGACCAGGTCCGAAGCTTACAAAGAGAGCTAAGATTAGAGCAAGTGCAAAGGTTGCACATTGCGGAGGGATCATTGGCAGCAGAGGAGAGGCTCACTTTAGAAAATCAAACACTAAGAATATAGAATGAGACCCTCCGCAAACACCTCCAAGATCTACAAGAGCAACAAAGAAGAGAGACAGAGACACCACAAGAAGAATCAGGTGGAGTAGCCATAGAGCTACCAGAAACCGGAGAGGCAACCACAATTGGAGATCCAGCCCCAGTTCACGAGGTGGCCGCGACTTCAGGAATCTCTGAAGAAGAAGAACAAAGGCTCCATGACCAAATAGAAAAGTCAGCAGAGGAGAGTGCCAAGGCGGAAATGGAATGGGAGAGGAGACTCCTAATCTCCATTAGACTTCAGGGATTAGACACAAAAGTGCTCTATGAAGAGTGGATGCAACCCAGCCTGCCCTTCCCTTTGATGAAGTTTGAAGTGATAAAAACGAAAAAGAGAATAGAGGAGGAGCAGTATGTCGCTCTTTACGAAGGCGACATCACAAAAGAGGAACAATCAAAGAAGATTGTAGATTTGCAGCTTACATGGAGGAAAGGTTGGCTGAACAAATACCCAGCCTACCTCATCTACTTGGTAGAGGCACCAAAGGAGATTCGGGAGGATGCAACCTTCTGCCCAGTGCCAAGAGTCAGAAGCTGGAAAGAGCATGGCAGGATTGCAGAAAAGAAGCCAAATTGGCTTAATTACCCCAGGATACCAGGACCAAAGGCAGGAGAGAGAATAGGTAAAGCCTACATGGTGAAAACCCTAATGGGCACCATCAAGCTCTTTACTGGCTCTCCTAACCTTTCGTGTCAGATGCTCAAGAAAATTTGCAGGACTCTCTTAGCTTGCATTGAAGTGTTCGCGCCAGATAAAGCCACGACCTCGAGTCTACTATCGACGGCCGACACGGTGACTGATATGATGTACGATCTTTCATTGCAGCCTTCTCCAAAAGTGTTGCACCTCCTATACCAGAGGATTATGTTTTTGCCTAGCTTCCACATGCAAACATTCGAAGAAGCTTTCTACACCAGCTTTTTCACCCACGAAAGCAAAATATTCGGCCCAACCTTGACCATAGGCAACCTACGATACGAATCACATTTGCAGATGCTCAAGACGACAGGACTTTATTGACCAAGCATAAAAGTCATGTCAGGGACGACATGAACGCGGAGGGGGGGAGTGTTGAGCCAGCACAGGATCACACCCACATTTTTGCTCACACTCATCATTTTTGTAACCATTGATTGTAATAAATGTCTTTCCGACATTAATTTTGAATTGAGCCATTCATTAAGTAACGGGACTCAATTGAGTTTCCAACTTGTAATTCCGAAGTAATTTCACTTGCTGATGTAATTAGTTAGAGATGTTCTCACCTCCAAGGCTGAGGTATATAAGCCAAAGTTTTGTAACCTAAGGGGATTCAGTTTTATTAATCAAAGTGAGTTTTTGAGCGCCGTGACTGTGTCTGAGAGAGAGTGAGAGAGAGAGAGAGAGTCTTATCTACATGCTATGCGAGCTACGGAGCTGCCATTGGAGAAGCGACACCGCCATTGTGTTAGCAACGGCGAGAGCTACGCACAGATACCAAGAGTGCGCGCTATCGGCTTCTATATGTGGTAAGTTCCTACGAGCTTCGGTGTGAGTTTTCTTGCAACTCGTGTGTCGGAATGGAGCGTGCAGCATATCTATAGAACCACAACGAGTAGAGCTACACATTAGTACCATCGGGGTCAAGTTTCGGTCACCTGTATTTTTCGGCCTGTCTTCATACGCGTTTACCGCACGGAGTGGTTATAGGTTGATTTTGCAGTTCAAGTCTTTAGGGTGTTGTTCTTACCTAGTGCATAGACTTCCCCTTGAGTTTGAGATCGATTCAATGATTCTAGATCCTGTTTCGTATAGCATTCGTTCGTAGTACGGATTTTAGTCACTTGCGTATTTTAGAACTTAGATTTGATTTCCTTAGTAGTGATTGTCATTAGAAGGTCGAGTAGGTGATTTGACACCCACCTAGTTGTTTCCATGCGCCTGCGGGTCAAGCTCCGTCCTCGTCTGACAAATTCTGTTGTTGGTTGAGTTCTCGCTATTTAGCTTCCGCTAGCGGCGTAACCGCCTTAACAACAATGTTCACAGAATTCAAAATCATTAAATGACAAGCCAGTCAAATAACCAAAACGAGACAAGATTTCCATTCCCTTCTTGGACATATGTCCTAACCGGCTATGCCACAAAGAAACGTTCAGTTGCTCGGTTACATTGATTACATTTTTAGAGACATTTGATACATAAATCATGTAAAGTCCTCCAGACTTTACTCCATGTGCTACTGTCATAGAACCCTTGGATATCTTCCACATGTTCTGTCCAAAAGTGGTGACGTAGCCAGCATCATCAAGTAAACCTGTGCTGATCAAGCTCTTTGTAATTGCGGGAACATGTCTCACATTCTTCAGCGTGAAAGAAGAGCCATTCTGAAACTTCAATTGAACATCTCCAACATCTAAGATCTCACATGTCTGCCCATTGCCTAGCCGAACATGATCTTTAGTGGTCACATAAGAGGTAAACCATTCCTTGTTTGGAGACACATGAAGTGATGCCCCTGAGTCTATAATCCAGTCACTCAATGCATTTCCATCAGATGCTGTAAGAAGAGCTGAGTCCATTGTATTCTTCAAGAAGTAGATGTCTCCTGACACTAGACTGTCATCCTCTACAACAGTGTTTGTCACATTTATTTCTTGAATCTTCACTAAGGACTTGTTCTTCTCACCATGGTCTTTAGCTTTCTCTTTGCCTTTTTCTGCTTTCCATTCTCTGCACTCTCTTTTCATGTGACCCTTCTTGCCAAAATGGTAGCATTCTATGTCACTCTTGCCTTTAGCACTGCGGGACTTGCTACGAGACTGATTCCTCTTTCCACCTTTTTACTTTTATTTGGTCCTTCCCCTGACAACTAAGGCTGTTCCTTTGCCTTTGTCCATTGTCTTTCTATTGGTTTCTTCAGTAAGCAGACTTCCTTCTACACCTGCTATGTTCAAACCATCTAGAGGTGCAGAATTACTCAAAGCTGTGCGAAAAGTGTCCCAACTTTCTGGCAATGTGATCAACAGGAACATAGCTCTAATAGGTTCATCAAACTTGACACCTTGAGCTGACAATTGACTGTAGATTGTGTTGAATTCATTCAGATGATTGGACATAGGTGTCCCTTCTTTCATCTTCAAGTCAACAAGCTTCTTAAGCCAGTATACCTGTGAAGCTGCACTCTGCTTCTCATAAAGATCACTCAGCTTTGTCCATGCTTGATAAGCCGACATCTCGTCTGCTACATTGAAGTAAACTCTTTCTGCCAAAGTCAGCATAATGGTAGAAAGTGCCAATTCATCCATTTCGCTCCATTCATCTTCGTCCATATCTTCTGGTTTTATCCCCTTGAGCTTTATAGGTTTTATCTGCTTCTTTTGTACCGACACGTGCCAAATCTGTTTCTTCCACAATGGGAAATTGGTTCCATCCAGCTTCTTGATATTGTAAAGAGCAGTGTCTTGTGATCCAGCCATAGCTACGCTTCACAGTAGTTTAATTTCCTGGGAAAAATTCGGCAGAGTTTCCCCTGTAAACTGACCTTTGAACTAATATCAACGTGTCAAATGAACCAAGAAAGCTTCAGATTCTGCAAAAATTTCGGCAGAGTCTCCTTTTTAAAATGGCTCTGGTGTACTAAAAAATAGACCAAAAACAGCTCAAAAAACCACTGTCTCTCTAACACTTTAAGCTGTGGGTAAACCTGTCTTGCACCTGTACTGTCTCTCACTGTCCTGTCACTGTCCTGTAAGCATAGACTGTGACAATGCCTCAACGGCAGTAAAGCAAAGATGCAATCCCAACTGTCTAACTCACGGTCAATACATCCTAGCTGCCTATCTAAGGGTGCTCGAGGGATCGCTCCAAGACCTGTATCACCGAAAGGATCTCAACATTTGAGAATCCCCCAGCTCAATAAAACCTCACTCGGCCCTCAACAAAGGCTGCAGTAAATCTGACAGTACATAGACTTCCCACAAAGTCATACATCCACAAATTTCCCACTGTATGCTGTAACTGCTGCGGCGGTTGTTTGCTGCATGACTCACAACCACCAAACCCTCAACAGACATACATCATCTCTGACAATACATCCCATGTGGAAGTACCTGCAATGTCAGGATGAAATCTGGAATATCAAGCAGCAAACACAAGCTACCTGATGAACTAGTGGATGTCGCCTACAATCTGTGTGTAGATGCGTCCGTGTTGTATGTGACACGCCTCCAAGAACTGTGATCCGTCCTTCGTTGTGTAGACATCCACAAATCAACACTCTGGAAGTGCAGATATCCTCAGCACTTGCAGTCGTAGGCCAAAACCCCAAATTTGCAGAGTCGGATCTGCACCTACCAAGACCACGTAGTCGAAAATGGTCTGTGCAGAACTTTGTCGAAGCCGAACGGTGGCCGAGATGACCTCAGAATGAAGGGTGTCGAATCTCACTCCAATCTGAGCAGGTGACTCTGGCTACCTGCAAAATGCTGCCCCTAGCCTCGATCTGAGCTCTGATACCAGTTGAAGGAGTACGAGCGGAAGTGCGACGCGAGAGAGAGTGCGAGAAGAAGAGCACGACGATATGGTGAACTCGCTCTACTGTAATGTGTAGAGCATAGTGAGTTCTTATTAGGTTTTAACAAAAGAATATGTGTACATACCTGGAGGCCCGCCCACTTACCTGGGCGACCACATTGGGCTTTATACCCCAACAGGGTGCTTTGACTAGGTCCTACTCTGGAATACTATCCCCTTTTTGAATATCCATGGGAGCTTGAGAGGATGAAGCATTATCTTCTAGTTCTGCTTCCCCATCAGTAAATGAGGGGTCAAATACCTCATCTAGCAATGCCCCAAATATATAACATATTTATTGGAGTTGTTCCTTGAATTGTTTCTGTTCCTATAACTACCCCGCTTATTCACTTGTTGGAATCCTTGATTAGAATATTTTGTTTCCTTAGCCTTTTTTTGACTCCTTCTGGAATTTGTTGGAAAGCTCTGGATAGTCCGTAATCAAATGGCCCTGCCTGAGGCAATGGAAACATGCATTTGGTAAGTTTCTGTTTATGAATTTATGCACATGTAGAACTTGTCCCACTTGGTCTTTGAGCTAAATGTGATCTTTGAGAGGAATCAATATCCACCTCTATTAGCAATTGAGGACCCCACTTGGGTGTTAATGCCGTTAGAGGGTTTTTTCTAAGACTTTCCCTAACTGTGCTCGTATCTGGAAGATCAACCCACACAGGTACCTTGGAAGGTTTCTTGCATTTAGGATCAAAACCCCTATTCCATTTAAATACAAACATTGGAGTATTCCTAGGGATCCATTTACCTCTAGTGATTACTTGTAAGGCACTGCCAGACTCATAAAAAAAGAACATATAGTAGTTATTGGGTAGATATTGCACCTGAGCTGGAAATATTTTCCTGGAATCCCACTCTTGAGCAATCCTTTTCTCCAGAACTTCAATTGGAGGTCTAACTCCATGACAGAGCCCAACGACGACTCTTTGTTGTCAATGATTGAATCAATGATTGAGTTCAACAATACCAACTACCACTTCCCCTTCACAAGGTTCCTTGTTTGAGGATTTAGGATTCCCAGCCTCATCTCATTACCTTCATCAACTATTTTTGCATTATCATTATTACCCTCTTTTGGATTATTAAAAGGCCTATGCTTGCTAATGCCATTGTAATATTGTGAGCTCACTTGGTTACCCTCAATGTTTTGAGGGGAATTATCAATATTATGCTAGACATTAGATATCGGGGAAAATTAATCATTAAGTAGTGGGGAGTTAGGGTTTACATGGCTAGGTTTTTGTAGGTTAAAAGGATGGAATGTTGCATTAAATCCTTTAAGTGTAGCACAAGGCGTCAGGGAGTGGAGCAAGCCATGTTGTAAGTGTTGTTGCATGAAGGTGTAGGGTTGGAGATGGGACGAGTTTGAACTATATGTGCATATGATAGAGGTCCTTGCACTTATGCTCTGAACTAGGGACCATGCCCACTGTTGCCAGGTTATCGGAGGGGCTAGTGAATCCCCGTTTTGATGAGGCTGCAGACAAAAGCAGAGTGTTGACATGATTAGGGTTACCATCATTGCCATTCACAAGAGCGTCTTGGAGTGCCATGGTTTAACCCCCCCAAGGGGGAAGGACGCAAAGGGCCCTCAGAATAGGACATTGAAGGCAAAATGCAAGAGAGTGAAGGGGGAAAGTGTAGCAGAGTTATAACTTTGCATACCTCAATCTTCACGCCTGTAAGATCAGACTGCTTGGTGAAATTTTGCTAGTAGATGCAGGATAGAATCTTGAAAGATTCTATCCAATAAAATAGAAAGGAGAAAATCACACTTGAAATTTGTAGATGATTCGAGAGAGACATATGATAAGAAGAGTAATTCCTCTCTAAAGAGTATTGGCCGTAATTTTTTTTTGTTTTTGCAAAACTCACAATTGTGAGTGATTGTATTATAATGTCACCAGGAAATATACAAAATAGCCTCAAGCTCAAGCTAGGCCTTGAGGAAAAGAAGTTTACAAGTACCTAGCACTATTCCCAAAAGACCGATCCTTTACCCATCAAGGCTTGACCGGATGGTGAGGGTCACCCAAAGCCAATCATCTGAGTCCTGCCTTTTACCTACCACATAAATAATTTCCTTACTTTCTTGTACAATCTTTGAGAAGCTAGCCATAGAGAAGTCTCTATCAAAGACAACAATTCCTGGCCCTCCAGTTATTATTGAAGAAATATTCTCTAACAATTTGAGTATAGATTAGAAGTACAAAAATTCAAAACTATTTCCCACCAAGGCACACATCTTTCTTGAACAACCCTATCTTCCATGTTCTTTGTATCCATTTTCATATCTTTCCTGCTAGACCTCTAATAGCCGGGCATTGCATAAAGAGGTGGGCGAGGTCTTTGCTAGCCAATCTACACCCTGAGAATCTATCGGGTCCGATACCATGTGCATGAATCTTGATGCCTGTCGTCAGGACCCCCCACAATACCTTCCATAGAAATACTTTCATAAAATGAAGCCACTGTGTATTCCAAATGTTCTTTGTGACCTCAACCCATCGAGATTCCGACCATTGTTTCTTCCATTGCTTGTTCAAAGGGGCAAACTGATCAGCCTCATGAATTTAATGCTTGATAAATGCTCTTGGTATGAGGTTTAAAGAATTGGCTACTCATGGGCCATTTCCAAGCTTTCCACTGAAAAGTAGATTCATAGATCGGCATCAGAATATTGTCCAAGCCTTTGATAGATTTGTTGACGAGTAGCTTCTTAGTGCCATTGAGTTGAAACTGGGTAGCCACTTGGTCCAAGGATTTTCAACACTTGCTATTTCCATCCTAGAAGTGGATCAACTATTGGATTCCTTTATTGTTCAACCTTCTTGCAGTTTCTCTTCAATAAAGGTTCAAGATAACACCAACAACTTTAGACAGCCAAGGGGACCAATGCGAGATCGAGTTCTGGAAGTATTTGGATAATTCCTCGCATTCCAATACCCTTGTTTATCTATTGCACTTTCCCACCAGCTCTCCAATGATGCCCCCTAGTCTGAAGTTAGACCACCTCGGGTTCTCAAGAAGGCCCTGAAGGATATGATGGAGTATTGGCCCTCAAATGTTAAGGCCCTAGCTGTATTCCTTTATTTATTACTTCTTAAGGTTACACGTGTTTTTGCAACCACTCACTCTCAATGTGATATTTACAAATGGTAGTAGGCCTTAATTTATAGGCAGGTTAGTGTTCAAAAGAAACTCCAAAATCACCTACTATTTTTCTACACATGCTTAAAACTATGATCTTAGCTTGAGGTATCGGCTCCGATAGGTGTTCGGGCTGCAAAACTGGTAGGGAGGACCTGACCCACTTATTCTCAGAGTGCCCTGGGGTTAGAGGCCTGTAAGGTAAGGTGTGCAAATGGATCCAAAGTACGTAAAAGATTGGGGTTTATAAGAATGATCTACTCCTTGGAGGGAAAGGGATAAAGAGCCAACCGATTTTGATATGTACTCAGGTCGTTAGATTCTACTTCTTCCACCATATTTGGAAGGCCAGGAATGGCCAAGTGTTCATCCAGGATCTCTTAGTAGCCAGCTATGTAGAGATTATCCAAGATAGCAGGGAAACTATTTTTTGGGATTGGAAAAATCAAGACCTCTGACGAGTGGAATTGGGTAACTCTTACCATTAGGTCCTATGACAACTTGATGTTTGCGAGGTTGGGTTTACTTATGATCATCAATTTCCTTTGGAATGTAAGTGGCCATAGCTCTAATTGAGCATGGTGCTGATGTTATGGTTTTCTCTTATTAATATAGTCTCTCACATATTGTGAAAAACATGAAAATCATGCTATAACCAAAATTTCCCAACTTTCATAAACCTAGCATCTAAAAACTAACCCCGTGTAGATTTTGCCACATAAAGTACTGTCATCTACTGCACTATAGCCTGCTGTAGGGGAGCATTGTCATACGATGGTTTTGAGGTCTCTGTATGTTGTTGTTGATGTCACAACAATTATGCACTATATGGGTTTGTTTAGGGTCGTGTGCATCTCAGGGTGGGGTGATAGACCCCTTGCGGGGTGGCTCACATGGACCGAGTCCTTTCCAAGGTGTTTGAAGTTTATGATGATTAATCTATTTTGAAGTTTATGATGTTAAGTTACCCTATATGCACTTATGGGCTTCCATGTAAAAAGCCCCTCTGCCTATGGAATCATAAGTGTGCCAATTTTCCCAACTTGTATTGTCTATCTCTTTTTGACATCCATGGCTCGTGTTGAACATGGAGGTGTAGTAAGTTTTTTTTTGCTATTATGCTAATACACATAGTCCACTCACATTTGTGAGTATAGCCAACACAGAGAAAAAACCCATACCACCTTATAGGTCAAGCCTTATTGGCCAAGTCAAAATCTGAGAAGCTTTTTTGTTTTTTTTGCCGGGGGCACTTTCCAGACTCAACAATGTTTTGTTTTATATTTTTGAAAATAAGCATGTGGAATCTTGTTGTGTCACTTATAGGTTGCAAATTTTTCATTTGCGCATCCTATCTGTCCCTAAGAAAATCATAAAACAAAACACAACAAAACACAACAAAACCCTTTGTTGCAATAATTTATCCCTTCTACCTTGAAACTTGTACAGAATTCTATCCAAAATTTGAGAAACTTGATTACACGAGCGCATCCAAAGCGTGCCAAAACCCTAATAAAGACTCTTGGTTTACATAGTTTGACATCAAATGAGAAATCTATGAGCAAAACAACATTTTCTAGCTCTCGAAATACAATTTTGACCTCTTTTGCTGCTTCTCTCACATAAAACCCTCATAGTGTTGCTTCTCTTTCTTTCTCTCTCTCTCTCTCTCTCTCTCTCTCTCTCTCTCTCTCTCTCTCTCTCCCGCTCCATGTAGCATGAGCCTGTTGGAATCAGGGTTGCAGAGTGTTAAGGCGGTTACGCTGCTAGCGGAAGCTAAATAGCGAGAACTCAACCAACAACAGAATTTGTCAGACGAGGACGGAGCTTGACCCGCAGGCGCATGGAAACAACTAGGTGGGTGTCAAATCACCTACTCGACCTTCTAATGACAATCACTACTAAGGAAATCAAATCTAAGTTCTAAAATACGCAAGTGACTGAAATCTGTACTACGAACAAATGCTATACGAAACAGGATCTAGAATCATTGAATCGATCTCAAACTCAAGGGGAAGTCTATACACTAGGTAAGAACAACACCCTAAAGACTTGAACTGCAAAATCAACCTATAATCACTCCGTGCGGTAAACGCGTATGAAGACAGGCCGAAAAATACAGGTGACCAAAACTTGACCCCGATGGTACTAATGCGTAGCTCTACTCGTTGTGGTTCTATAGATATGTTGCACGCTCCATTCCGACACACGAGTTGGAAGAAAACTCACACCGAAGCTCGTAGGAACTACCACACATAGAAGCCGATAGCGCACACTCTTGGTATCTGTGCGTAGCTCTCGCTGTTGTTAACACAATGGCAGTGTCGCTTCTCCAATGGCGGCTCCGTAGCTCGCGTAGCAAGTAGATAAGACTCTCTCTCTCTCTCTCTCTCTCTCAGACACAGTCACGACGCTCCAAAAACTCACTTTGATTAATAAAAAACTCTCCCTTTAGGTTACAAAACTTTGGCTTATATACCTCAGCCTTGGGGGTGAGAACATCTCTAACTAATTACATCAGCAAGTGAAATTACTTCGGAATTACAAGCTGGAAACTCAATTGAGTCCCGTTACTTAATGAATGGCTCCAATCAAAATCAATGTCGAAAAGACATTTATTACAATCAATGGTTACAAAAATGATGAGTATGAGCAAAAATGTGGGTGTGATCCTCTGCTGGCTCAACACTCCCCCCCTCCGCGTTCATGTCGTCCCTGACATGACTTTTATGCTTGGTCAATAAAGTCCCGTCGTCTTGAGCATCTGCAAATGTGATTCGTATCGTAGGTTGCCGATGGTCAAGGTTGGGCCGAATATTTTGCTTTCGTGGGTGAAAAAGCCGGTGTAGAAAGCTTCTTCGAATGTTTGCATGTGGAAGCTAGGCAAAAACATAATCCTTTGGTATAGGAGGTGCAACACTTTTGGAGAAGGCTGCAATGAAAGATCATATATCATATCAGTCACTGTGTCGGCCGTCGATAGTAGACTCGAGGTCGTGGCTTTATCTGGCGCGAACACTTCAATGCAAGCTAAGAGAGTCCTGCAGATTTTCTTGAGCATCTAACACAAAAGGTCAGGAGAGCCAGTAAAGAACTTGATGGTGCCCGTTAGGGTTTTCACCATGTAGGCTTTACCTATTCTCTCTCCTGCCTTTGGTCCTGGTATCCTGGGATAATTAAGCCAATTTGGCTTCTTTTCTGCAATCTTGCCATGCTCTTTCCAGTTTCTGACTCTTGGCACCGGGCAGAAGGTTGCATTCTCGCGAATCTCCTTTGGTGCCTCCACCAAGTAGATGAGGTAGGCTGGGTATTTGTTCAGCCAACCTTTCCTCCATCTAGGTTGTGAATCTACTATCTTCTTTAACGGTTCCTCCTTTGTGATGTCACCTTCGTAAAGAGCGACATACTGCTCCTCCTCTATTCTCTTTTTCGTCTTTAGCACTTCAAATTTTATCAAAGGGAAAGGCAGGCTGGGTTGCATCCACTCTTCATGGAGCACTTTTGTGTCTAATCCTTGAAGTCTAATGGAGATGAGGAGTCTCCTCTCCCATTCCATTTCCGCCTTGGCACTCTCCTCTGCTGACTTTTCTATTTGGTCATGGAGGCTTTGTTCTTCTTCTTCAGAGATTCCTGAAGTCGAGGCCACCTCGTGAGCTGGGACTGGATCTTCAATTGTGGTTGCCTCTCCAGTTTCTGGTAGCTCTATGGCTGCTCCACCTGATTCTTCTTGTGGTGTCTTTGTCTCTCTGCTTTGTTGCTCTTGTAGATCTTGGAGCTGTTTGTGGAGGGCCTCATTCTCTGTCCATAGTGTTTGATTTTCTAATGTGAGCCTCTCCTCTGCGGCCAGTGATCCCTCTGCAATGTGCAACCTTTGCACTTGCTCTAATCTTAGCTCTCTTTGTAAGCTTCGGATCTGGTCTTCTAAAGCTGGTACAAGAGTTCCTTCTTGTTCGGTTCCTGCTCTGCTAGCTCTAGGGGTAGTCCTAAGTCTAGTGATTGTTCTTTCTTGGAGCTCGACTCTTTCCCTTAGCTCAATGAGCTCATCCTTGGATGCCTCCAACTCATCTTCTATCCGCTCCTTTGCTTCCTGTGCACTTGTTACCTCTCTTGAAGCCTCGGCTAGCTGGAGTATTAAGCCGTCTCTCTCGTTTTCCGCATCATAGAGTGATGCTTTATGACTTTCAGATTCAGTCATAGCATTCTCTAATTTCCTCTGCAACTCTGCTTCCCTTTGTTTGGCTGTCTCAATCTCTACTTCCTTTGCCCTGGATCTTTCTTTGATCTTGCCTAGCAGTTCATGCACCATGTGCATGTCTTTTTCATCTTCATCTGTCAACTCTAAAGCTCTTTCTGCCACCACCTCCATTGGCTTCGGCTCTTCTAGTACGTTCTGTTCGTCCAGTTTATCTTCACTTTCTTTTGTACTCTTTGTTTTTTCCTCCGTCCCTCTCCGATCATCTTGTTTTTGTAGGGTGATCCCATAAACTGCCTCAAGGGCCTCTGCTTCAGTGTATCCTATCGCTACCAGATCCTCATAATCAATTCTCTTTTGCTGAACTGGATCTATCTCCTTTTCTTTGGTCTCGGCCTTCGGCTTTTCCAAATCATCTGTGTCCATCTCTATTGTGGTCTCTTCCACGATATTTTTCGTCTTCTTCGGGCTTGGTACATCCGTCATAGAGGGGTATCTGTCCTCAGCTTCCTTGGCTTTCCCCTTGTCGGCTTGCCCGTCTTTCTCTTGAGATTTAGTAGACTCATCTACTTTCCCTTTTCCCTTGTCGTCCTTTTTCAGCTCAGCTTTTAAAAGCTGTACCTCCTCTTCAGTGTATGGCTCGACAGGTTGCTGCTCCAGTATAGCCTCAGACTCCTCATAAGCTTTAATATATTGATCGTATTGATCAACATGGGGCCTGGCTGAGCTAGTTCCGACTTTGGTGGGGTCTGGCATCCACTTTTCTTCAAAGTCACCCTTTAGAGCTCTTTCTGCTCTAAACTGCTCCACTAGTCTTTCCATTCTTGCCACTTTCTGACTTTTGGTTTGCTTGGGAGCAACCTTCTTCTTTACGTTCTTCATAAGCGGCTCGTCCACCTCCTCTTCACGTTCTGAAACTATTTCTAGTTTCCGGCGTGCTCTTGTGGACGTCCTCTTGGATACTTCGGGCTGTTCTTCCTCCTCGTCGGCTTCTCTAAGCCACTCATTCTGGGAGGGAACCTTTGGCCACTGATCTCTAGCTCCAATAGCTTCATAAGCTATTCTTGTCAGAATTTCCGCTCCTCCTATGTACTTTGGCTTCTCGTTGTGCATGGCAATTACTTGATCGTGGATGTGTTGAGCGTAATTCACCTCTTTTGGCATATTGCTCTTTAATGCCCATGTGATGGTGGTCGCAATGGCATGGGGCAGTGTCATATACTTTTACGGTCTTTTACTGCAAACATGGAGAAACTGGTTGTACAGTCGGCAAAGGGTTGCCGCTCTTTGGTCCGTCATTTCTCCATAGGTTGCATTCTGTTTCTTGGATCCATAGACCTCTATGGCCTCCCTTCTTTCCCTGACAGAGCTCCCTTTGTTGTGCAGCTTCAATGCGTCTGCAATGAGCTGTGGAGTGATCTGTACTTCTACTTTCTCTCCGTCCATGGCTGTCAATGTGGCTTTCCCATCCTTCTGAATGGATGTTGCCAACTCGTACACTCTTCTTGTATCCACACCTGATGGTCTCGAGGTGAAGAAACTGTGCAAGTCTGCCCTTTCCAGGTACCTGTTGATGTCTTCTGACCTGCTATAATCTACCAATTCCTGTGGGATCATCGGTACATCCACCGCTTGCCCTTGAGGATCTCTAAAAGTCCCCTGGTAGATCTTTATTCCCTCTTTCTCCAATACTGCTTCCCCCACCCAAGTTTTGGTTGGCTTGAGGGTTTCTGCTGGAATGTCAAAGGGTTCCGCTTCTGCAAGAGCATCTTTGATTGTCGGTCTTTTTCTCTTCGTTGCCGATAACTTGGCGGAATCCATGGATCCTGTAACTCCAATTTCAGAAGTTAGCGTCTTTTTAGTACTGAAAGCTGAAATGAAGCTTTTAACTATCCAAATGACTTGAAAATTGAAACATGAGCTATTCAGGGCCTAAGGATGCAAGGTAGGTGAAAAAATATGCAAAATGGGCTCAAAATCATGCTGGAGACATCATACGCGTATGATGTCTTTTGTGTCAAAATGACTTCATATTGGTTGTGCTTGTAGCTGATAGTGTATACATGAGTATCATATGCTTGGATTTGAGTTTGGATCCCAATTGGTCAAGTTTTGGCCAGTTTAGTCCAGTTCTGGCTCTTGGCAAAATTTTGAAAGGGATTTGGATTTTATGATCCAAATTGGATAAAACTTGGTGGTTCACTTTCAAATGGCATGTAGATCACTTCTGTTTGGTGGTTGAAGCCCTGAGGTGGCAAAATCACATAGTGAGACATCATACACGTATGATGTCTTTAGTGTATTTTTGGACCAAATTTCTCTATAAGCTTGGATTTGGCTTTAGATAGGCTTATTCAGTGGATTTATGAAGTTTGGATAGATTTTGGGCTAAAAATGGCTCTGGAGACATCATACGCGTATGATGTCTTTTTCATCAATTTTGCATGGGATTGGTTCTGTGGACTCCCCATGTACTAGTGAAGGACTATATCTACTCAAATCTTGGTTTGGACTTGAGTATGTTGGATTTGGGCCAAAAATAGGCTTTAGGTGAAGGATTTTCCCTCAATTGGGCTAATGGGGTGATCCTCTTGACCAAATGGTTCCAAATTTCATATGTAGCATGTATTAGATATATATAATGGATGTATGATGACAAATGAGCAGTTTTGGCTCTGTAAGTGCAAATAGACATCATACGCGTATGATGTCTTTTGTGTCAAAATGGTGCTTTTTGGTTCCAGATAGCTTGTAGATGTGTTAATCAACAATCCTACAAAGTTTCAATGAGTTTGGAGTTATTTTGACAAAATTAGGACCAAAAATCAATTTTATGGCCTACTTTGCGTCTTTTTGGTTTTCCTTGGGTTTTCTAACTCCAATTCTCATGATACTTGGTTCATAGGATGTGATTAACATGTGGAATGAGGCTATGCACTCAAATGTTGAAATGGATGTGAAATTCATGCTGTGAGACATCATACGCGTATGATGTCTTTTCTTGAAATGTTGGTCTTTTTGTGCAAAGAATGCTTTGTGCTAGTGCCCTAAGCCCTGCTAACTAGTTTTCAACTTAAAAAGTCATCAGTTTAGCTAAAAAGCCCCCTTATAGGCATTTCAGTCTCCGAAGTCGTCTTTTTGCCTTGGAGTTGAATTTCTTCAACTTTTCTTCTCGAGAGTTGCATTTCCAGCTCATTGGATATGTTGTGAAGCCATCTATTTGGTTGAACTTGACTTTGGCTTCCCGTTCTCCATCTTTCTCCTTTGGTTGCCCGAAAGCGTCTTTTTCACCATCGGTAAGTGAATCAGCTTTCTTTTGGGTTTTGCTTGCAAACATAAGTCATCCATGTATATTTGAAGCTGCTTGTGAAGTTTCATTTCATTCGGTCGTCAATTTCAGCCGTTATGCCAAAATGACGCTTTGTGTGTCCGCAGCCGAATCGGTTGTTCCGACCTACTTTTGGTGGTCCAAACCTGGAGATACTCCATGGTTGCATTGCCCTCGATGTTGTTAAGCTTCCTGAGAAGTTTTGTGTCGTTTCGACAACTTTTTCCTGTTTGCCTCTTGCAGGCTCTGTTGACCTAGGGTTTTTCCAGTCGTTCTTTCTCGAGCTTTGAGTGTTAGAAACCCATCTTCTATACTAGGGTAACCCACCTATAAGTTCTTGCAAGGTTTGGTTAGGCGGTTGTGCCACTACCTAGCATTCTACCGCATTCCCCGTCTGCTCTTGTTTCTTGGTTTTGGTAAGTTTTCGCGACAAAAGTTAATGATAAGCATCAAAAGCTTATGGCAACGAGTCTACCTCTCATGTCTGGTGTCCTCTGAGCTCTCGTAGCAGTCGTAGAAGGCTGTAGAAGGTTGGATGCTCCTGTGTGCTCTTTGCTCTCTCCAAGAAGGTAATAGTGGAAATGAGCTTGAAAGTGAAGTGAAAAATACTTAACTTCGGACTTCCCGGATCACTTGTTACCAAATTTGACATGTGCTCCCATCTCGTCGTGAAATGCACTTTAGGATTTGAAATTTCTCAATTTGGACTCCGTTTGACCTGTTTCTGAGAAATCTGTCCACTTTGCCAAAATTCTATCATTTCGGGCTTTCCGCAACTTTTCCCGAATTGTACTCAATTTTTACCATGGGTTGCTCTTGTCATTAGGATCATCACCATCTATTCTTTTGTTTTTTCTGATCTCGTTTCACCTGCTTTTTTATTTTTCTTTTACTTTTATTAAGAAAATCATAAAAAATAAAGAAAAATACCAAATTGAAGCCAAAAAATTCCAAACATACACAATAAATAGCTGGTAACTCGGTGTATATGAATATACAATTATTTGTGATTTCTGGACTTGGATTACCACTTTTTTCCACTTTTTAGCTCCAAAAACACTCTTATTTAGTGATATTTACACGTCTAGAGACCCAAATTCATCATTTAATCTCTTCTTGTTGCAAAACAAGGTATATAAGGGCATAAATATTATCAATATCCGCAATCAAACATAAAAATTGCAAAATCATGTAAGACACTGCCCTTGTAATATAATTTTTGTTTTTCTTTGTTTTTGGCGCTTGTAGCTGCTTTGTAACTCCTGTATACCTGTATACCTCCCCCCCTCCTAGTCTGAGTCCTCCCGGACGACTATGAAGTGTCTGTGGACGAAGCATTGTAGTTGTTTTGGTCATAAGTTGCCAATGCAATTGTAGAGCGATGATACAACAGTCTTTCCAATAAAGCTGCTCTTTGTTTGATTGAAGGATTGGTGGTCGGGTTTTGGGTTGGTTTTGGCACTTCGGTAGTAGAATCAGTACATGGATTCTTCTTTACTTTGTTGTTCTTTTTTACAATCCAAATCTGCTTCCGCTTCACTTGTGCTCGCCACAAACTCTGTGCGACCCAAACCTGCTTTGTTCTTTGTGTTGATTTCCTCGACTTGAAATACCTAGGAGTTTCCGTTGATTGTACTGAAGGGAGTTCCTGTTTATAAATCTTTGGGATCCAAATTTGCTTGCTATAGCTTTGTGCCGTCATGAACTTCTTTGGAATCCAGATCTGTTTCACTGTCCTTGATTGTCTGGAATCACTCTGTTGTCTGGTATTGAAGACTCTGTTTTCCACCTTTGTGTTCTCTGGCACAACCTTTTTTGGTCTCCATACCAACTTTGACTCCGTTTTTTCCCAAGGTTGAGCTGTTATATTATTGCTTGTCTTCCTTATTCACTGTTGAGAATTCCTCGTCGAAGAGTAATCCGGTTGTATAGAAACTTTTGGTTGCCATTGCTTCTTCTTTTTCTCTGGTTGTTGTTTACCTTTGTCTTTGGATTCGTCTTTTGGAGTTGGCTCTTCTCCTTTGGTGAACTTAACTGATTGACTTTCACCTTCGTATTTGATAAGCACTGATTTAGAACTCCAGTCAATCATTGCATTGTATTGCTTCTGCCATGGTTGTCCTAGCAATAATGGATGTTGTGTAGCTTGGTCTTCAACCACGTAAAACATATGAGGATACACATACTGGTTAATCTGTATATGTAAAACTGTGCATCCGACAGTTTTGATTGAATTCTCAGAGTAACTCTTTAACTCTTGCTTGGCAGTTTGTAGTTTAGTGTCATTTGTCAATTGTCTATACAAACTGAGTGAAAGTAGGTTAGCTTGAGCTCCTGAATCCAATAGTGCTCTGGCTTTGATTTGGTTGGTTCCTACTTTGCATTCAATGATGGGTTCTTCTTTGTCATTATCCATTTCTATTATACTGACTGCGTTTATTCGTATTGCTCCTTCATTGCGCTGTTCCTGACATAGTAGTCTTCTTTTCTCCATTCTTTCCTTCGCCTCGGCTTGCGCTTCCTCCAAAATCATTTTCTTTTTCTGGACACGCAGCTTTTCTTGATGTATTTTGAGAAGCATGTCTTGGGTTAGCGGCAAAAGATACTTTTTCACTCTGCGTCCACTAATCCAATTGGGCATTTCTTCTCCGTCTAATGTAGCAAGCTTGACGGCTCCACTTGGTGATAGATCTTTAATCACCAGAGGTCCCATCCCTCGCTTTTTAAGCTTCTTAGCATGCTGTTTCAGAGTGTAAACTAGGACATAGTCCCCAACCTTAAACTCTTTAGTCCGCACATGCTTATCAAAAAATTCTTTTGTCGCCTTTTTTGAGCGTAGATAGAAGCTACTGCTTTTAGGCGAAGCTCGTCTAGCTTTTCCAGGTCATCTATTCTATTAGAAAGCTCGTGCCCTGTCCACTCTAGATCCTTAGCCACCCTTAAGGTTGAAATCAAGAATTCTATTGGTAAGATAGCATTTAGCCCAAAAACCATGTTATATGGGGTCGTTCCTATTGATGTTTTATATGCTACCCTATATGCCCATAATGTTGAATGCAACTTCTGGTCCCAGTCAGTTCTCGACACAGATACAATCTTCGTGAGGACCGTGCATATGGTTTTGTTTGTTGCTTCAGCTTGTCCGTTTGCTTGTGGATGATACGGGGCTGATTTCCTATGGATTACCATGAATTCATCTAGAAGGATCTCTATCACTTCATTTATAAAATGTGTGCCTCGATCACTCACAATTTCTATTGGCAATCCATATCGTACAAAGACGTATTCATATAGAAATTGTGCCGTGGTCCTGGCATCCGCTTTTTGAGTTGCCTTTGCTTCGACCCACTTTGTTAGATAGTCTGTAGCCACAACGATGTATTGTGCATGAGTCTTATATGCAGGAGGTGAAATGGGTCCGACATAATCAATCCCCCATTTTGCAAAAGCTCTTGCCCCCATCATTGGTCTAAGCGGCATATCATCTCTTTTAAGTGGTACTTTGGTCCGCTGACAGTCATCACACCGTTTAACGTATTCCTCAGCGTCCATATGTAATGTTGGCCACCATATTCCTGCGGCTAAGACAAGTTTTGCTGTCTTATCACCTGAGAAATGGCCTCCACCTACTCCTCCATGAGCTTGCTCTAGGATTATCACATACTCAGTCTCTGATGCGCAAATCCTAAGCTGGTTGTCTTTACCTCTCTTATAGAGTTGATCTCCTATTAAAGCGTAATCTCTAGCTTCTGTCTCTACAGATTTCTGACGAGCTTTTGACGTTCCTTCTGGGAAAGTTCTATTTGTGAGATATTCAACAATATACTGACTCCATTCTGGAGCGATCATTATCTGATATAATGTCGAATACTCTGCTGGCGGTTTTGATGAACATACAATACATACAGTGACATATTCATGTACGCTTTCTTTCATTCCTGGCCAATAGACTCCCAATTGTAACAAATTCCTATATGTGTTCCTTCTTGAACAATGAAATGCACATTCCTGAACATGTGCTTCGCGCAGATATATATTATATTCCTCAGGATTGATGCATAGTCGTAAAACATGATCATTTCCCAATTGATACAACCTTCCTGCAACCAATTGAAGATTCTTGGATTGCTGAATAGCAATATGTTTCTGGTTTGTATTCTCTTCTATCGAACTCTCCTCCATAGGTTAATAGGTTAACGACATTTTGAGACCACTTCGGTATCATTTCTATGTTGAACAAGTACGCGTCTGGCATGTCGTCATCTACTCCTATAGGGTCTTCTCCATTCGTCAATCGCGAAAGATGATCAGCTCTAAGATGTGTTTTTCCTTTCTTTACTACTACCGTGAAGTCGAATTCCAGTAAGATAATGAACCATCTCACTATTCTCCCGGTATTGCATGGTTTATTCACTAGGTAGAGCAAGGCTTGGTGATCCGTAAAAAACACAAACTTGTTGGCTAGAAGATAATGCCGAAATTTCTTCACAGCATATATCATTCCTAATCCTTCTCGCTCTGTTGTGGTGTAATTCTTCTCTGCATTGTTGAGCTGTCGACTGGCGTAACAGATAGGAAAATCCATGTTTCCTTCTTCTGGCTGAGCCAGAATGCATCCTATTGCATATGCCGAAGCATCTATATGCACATGGAATATCTTCTCCCAATCTGGTGATTTCAAGACTGGAGCAGTAATGAGTGCCTCTTTCAATTTCTTGAATGATTCCTCACACTCCTCTGTCCATTCAAAGTTCACTATTAGCCTGTAAAGTGGTTGGCCTATTATAGCGTACATGTAAATGAATCGTCTATAATATCCGCAATGTCCCATAAAGCTCTGTACTTGTTTCGCATTGGTTGGTCTAGGCATATCCACTATAACTTTTATCTTCTCTAAATCCGTGGATATTCCGTTTTGTGAGACAATATGTCCCAGAATTCTACCCTGTCGGACCATAAACACACATTTCTCAGGATTGAGACAAATGCGATATGTCCTACATTTCTCAAATACTTTTCTTAGGTGTTCTAGATGCTCATCTCTCAGAAGAGAATGTACACATAAGTCATCCATGTATATTTCTAGAAACAACCTTAAGTATTCTTTGAAAGCATGCGTCATCAGCCTCTGGAAGGTTGCGGGAGCATTGGTTAGACCAAAAGGCATAACCCGATAAGCATAAATTCCCCACTCCGTTGCAAAAGCTGTTTTATGTTGATCTTCCAGTGCTATGGCTAGCTGGTTATATCCTGAAAAACCATCAAGAAAAGAGTATGCTGTTTTCCCTGATACACGCTCTAGAACATGATCAGTTATCGGCAGGGGATAATTGTCCCTGATTGTTGCAGCATTCACTTTCTTTAAGTTGACCACACTCGGAGTTTTTCGTTCTTCTTGGGTACTACCACAATCGGAGATACCCAATCGGTGTGTTCAATCTCGTATATGAATTCAGCTTCCATTAGCTTATCTATCTCTTCTTTGATTCGCTTAGCAAATGTATCATTATATGTGTATGGTCTCTGTCTGCTAGGCTTTGCGTCTTGTTTCAGTGGGATTGTGTGTTGGCATATCGATGGGTCAACTCCCTTTAAGTCCTTATAAGACCATGCAAACACATCCCTATACTCTCTGAGAAGACTCAAAAGTCTCTCTTCCTCGCCTGGAGACAAATCTGTGGCTATGTACACCGGTCTAGGTGTCTCACCTGGAGCTGCTAAATCAACTTTTTTTGCATCCTCCGGTCCGTCATAAGATTCGTTCTCCTTCTCTCTCGAATAGGTTGGGTTAATACCACCTTCCTATCCTCTATTGTGAATTTCCTATAGTGAGAGGGAACATCCATGTTTTCCTTGATTTTGGCGTTTTCGTCCTCTCCACTCTCAATTTCTGTCGTCCAAACTTCTTTCAGAGTTTTCTTGAGCTCTCTGTACTTGTTTCTACGTTCTAACTTGGACTCCGTGTGTTCTCTGTTGCGCTTGTTCTTTTCTGATTTTTCTGTTTCAGTTTTCGTTCCATTCCTTTGAACTTGATTTCTTGAGCCTCTTTTGTCTTTTCGTAAGCTCTTTTGATCATTGCCTCTCATTCTTCCAGAAATCTTGTCCTTAACACAATCTTCCGCCTTTACTAGCATTAGGAATTGATTTTTTCCTCTTATTCTAGGCATCGGATTGGTTCTAACCCCCTTTGTTTTTCTCTTTGCTCTATAGCGTTTCTGGCGTTGTTTAGTTTGGTTCGGAAAATCATAAAATCGGACATCCGTTATAGTTTCTTCGTTTCCGCTTGAATTGTCCGTTGACTCGTTGTCTGCTTCATTTCCCCACTCTGGATGATCGGGAATGTCGTGAAACACCTCTTCTTCATCTTCCTTTTCCAGTGTATCGTTCTTTTCAGTTTCTTTTTCGAGTACAGTTCTCAACATGAAGTACGGAACCACGTCGTACCCGTCCTTGTCGCAAAATTTCGTTGTGGGACCATCCGGAATTGCACAAACATCTAGGGTTGCTAGAATGTGTGTCCATTCTAATGGTTCAAGCGTGTCCTCTGGAAAGGGTTCTCCTATATAAGTTTCGTCTTCGATAGCCCTTTCTAAAACATATTCTTCTCGCCTCAGACTTCCACATTTCGAGGCTCCACACATCCATAACTCCTTGGGCTTACCTAACCAAGCTGGAAATTCGGATCCCGCCAAAGTAGCTGAATCAAACTCCTCTACCGGTGTTCGGTTCACATCTTTGTAGCTATGGTCTTTCAGGTTCACACGTGTAGTGGTTTCCATATTTCTCAGGTATATGTGATCGTAGCCCCAATCTTGGACCATTTTCAACTGTCTCATGAATGGTCTTCCCAATATGATATCATAGTTATTCTCCTTGCCAAAATCGACAATAGCAAAAGTATGTTCGTATTCAATGCCGCAAGAAGTCACTACGACTTTCTCTAATAACCCCATAGGTTTCTCCATGTGTCCATCTGCTAATTGGAGTTTCAACCTAGTCTTCCTTATTGCTGGTTTCCCCCATTTTTTCCAGATTTCTTTTGTAGCAATGGCTACCCCAGCTCCGCTGTCTAGTATTGCCATCGTGTTCACTCCTTGGAATTCAACTGGTAAGGTTGTATTCCCCTCTTCACCTTCGCAATACTCTCCGACCTTGTTTAAGGGTACAGGCTTAGCGTTCTTTTGTGGTTTACTCAGCTCTTGTATACCCTCTTGCAGTCTCGATGTTGGGTCTTTTATCCCAAATTTCTCCAAGCATTTTCCTACAGTGGTCCACATATGTGGTCTTAGCCTCAAAAGCTCAGCTAGAGTGATAGTGCATGTCACTGGTGTTGACAAGATCTCTATCAATCCTTGCGAGTCCATGACTTTTTCTGATGAGATTCTTCGTGAGGGAAGTGCTCTAATCTCGGATTTTGCTTCATACTCTCCTAAGTATGAAGGTAAGGTATTCAGTGAATGAGGTTTGCTCTCCATTGTTCTAACAGAGCCCCCATCTCCCCAGTAAGATTGCAGATCCAAGTCCACTTGAGATCCTGCCTCAAATTCCACTATGGGAGGATTCCTGATGTCCTTTTCCCAATTTGTCTGATTAGCTTGGCAACTTAGCTCGTTTGCAAAGTTTGCCTCTCTCACTTGTTTCCAAAATTCATTGTAATCCTCATCTCTTCCGTAAGACCTCTGTATGACTGGATGAAAACTCTCTATCTCCTGATCGGTTGTGTTCAATACTATGCGGTCATCCTTGTGTGTATTTTCAGGCTTTTGTGCACTGGGAGTCTTTTCAGCTACCCGTGAAATGATAGTCTCTTGCTGAATTGGGTTTTCCGTTCCACAATTCATTGTTTCTTTTGGTGGTTCTAATAAGGCTTGTGCAGTCTCGATCATTCTCTGGCACATTTCAAGTCTCTGCTTTTCCAATTCCGCGTTTGGGTATGTCATCCACCTCTGTTCTTGTGTTTGGTTGTTCTTTAACCTAGCTTCGTAAGCTCTCATCAGTGCGTCCAATGGTTCGTGTACTTTGTCGACTAGCACTGATCCCCCTGAGCTTAAGCTCGTTGTTTCTTTGATACTCTTTTGTTTCGTTCTTTCCGGGCTCATCTCTCGTTTCCCGTTTTGACTCTCAAGTTTTTCTAATCTATCTTTAGTTTGCTTTAGTTCCTCAGCTAGAATAGCGTCTTCACGTTCTTTTCTCAACTTCATGCGTGCTTTTCTAGCTTTCCATGTGTTTCTCTGACTCCGCGGTCCTTGACTAACCACTTCAGTCGCTAACTTTCCATTCTCAGGTTCTCTAGTGGTTTTCTTAGCTTGAGCTCTAGTAACAACTTGCGTTGGTATCAGAGTTTCATTTTCAGACCCACTGCTGGTAGGAATAGTTTCTAGCATATTCAATGTCGTCTTTTGCACTTTGTTTGGATTCTTTGAACAATCCTCAATGAAGTGAGTAACCCCACACTCAGTGCAATAAGCGTTAATTCTAATGATTTCCGTATGTGGACAAACATTCATCAGATGGTCACCTCCACACTTGTAACAGGGTCCTAGTGCTGGTCTTGGTCCCATTTGATTCGTCCTTTGTGGATAGGATGGTCTTTGTCCTGTTAACCCTCCATGAGCTATGAACATCAATGTTCTTGCGTCCAAATTGTATCTCTCTTCATCAGAAGCACTTGTAACTGTTGGTATTCCAACATTCCCAATCATGCCCCATGGTTCTGGTTGTTTGGGTTCTTCTGGTGGGTAATACACAGTTGGAGACATGTGTGCACCAGATTCTTCATAATAGGCTTGAACAGGCACTAAGGCTTGTTCTTCCTGATTCTCTAAGGTTGGTGCATATCTAATGCCCACTGGTCTTGCTCCTGGTAAAGGTGGTTGTTGTCCCAATACCGGTTGCGGTCTTTCTATCCCCATAGGTCCTGGTACATTTCCCGTTGGGTATCGAGGTACTGGATGTACTTGAGGTGGTGCTAATTGAGCAGGAGGTGCATACTGACGCTCCCTTACATACCCTTTGTTGTAATAGCACTCCTCTGTTGGATGGTTTGTCCATTTTTGTTCAATAGCACACCATTTCAGTGTTTTTGGCAATGGTTTTTGGTATGGTGCCATCCTTTTTAGAGCATCTTCTATCATTTGCTCTACATTTGGCATGGTTGTTGTTTGAACATTCTTTTTAGTGGTAGTCTCGCTCGCTACGGAGGAGGAGCTACTGGATGCAAAATCTGTATCCGCTGACACCTCTCCATAAACCGTACAGTTATCCACTAAGTACAATGCCTCTCTCGTTACTTGCTCGAAACTTGTACAAGCTTTCAAGTGCAAGTCCTTCTTGAGAGTGTCGTTTCTCAGTCCCTCAATAAAGAGAACAGATAGTCTGTCATCTTGTGGTCGTTCACGTACTGGACATCTCTCAATGTATTGTTTGAAGCGAAGTGAAGCTTCCTTCACTTTTTCGTGTTCTCTCTGTTTAAAAGCATATATTTGTGAGACCGTATTGTGCTTAATCCCTCGTTTTGAGAATTCCTCAGCAAACTCTCTTAGCAAATGGTCAATGTCATGGAATCCCCCTATGTTCAGTGGTTGAAACCATGTCAATGCCGTACCTTCTAGAGTAAGACCAAATCCCTCGTATTGTGTATGGAAATCTGTTATCTGCTCAGCTCTTAAGACTTGCTTAAAGAGTGACACATGTGCATACGGATCTCCTGAACCACCATACTTCTTTGGCATACACTTGGCTACTTGAGATGGTCTCATACGTCTATGGTCTGCTACCAATCTCATTGCTCCTGTGTCCCGGCTAAAGCTTTCTCTAGCATCATGGACTTCATGGGTTACCCTTGTCGGTTCCCCTGCCCTGAATCTACTACTAGGAGGTAAATGTGATGGTTCCGCTTCGAACCTTGGACCTGGAGTGGTATATGTGGGGATTGGAACTGCACTACCTCGATTCGTATCCATTGACTCTCTGGAATGTAATGATCCCATTGGTCCGGGCTTCGAGTACTGAGGTTGACTGAAAGAGTCAGCAACCTGAGTTCTTTGTCCTCCTGTCGTCATTGGGTTTTGCACTCCATTTGTTGGTGCTGGTCTTTGTGAGCTAAAAGTAACATAATACTGATGTAGTGGTCCCCCAAAGTATGTATATCCTTCTAATTCTTTCTGGCCCATTGTTGAGTATTGCCTCCCATACTTGTCGTAAGCGGCAATTTTCACTTCCGATCCCTCTGTGTAGGTAAAGACATAAAGTCTTTTTTGGTCTGTCAACTCTCCGGTGTAGGGTTCTTCACATCTATAATAGAGATCTTGCTCCCCATTATTATATTTGTATAGCCCCACATAGATGTTATCAGTGTTGATCCTTGTAGTTTCATTCTCTCTTCTTAACCTCGCATCAGGGAAGTTCATTATTGGTGCTTTCTCCTCAAGTTCTTCATCTACTTTGGCTTTGGTGCCCATCAATCCCCACTTGTCCACAATGTTAGGGTTTAGGACTACCAAGTACATGGTACCCTCGTCATCTAGATATCTATCTCCGCTATAGCTCACAGGCACTAAGTCCTTGAACTCACTAGGTCTCTCCTCTATCTTTACACAATAGCGGTCCATTCCATCTTTGTAGATCTTGGCACCTTGCTCATTGTCGTACTGGTATTTTATGAACAATAGCTTCATTGTGGCGGAAGGGTTTGATGATCCTGCTGCCATATTTTCTCTGTTGTTCAGGTTCAAGTGTTCCAAGTGTTCGGTGAAAATCTCGTAAGATCTCTCCGAAGAAGTATCAGAAACACTTCCTTCAAAGATCGGCTCTAATGGTTGCACCCAACTTTGGTTTACACTTCCCTCGGTTGATATGACACTTGCTTGTTCCCCTTGTTTTGGTTGGTTATTCTGGAGATTCCTGCCCGATCTCAAATTCATCAATTCCCCTAAAGGACTTTAACTTTTCCGTCTCGGCAATTTGTTTTCCCCAAGTTTTTGTGGTCAGAATTGATCCAAACTGATTGATACTTGGTCAATTGTTTAATCTTGTCAGTTGGACAACTTCTGTTTCATCAAGTGAGAATTTTGTTGCAGTTATGCTGAAAAAGACATTATACGCGTATGATGTCTTTTTTCACAGATTTGGAGATATTGGCCACTTATGCTCTTTCCACTCACAAAATTCAGTTTGAACTCTGTTTGAGCAAGTTATGGCTAATTTAGGCTTTTCTTGGCAATTTTCCGCTTTTGACTTGTTTTGGGTCAATTGTGATCCAAATGGGATGAAACTTGAAATATAACCTCTAGACAGCTATTACAATGGATCTGTGTTGGCAAAGTATCAAAATATGTCCAAAATTAGGTCAAAGACATCATACGCGTATGATGTCTTTTTCATCAATTTGGGTCAAGACTTGATATTTTGCTTTCTACAGTGTTTGTAACAATCTTGTCAGGTCAGATATCAAAAATAAGCAGTGGATGTGCTAAAAGACATTATACGCGTATGATGTCTTTTGTCCCAGATTTTGACTATTCTTGGTTTTAAGCCTTCTCCAATGTTTATAATTGAGTTTCAAGTGTTTTTGTCAGGTTTGAATGTAAAAACAAGATCTGAATCCAAAATTTCCTATTCTTTGCGTTTCTTGGACTCCGACTTGTCTTTTTGGGTTTCTTTGAGTGTTAATGCTCTTGTTTTAAGTTGAAATTAGGGTATAACCCCCCTTTTGAACACTCTGGTAAAGTCAAAATTTTGTTTTGGTCTCTGTTTGGTCATTTAGACATCATACGCGTATGATGTCTAAAGTTGCAGATTTCCAGTTTTTTGGCACAGAATCCTTCCTAAAGCTTTCTCAAGTGCTCAGCAACTCCCAGATACACAGAAAATTTCTCTGACTTTTGTTTATTGCAAGTTTCACTACTAACTCGACGGTTTAGTGATCTAACATGCAATCAACCATATCAAGCAAATACTCCAATGATTACTAGCTCTAGATCAGGATCAAATGAAGTCCTACCTAAGCTATTCCTAATCATAAAATGGGTTTGGTAATTGTGATTTTAAAGAGATCCACTGCCACTCACGGACTAGCAAATTCTTCTTCTATCAACAACTACTCAACACCAACAAAACAACAAACAAATCTAAGCTAAACTAAAAATACTGTCAACACGGAAGACCCAGGAATACCCCACTTCCTAGTATCTCTCGAGATCTTCGGAGTCCACCACTCCTAGATCTTTTCTAACTAAAGTATACAAAGTAGTTTATACGACTCACCTCGTAGGATTAGTCTAAGGTCACCTACTTAGGGCTCTCGTCCCCGGCAGCGGGCCAAATGTTAAGGCGGTTACGCCGCTAGCGGAAGCTAAATAGCGAGAACTCAACCAACAACAGAATTTGTCAGACGAGGACGAGCTTGACCCGCAGGCGCATGGAAACAACTAGGTGGGTGTCAAATCACCTACTCGACCTTCTAATGACAATCACTACTAAGGAAATCAAATCTAAGTTCTAAAATACGCAAGTGACTGAAATCCGTACTACGAACGAATGCTATACGAAACAGGATCTAGAATCATTGAATCGATCTCAAACTCAAGGGGAAGTCTATACACTAGGTAAGAACAACACCCTAAAGACTTGAACTGCAAAATCAACCTATAACCACTCCGTGCGGTAAACGCGTATGAAGACAGGCCGAAAAATACAGGTGACCGAAACTTGACCCGATGGTACTAATGTGTAGCTCTACTCGTTGTGGTTCTATAGATATGCTGCACGCTCCATTCCGACACACGAGTTGGAAGAAAACTCACACCGAAGCTCGTAGGAACTTACCACACATAGAAGCCGATAGCGCGCACTCTTGGTATCTGTGCGTAGCTCTCGCCGTTGCTAACACAATGGCGGTGTCGCTTCTCCAATGGCGGCTCCGTAGCTCGCGTAGCAAGTAGATAAGACTCTCTCTCTCTCTCTCTCTCTCTCAGACACAGTCACGGCGCTCAAAAACTCACTTTGATTAATAATAAAATCTCCCTTTAGGTTACAAAAACTTTGGCTTATATACCTCAGCCTTGGAGAGTGAGAACATCTCTAACTAATTACATCAGCAAGTGAAATTACTTCGGAATTACAAGCTGGAAACTCAATTGAGTCCCGTTACTTAATGAATGGCTCCAATCAAAATCAATGTCGGAAAGACATTTATTACAATCAATGGTTACAAAAATGATGAGTGTGAGAAAAAATGTGGGTGTGATCCTCTGCTGGCTCAACACAGAGAAACACACACAACTTGGAGAAGACGAAGGAAGCTCAAGGCACACCATAGAGAGTGTTACTTAGTGTGCAATGGAAAGATTGATAGCCCTAGAGTGATGGGCGTATATACTATGCACGGGGGAAAAAACCTCCTAAAGAGGAGAAAATGCCCCGACGGTCCTAGTGTGTTCACACACATCACTACCACATGTATATGGTAACAAATCCCCCCTGGAGTGATGCGGTGAACGAGAGCTGGCGCATGAGTAAAGGGAACTGCCATGCCCTGAGGACAGGATCAGTCCACAAAGGGGAGTAAGCCCAAAGCTTTGTGGAAAGCTTCAATCTTCTCACGAGACAATGCCTTTGTGAAAAGATCTACAAGGTTGTCTTGTGTTGGCACATAAGCCAAGCTGATCTCTCCTGCTGAGAGGCTCTCCCTGACATAGTGGTAATGCACCTCAATGTGCTTTGTGCGAGCATGAAAAAATGGGTTCCTCGTAACTGCCAATGCGCTCTGACTGTCAGTGTAGATAGTGTTGGCAGTGTCCTGTCCAACACCCAAATCAGCCATAAGGCGTCTGAGCCATACACACTCAACCGTAGCTGTGAAGACTGCCCTGTACTCAGCCTCACAACTCAAAGTGGCCACAGTAGGTTGCTTCTTGCTCAACCATGATATACATGAACTGCCAAGCATGAAATAAAAACCACTTGTGGACACTCGCGTGTCAAAACAACCAGCCCAATCTGAGTCCGAAAAAGCATGTAAGTCTGGCGGAAATGATCCCTCTTTGGGATAAAACAAGCCAAGATGTAAAGTGCCACTAAGGTAGCGGAAAATTCTCTTGACAGCCTGCCAATGCTTAGACCCTGGGCTATGCATAAATCTGCTGACTTGTGAGACTGCAAACTGAATATCCGGCCTCGTGTTGCATACATAAATGAGGCACCCAACAACAGTTTGGTAAAGAGTGACATCAGCAGGATCACCAACATCATGTAGACACAACTTCAAACCTGTTTCCATGGGAGTGGCAATATGTTTGCAATCCTCAAGTCCAAACTTCCATAACAATGTCTCTATGTAACTTTTCTGACACAAGGCAATACCCCCATCACACTGCTTAAACTGTATACCCAAGTAATGATGCAACATCCCCAAATCTTTCATCTTGAAAGTAGCATTCAAATCAGCCTTAAATTCAGCAATATATCTCTCATTTGTCCAGTGATCAGCAAATCATCAACATAAAGAACCACAATGAGAAGTACATCACCCTCATGCTTTACATACAATGTGCTTTCTGTTGGACTGTTACGAAATCCTTGTTTGACCAAATGAGTGTCAGCTTTCTCATACCAAGCACGAGGAGATTGCTTCAACCCATACAAAGCCTTGTTACATTTGCACACTTTGTCCTCTTGTCCTTTTATGACAAAACCGCGAGGCTGCGTTACATAAACTTCCTCAAATATGTCACCATTCAAGCAAGCAGTAACAATGTATGATTGATGTACATCCCAACCAAAATGAGCTGCCAATGCACATAGAAAATGCACAGTAGTCATACGACAAGTGGGAGAAAAAGTCTCTTCATAATCTATTCCTTTTTGCTATGCATAACCCTTATCAACAAGTCGAACTTTATGGCGATCGATCTCACCATCCGGCTTGCGTTTCAACTGGTAAACCCACTTCGTACCAATGGAATTTTTGCCAGGAGGCAAATCACATAAAGTCCATGTGTCATTTTCTATAAGTGCATCATATTCTGATTGCATGGCAGCCATCCAATTTTCTGAATTTTGTGCTTCATCAAAAGTCAGAGGCTCCTCAACATCATGTAAGCTAGACACAGCCAAAGCATAACAATCTGATGCATAAGATGCATGGCGAGATCCTGAACGAGTATGACTAGACAAAGGTGCATCCAATTTACTGTCACGCAAAGTGTGCACCAGCCATTTTGGCATACCTCTAGCCTGCTCATTTTCAGCCCTTTCCTCATCAAGTACATCATGTACATCTGCATCAGTAATAGGCTGTTCTAAAACATTTTCAGAAACCCCCATAGGCTGTACATTTGCCTCATTGGAACTTACATTCGTATTTCCACCACTGAAAAGAGGCAACAAAGTGTCATAAATGTCATGTGAGCTTACATTACTGTCTCTAGTACATGACAACAAGGGCTGAACAGAATCTTCCACAAACACTACATCCCGAGAAACCAGAATACGTTTTGTTTGCGGATGATACAACCTGTAACCTTTGCTTTCAGCACTATAACCAACAAAAATACATTTGACAGCACCAAAGCATAGGCCAAACAGCCAAAAACACGCATGTGCTCAATAGAAGGCTTTCTATCATGCCATGCTTCATATGGAGTAATAGAGTGCAAAGATTTTGTAGGACACCTGTTAAGTACATAAGTGGCACACATAATGGCCTCAAGCCAAAAAGAATGCGGCAAAGCTTCACTTTTGACCATACATCGTGCCTTTCCGTCAGTGACCTGTTTTTCCTCTCAGCAACACCATTTTGCTGAGGTGTATAAGGCATTGTACATTGGTGTTTTATCCCACGACTAGCAAGAAATGCATTAAATTCATGAGACATATACTCCCCCGCTCGATCGGAAAGGAGGGTGCCCATAGTACATATCGAGACATTTTCAGCCATAGCCAGAAATTGTTTGAAGCACATAAAAACTTCGGACTTCGCCTTAAGCGGAAATACCCATGCATGCGTGGAGTAATCATCAATGAAAGTCACGACGTACAGGTAATTGCCCAAGGACGGAGTTTGCATGGGTCCACAAACATAACTATGCACAAGCTGCAACCTGCATGTGGCCCGAACTGAACCATCCTTTGGAAATTTAGAACGCTGCATCTTACCCAAAATACAGCCTTCACAAACATGTTTGACAGGTGCTTCAAGAGGTGGCGAAGAAGCAACCATATCAGATTTCTGCAAACACAGCAAACTGGCAAAATTCAGATGACTTTCTGAGACATGGACCTAATTTGAGGTATAAATGTGAAAATTTTACCTCATACTGCAGGGATTTTGGTATACTTGGTGCACATGTTTGTACGACAATAGTTCTTCTCTTTGAGATTCAGTTGGAATGGATTTGAATCACATACCTGTGGAGCCTGGGGTGTGCAGAACCAGGCCGAGGGCAAGGGTGATCTGCTCGGTGGTGCGGGCTTTAGGATCACCATGGGATTGGGAGCCGAGAGCAGCCTAGCTATAGGAGGTCGAGAGCTGCATGAAGATTGGGGTGGCCCAAGGCTAGTAGCTAACTGGTGATGAATTGCAAGGAACCAGAAGGGAAGGGAGCACCTGCGGGAAGGTCGAGTGGATGATGTAGAGGGCTTACAAGGGAGAGTGGTCTGGAGAAAGCTAGATTCAGAAGGGGAGAGTGCCATCACTTGGCAGGACGGAGGGGCCACCGTGTGTAGGTAACGGGAGGTGGCCATGAGCAGTTAAAGCAGGGAAGCAACAGAGAAGAAAAGAAGTCTAGTGGCAAGGTCGAAGGTGGGAGACCTCCAAGAGGAGAAGAAGAGGGACAAAAGCTGCAACTGAAGAGGGGCTGCTACTGTGGATCAAGTGGGGGGAAGCTCGAGTACATGATGGGAAAGAGGAGCAACATTGCATGGGAAGAGGGTTCAAGGGAGATAGCATCCAGGAGCGCGTAAAAGGGGGAGCTGCAAGTGTTATATTACAGAGAGGAGGAGAAGGTATGGGAACTTGGGATCACAGGGGATCTGGAGATGGTGCAGGGTGGCCACTTTGGTAGCGCTGCAAAGGCCAACATAAGGGGGCTGCATAAAGGAGAGCCGTCTACAGGGCAGCCACCAAGGGCTAAGAAGGACCGTGAGTTGGAGACTTGGCCTGCAAGGTTGTAAGCGGGCTACAATCATGAGGAGGGAGGATGGCTCCAAAAGAAGCACGCCAGAGGAGGGTCACCTTGGGGTGTTGAGAGTAGCGCTACATAGAGGGAGATAGGGAAGCTGGTTGATGATAAGAGAACTTCAAGAATCATGAAATGGCCGACAAAGTGCAGCATTAGGCAAAATTTGGACTCACAAAGGGGCCCTTTAAGGAGTTTGACTTTACCTCTCTCTACCAAAACGGGCGCATGGATAAATTTTTGCAAACAAACTCCAAAGTTGGCGGAGGTTTGACAGTTAGAATGTCATCTTCAAGCTCTATCTACTGATATATAGCACGCCATGAGATTCCTCATATTTTAGAAGATTCTTTTTTTAATTCACCTATGATGTGACAACTCTGTCAGAATCTAAGTGAATCAAAAAAAGAATCTTCTAAAATATGAGGAATCTCATGGCATGCTATATATCACTAGATAGGGCTTGAAGAGGACATTCTAACTGTCAAACCTCCGCCAACTTTGGAGTTTGTTTGCAAAAATTTATCCATGCGCCCATTTTGGTAGAGAGAGATAAAGTCAAACTCCTTAAAGGGCCCCTTTGTGAGTTCAAATTTTGCCTAATGATTAAGGAGGCGATTTCTCAAGTGTTGAAGGACGCCACTTGAAGGGGAGGGAGTTGTCCAAGAGCTAGGACATTTGAATGTCAAGGTGGCCAAAGGAGAAGCTAATTGAGCCGGTTATAGCCCTCTTATGTCTCATAGCTGTGTTATCTCTTAATTAAGCCATTAAACCTATCTTTTAATTGATCCATAGTTATCACTCTCTCGCCTCACAGTCATAAAGCCCTCATAATCATATTGCCATAGCTTTCTTTCATGGAAAAGCGTGTTCAAAGTAGGGTTTTGTAAAAAGATCTGGGCATAAATAGTGTTGGGATCATGTCTTTTGGGGTATTGATCACCTGGTCTGTTGGTGCTTCTACTCTCGTCTCTCCTCTATACACGAGATAATCACCTCTTTGCTATGTTTACGCCATCTCTACAATATATACTCCCATAGCCAAGCACCACACGTGTTCTTGGCTACACAAATTACACTCTGACATTTTTGGTGAACCCGATGTGAAACAGCCGGGGTGAGAGATTGGAGGGATGGCAAAGGAAGTGCAACGACTCTATGCACATATGAACGACAAAGAACTTTTGGATATTTTGGATGATGCACTTGAGGGATTTCGAGCCCCATATTTCTCGATTGATGCAAACCATGTTGCATATGAAGAAGAGTTGATGCATATGCTCGATGAGGCTCTAGAGGGTTTTGTGCCGATTTCAGACGTGCTACTTTCAGATGCTCGGACCTCTTCATCTAGAGGGGGTGATGCTGAATTCTTGATGTATACATCATTGATAGAGATGCTTAGCTCTATGATGCATTCCTTTGACCTAAGTGAGAAGCCTATTACCTATGAATGTATGCAGCTATGTGGGTACCTGATACATATGTTATATGGGTGGTTGTTACCATTTGATCCAGGAGGTTATCATGGTGCACCTCCTTTAAGATGCTTGATGTACATGCCTTGGGACCCTGGAGGATATTGAAGTGCAGATTAAGGTTTCAAGGGAATACACTTGTTCTTCTTTGTAGCAGATTGTGTGACAGTGGGTTGTTAGCCCTCACGGACACCCTATCACCTTCGACGGACGCATATTATTTATTTGATTGAGTCATGGACCGGGCTTGCCGATCCAATAGGTGTGTAGGTGATCACCAAGGAGAGGTGCACCACTTATCTTATTTTTGTAGTAGTTTTGCATTGATCGGCCACTGTGGACGTCCATGCGTGAATGGGTCAAACTCTTATAAAAGGTCCATTTGACCTAAAGATCCTCATTCTTGGAAGTGTAAGCTAAGAAGTGCTCTTGCTCCATCTTTGTCTCCTTCTCCTTCGTGTGCTCACATGTGTATGTGTGTGTGTATGTGCTTGAGAGAGAGAGAGAGAGAGAGAGAGAGAGAGAGAGAGAGAGAGAGAGAGAGAGAGAGAGAGAGAGAGAGAGAGAGAGAGAGAGAGAGAGAGAGAGAGGGTGTGTAATCGAGCATTGTGGTGGTATCGGTGTTGGCTCCTTCTTCTTTGCAGCACAAGATCCTTCACGATGGAAGCATTGAGTGGTGAGTGACACACCATTGTTTGTTTGAGCTTGCTAGGACTCTCTAGTTGTGTGCTTGCAGCCTTTCTAGGCTCGCACACAGTGCACAGACAAGTTCCCAGCTTTTGACACATGTGACAAAGTGCATATTTTTGGCACCACTGCCAAGGACTGCCTTGCATTAAGCTTGAGGAGCACTCAGTGCTACCTCTGGAAGCCTTTCTTCCATCTCTTTTCATGCTTTTGTCTGAGTTTGTGTGAGAACTATTAAGTGAATGTAATGCGTAGTTTTAGTAGGTTTTTTTTGTACGCTCTGCAAGTGCTACATTGTACTTGTTTTTGTTATGTTTGTTAGATCTGTAATGTGCAGGGTTAACATATCTGTTAGTTAGTGTTTAGACCAGTAATGTGTACTATACAGAGAGCAGTAGAGTAGACAGTGAGAAGGTTGATTGTCTGTGAGTGTGCAGCTCTGTGTTAGACAATGTGTTAGCATAGATAATTAGTTTTAATTAATTGTGTTAGCTATGTGTTAGCTGTAAGGAGGCTAGACAGAGTTAGACAGAGCTACTGTGTGTGCGTGTGAGCTCGATGTCCATGCGCAACATTATCCATTGAAAAAAAAGATTTTTTGAAGAAAGTTTTAAAAAAGAAATTGAAAAAAAACGCTCAAAATATTTGAGAGAAAAAGAAACTCAAAATAGAAAAGAAAATTTTAAAAAACCGTATCTCAAAAGGAAGGATTGGGATCATTCTCCGAAGCCGGAAGTCCGTGCGTGTGCCCGTGCCCTAGCCTAGGTCCATGTTTCAATCCTTAGTCTTATGATATACTATACACACTACTTTATATATAAAGACTAGGACCTCAAGTGAAGGGAGGGCATGTGGGACAAGTTCCTCAAGTCCTCCACCATTCCCTTCACACTCATCCTTTGGACTTACTAATTCTAGCTCTCTTCCCACCTAGGAAAAGACTAGTTTTAGGATTCCGAGGGCTGTACGTAACCGAATCGGGGGTTGTAAAGCACGACATGTCTTCTTAGCCAAGGCGCTCATTTTGAGCTATCACACGCCATATTTTATGGCTTGGTTAAAAAAGGGACCAAAAATAATAAAAAATTTGGGTTGTAAACACCTAAAAAACTAGGTGAGTGGCCTTCACGGGCACTCACCAAAACTTCTAGAGTGTTGATGTCACATGCACATACGCTTTAGTCGTGCACTAGAGCACGAGCACATAGAGAGTGTCTCCATTTACGTAGGCACTCATTATTCCTCTACCTTAGGCTCTAAGGCCCTTAGTAGGAACCCAAGGTAGTACCACTCAGGACCCACATATTGCATCTAGTGGCTCTTTCTCTGACTACGACATCATGGAGGGTTACCCAATTCCTAATATTGATAGCTCAAGCCAAGAGATGCATGCCATGGACCCACGGTTTGGGCCAAGCCTGCTTAGCCGCTTGAAGGAAATTTTAGTAGAGCCACTCGCTTCGAACATGGACTTTATGATGTAAATGAGAGGGGTGGGGAAGTAAATTCTCCATTCATGACCAGCGTAGACCCCATGCTCCTGGAGAGTGTGCACATGAATACTCGATTCACTGCACCCCCTGACTCTTCAGAGCTATTCCCCTCAGAGGTTATATTACCTGATGGTAGAAGCATTGCCAAAGTGCAAGAGGTTGAGCGGTATATCATTGTGGCTAAGGAAAAGGAAATCGAGAGCTTATGTAGGGTACAGCAAAGGAGAGAGTTAAAAGAAAAAACCCCTATGTCAACATCCATGCCAGGCAAGCAATCGAGTGATCCTGAATTAGCGACCACTAAGGGTCAACCCATAGAGAGCCACATTGCATCTAGTTCAAAGGACACCCCTAGCACCTCAATCCTAGATGGAGTGATCCTAAACAAAAACTGGGAGTGTGAACTACAAATGGAGACTTTAACCGACCTATACACAGGTCACACCTATCACGTGGGTTGGTTAGATATCCTACAATCCACAACGGGTGCAACCAGTGTAGAGGACCAACAATAAGGAGTTTGTGAGGTCATCCATAGGGTCTCAGTGCAACCTGAGCCCACAAGTGATAGCTTTACCTTTCCAAGTCTAGATCATCTTTCTCTTGATGACACCACGCCTATCATCCCTACCGGAGTGATGGGCATGCCAAGAAACACGTTATGGATCTCATTTGTTAGTAGAGCACTGCTACATGGTAGCTCAATGCCTGCAACAATACCTACAAGTGTGTACCAATTGTATACACCTATGGGTCCTCGTGAGCATGTAGCTCCTACCCCTCCCATCGTTTCAACAACTTATGCTCCACAACCACAACACCCAAGATCTTATTTCAATGGGACCATACCACCTAGCATTACCATGTCACATCCGACGTTTGCTATGCCTAGGGCCACACATATGAACTTTGGGCCACCACATGTCACAACACCGTACCAAACTTGGAACCCAAGGGCTTCCTACACACGAATCCCAATGCCAACTCCCCTTCCACATGCAGTCCCGAGAGCACCTGTCCCCACTACATCTGCTCACTTAGGTGACTTGGCAACCTTTGCTCAAGCTATTGGTCGATTCATTGCTAAAAATATGCGTAACACGCTTGATAGAGAGCCTAGAAGTAAGGCAGTGCAAATAGTCAAGCTCACACAAAAATTTAGTGGAGACAGGGATGTGAGAAAGCATATCAAAGTATTTGAGCAAATATGCGATTCCCTAGGAGAACACAATGATCTGCATAAGAGTAATGCTTTGAACCTAACCTTAAGTGGGAAGGCTGGGGATTGGTATAGAACCCTAAGGATGGAAGAAAAAATGATTTACCCTACTCTTAGGAGACCGTTCTTGAAAGATTACATACAAGAGGGAGTAATTTGGGATGTAGCATCTCAGCTCCATAAAGCCCAACGAGAGGAAGGAGAGTTCGTGAGAGACTTTATTAGTCGCTTGAAACATTTGAATTCTTGTTGTAATCCAAATGAACGCTTCAATAATAACCAATTGCTTGATAGATTCATTAGGGGACTATGACATGAGGATATATACAATGGACTTGTCATTAGAGGAATCACCACTTGGAAAGCAGCCACCACCAATGCGATCCAATTGGAGGATAACTTAATGATTCAAGGAGAAAGAGTGTCTATTGAGCCTAAATCTACTAGCTCGCAAGCATCGGGGCATCGGTCAATGACCCTAAAGCCTATTGCTAATGAGACAACAATATCTGAGATGACTTTAGCAAATCTCACCAAGGCTATTCAAGAGAGTCTTAAAGACAATTGTGCTCGCAAAACAATCATATATATCCAAGAAGGGAGCAACAATGGTGCTTAGTTTGCTATGGTCCGCATAGTACCAGTGAATGCCCTACTATTATATTAATGGAAATTGCAATGCCTGTGGGAGGTATGGTCATCAAGCTAAGGATTGCATAGTATTTAAATGCGCGATGGCCAATAGACCAACCTTAGAATTGGTGGACACACCTCGAGTGTCTGCATTGATACCAGTCCCACCTCTTGAACAAACATCACAACAAATGGTCCCTAGGGCCTAAAATGCTGTTCAAACAATACCCTTCCCAGCTCCAGTGCTAGGACCACAACCACCACATCTGAGAATCACTTATGTAAATCAAGTGGGTTGTGAGACATCTACTGTTGGTGTGGAAGGTTGTGAGGAAGATATAGACCCTAATATTTCCTATGGGATTGATGCACTTGAGAAAACTCCACAATACTACATGGAGGACTATTGGGGACAAGTCAAACCTGTCTATCAAGTAGCTGCTCTTGCGGCAAGAGGCAAAAATATCAATTACACTGCCAAGAGACCACCTCTTCAATGCTATGAGTGTGAAGGTCCACATTGTGTAGCCAAGTGTCCTATTAGGCTACAAAAGAATGCTACACTAATGCAAACCAATCAAGTGAGCACATCTATAATGCCGATACTCATGTGTAATCAATGTGGCATAGATCATTTGATTGCCCGATTTCCTAATAATCCAAATGCACCAAAGGTAACGCCATTGAATTTCATTGAGGTTACTGAGGAACCAACACAAAGTACATCTGTGATGCCAGTAAATGTACTCACACGATTGATGCTCCAAAACCAAAATTATCTTCTTGAAGAAAGAGACAGCATCAATTGCCCAATTTCAAAAGAAGAAGAAAACACGAAGGAAGATATCACAAAAAGTAGCGAAGTCAAACACCAGTTCAAAGAACAACGTAGGGACTGGTGATGACCCCGTATATATGAACGACATTGAAGAGGATTCTGATTCAGATGAAACCATGGAGACTAAAACGACCACTAGGAAAGATAAAACCAAGAAAGATTGTCATGAGCCACAATGGCTAGGACCCAAGAAGAAGATAGGAGCTTACCCAAACCCTATAGAGGAGATCGAAGAGAGTCAAGCAATTAAAAAGATTGGTAGAAGAGACCCAAAGGGATCTAGATCCGGTACCTAGGCAGATCCAGATTACCGATAAGAAACCTCACAAAGTCCTTAGACCACTAGCCATACCTAGTGTCATCCAAGAAGAAAGTGATTTTAAGTCATGGGAAAGTGGACGCACTCCCTTCTTGTTGGAGAGAATGTTTACAGAGGGATTACTTGACCCTATCGAAGAAATGGAGATCCCATCTTCCCCATGTCTAGGGACTGAAGCCCAAAAAGTTCCATTAAATATTGCCAAATTGATGGATTTCATGGCTTCACAAGTTAGAACTACCATCATGTCCAAACTATATGGAGACCTCGAGCTATTCTTAGCTCTTTGAGCTTTCCTCAATGGAGAACTAAAAGTCGAGCTACCACAATTTTCACCGATGGATGGAGCTAGGGAGATGCCTATGGAGGAGGAACACTTAGATCCACAACCCAACCTAGATGAGGACTCTGTTGTTGAAATACCTGTTAACAAGTTGGGACAATACTTTGAAGGTGATGAATCCAATGCGACTATACCAATCACTACCAAGGGATTAACTATGAAGGGAATCCTGGATGGTGGCGTTGGGGTTAGCATTGTGACTAAAAATTTCTGGGAAATTATCACCTTGGGACCACAAACATAGTGGTAAAGATGGCCAATGGGACTATTGTTAAGCCTATTGGGATGCTAGAAGATCTCAAGATCAAGGTCTTTGGACACAAAATAAGGAATACCTTCATTGTTATGGATTTTTCCAAGCACACTATGTCATCTGAGATGATCTTAGGAGGTCCTTTCATGAGGGAAGAAAAAATGATGCATGATTGGTATAAAAACCATGTCTAATTGCAGTTCCAAGACTCTATCATTTGAGTTGATCTTGTAACGGGTCGGGCACATCCTCTAGGTAACATATTTATAATTGACCATAGATCTGACACCACAATTCACTTGGCCCCATTGCAGTATTGTTACACATGTAAAATGGACACTTCGAAGATTGAAAAGCTATTGCCACTCCCATGGAAAAATGTTTGAAATTGAGTCTTCATGATGCTGGTGATCCTGTAGTGTCACTCTTTACCAAACTGCCTAATTTATGTATGCAACACAAGGCCGGATATTCAGTTTTCAGTCTCATAGGTCAACAAATTTGAGCATAGCCAAGGGTCTAAGCATTCACAGGCTGTCAAGAGGATTTTCCGCTACTTGAGTGGCACTTTACATCTTGGCTTGTTTTTATCCCAAGGGGGATCATTGCCGCCATACTCACATGATTTGTCAGAATGAGATTGGGATCGTTGTTTTGACACGTGAGTGTCCACAAGTGGTTTTTGTTTCATGCTTGGCAGTTCATGTATATCATGGTTGAGCAAGAAGAAACCTACTGTGGCCACTTCTAGTTGTGAGGCTGAGTATAGGGTATCCTTCACAGCTAGGTTGAGTATGTATGGCTCAGATGCCTTATGGATGTTTTGGACGGATACGCCACGACGGACGTCAGCATAGCGAGAACTCACCTAACATATAATGTCAACTCAGGACGGGAGCTCGACCCGCAGACGCGTGGAAGCAAGCAAAGGGTGTCAACCTCTACTCGACCGACTAATGACTACTTCCCATAGAGATATCAAATCTATATGCCATCGGTTCTGTGAATGTGAGAGTCTCCTATGATGCTACCGCAAGCCAAAAGCCCATTAGACGTTCTCGAAACGTTATGAAACTTGAGGGATATCCTATCAACACCAATAGGCCACTCTCCCTAAGGTCAGTGACCAAAAAGACCTACCCAATACCCTCTGTGCAGATGTCTGGCCGGTTTTTGCAGGTCGATGTTTCCGAAAACTAAAGTGCCTAATGTGTAGCTCTACTCGCTCTGATCGCGTGGATATGCTGAAATGCAAAAACGGACAACAGTTACTCACCAAAACTCCAAAAGTAGCTCGCAGGTGAATCTGCCAAAACACAGACGAACGTGCGTGATGTAAGCATCAACGCGTAGCTCTCCTCGTGAGCAACACACTGCTGCTCTCCGTTTGTGATTCCGACCATAGTAGCTCCTGTAGCACACACACACACACACACACACTCTCTCACTCTCTCGCAGTCTCCCAACGACACAGAAGATCAGATTATTAGAAGTCTCTTTACAAAGCTTTAGGTTTTGGTTTATATACTAAACCTTAGAAAACCTAATGTCCAGCCAAAATGACCTGATTTGTCCCTAGGCTTCTATAGAGATTAATTACAACACTGTGAGCTGCCTTTGCTCATCCAACAAGCATCTCTGGACAAAATACAATTGTCGACTTAAAATATGAAGTTCCCGTAAACATTACAAAACTGGTCGTAATGGCTCAAAATAATAATAACGAGATATTCGATGATGTCCATGAGCTTGTATCTTCACATTACAGCATCCATCTTCGTCTTCATCACCTCATCAACATATTTATTTGGAATCTTTAGAGAATCTTTGAGGAATCTTCATGGAATCTTTGTGGAAGCGTTGTTGAAAGGTTGATCTGTCAACACTCTCCCCCTCCGAAGTCTTGTCGTTCCCGACAAGACCCTATGTCTGCAGTGGCCTTGACGAGTGCTTTATGTTTTGGTGTTGGTTGAAGCTTTTCTTGTTGCAGTTGCTTCTGCCAGATGCTTTGTATGTTGTAGAGGTACCTTTTCCTTGTACATGTAGTGTAGTTGAAGCCATAGCTCTCCCCCTCCAATTGGTTGTTGTAGTGTGTTGCAACAAGTCTTTATCTTGGCAGCTCTATATTGTTTATTCTTTGGGTGTCATCTTGCATGTGTACCTGTAAACTTGAAGCCTTTTTGAATTTTTTCTAGGCCGCTCTCCTTTGATTTTCTAGCTTATGAGCATGTAGTTGTTTGGGGATGTCATTGGTCTGCTTTTCTGTGTTTTTTTAAGAAAAATAAAATAGTAAAACTAAAATGTGGTGTATATTACAAAATGAAGGTCTTGGATACCTGGATAAGACTAAAGGGAAAAACCCAGTGGGAAAAAATGCCTTTAGTCACAATTAAATGTCAGGCTATATGTACTTATGTATTGATGTGACCGAGTTTTGTTGAGTTAAAGTACTTATGGCCGTATGGCTACTATTATTGATTGGATATACATTGGATAAGTGTTAGTAGCTTGAAGTCAAAGTAGTTGTTGCTGAGCAAATGCTTATGAAACCTGTTACCGATTCGTCATCATCATTTTGTTGTGTAAGTGCATGGGTGGAACACAAATCATGTCAAATGCAAATGTCCAATGATGGGACATTATATATGCTTGCACAGATAGATGCATGGGAAACAATATGCGGTGCGAGAAGAGTTTGAATGGGTGCTTCTAGGAGTGAACTTAGCTAGAAAAGCAAAAATATATTTGACTTCAAGAGCTGCCGTTACGCACAAGAAGGGTTTTTGTTGACGAGGTTTTTTCCACTCTCCTCACTGTGTTCATGTGCGTGAGTGTTTTCTGGACTACTCTGCCACTCCATCATTTAAAATAGTAGACTTCGACTCTTATGCTCACCTATCCAGCATGAGTGACCCCATTTTACAATATGCTCAACTCTTCCAGCTTGAGCTATAATCTAAATATCTAGACTCATAGACCACAAAAAAATATTAAGACATGAAGATTGGGTCTGATGCTTGCTCATTTAGTGGCTCAGCTGCCCGACTCTTGACTCTTATGCCATGATTTTTATGGCGACTTGACTTACTCTCGGGAGCTTTCGACCAAGAATAGGTTTTGAAATTCAAAACTCCCATCCTCGAAGAGAGGATTTGTAAAGGACCATACTGGCAATATTGGTTTCTTTTGCCATACCTGGGTGACCTCGGTTGTCAAAATTTCTTTTTGTTGTTGTTGGTCCCTTGGTTGAGAAGATTGGCTCGCTCCATTCCCCGTAACACTTTGTCTATCATGTTTTGACATTTCTTGAGAGCTAGAGATGACTTCAATCTTCTTCGTTATGTGTTGTTCTTTTGGCACCCATTTGTATCTGCATCATGTGATTAGCGTGTCTTTGCAGATATCCTTTTCTTGGACTGTGACATTGTCCTTGATTTTTCCTTCCGTGAAATTGCAATTATTTTCAAGCTGAAGTCGTTTTCTTGAAGAATGTTTACCTGACATCTTTGGTAGCCAGATTCTCCCATTTCCTTGATAGTAACCTTGTGCTTGAAGAATTGTAGATGGCACTTCCCATGATGTTTTTGATGTCGTATTGAGATGTACAAGAGTGCCATTTTTGAAGGTATTTATCGATGAAGTTTTATGTTGGTATGAAGGCCAGCTGGATTTGAAATTTCCTGCGTACCTTTGGCGAGCCTTGTTGGTTGGTTTGCTTTGGCGATATAAATATGAGCTTTGTTGCTTTTGGGGATGCTTTTTGAAACCTTTATCCACCGCATAAGCCGAGGTCTGTGGTTTTGGTAACCAAAGTTTCTTTTGACCCCCATAATAGCCTTGCTCTGCTAAGCTGTAGTGGGAGGCTATCCATCCCATGTGTTTATCTTTCGTCAATTGGCTAGGATCATTTACCCATATTGTGTCCTTGACTTTAATTTCTTCAACTTTAATGTAGACCATTGAAAACCTTTGGCGGCGGTGACCTCGCAGTGTAGGGTATTTCAGCTGTTGAAAGGTTTTCTTTGGAGTCTGCCTTTCATGTGGAAGCATGTGGTCAGTTGATATAGAAGCTCTATCTTGAACGTTTCTGGGTTGGATTGAAGACTCTGATTTAAGGGGCTGCTTCTGTTGGTAGGACATTTGTGGGCTCATTTTGGCTTTTCCTTTGTCGGAAGCCGATAATCTTGGAGCAGTAGTAGGCTGGAGTTCTTGAGAGCTAGTCGTGATGACCATTGTTGAAAATTCAGGTTCTTCTGCCAATTTTTTTGCCCAGTGCTTGAACAAAATCAAATGTGTACTCATTTTCCATGAATCCACCACTAGGAATCTGTCTTTGATTACCTTTGACCGTAGTTTAACACTAGGTTGGTAACCTAACAGGACATAAAAGTGTCCTTTCAGGGTTTTGAAAAAAACCTACAAAACCATAGTAGATCCACTCATTTTGTAAAATCCTTTCATGAGGTTATAGTTCAAGGCCTACTACACATGGACAAAATAAGAAACTTGTAGAATTTCTCATCTTTTCGTCACACCAAGCCTCCAAAGTTGATGGACGAGCACATTTTCATCAAAACAGTCATTTCTTACGTTTTGTTGCATAAAAATAAGATTAGGGATTTTTGTAGGACTTGAGATAAATTCCCTAGTTAACTGCAATGGGTTGATTATCAGAACATATGATTGCTTCTCACTCACTATTTTTGTTTTGCCAAAAGAAATAGGTACGTACAAAAAAGTTGAGTTTTTACCATTCTGCAAACCTATCGTCAAAGTTTCTATAGCCACGCTCAATACAAATAATATATGCATGTTTTCTTAGTTCCCTATTGTCCTTTAGGTTCATAAGGAGCCATGGAGCATGTCAAAAGAATAATACATCTGTTACCAAGGGGAATCTTGGGGACAAAGATGAAGTACTAAATACAACAAATATGAAAAAATTGGGTTCACCATTATGAGTTGTAGAATCCCATATAAACTATTCAATATCTAGCCAAATTTGATCCTTATGACTAGATATGATTACTACCTACAAAATGCATGTAGTTGTCACAAGAAACTAACAATATTGAAAAAGCTATACTTGATATACTAGAATGTTTCGTTTTCTTCTATAATTGAAAAAATCAACCATCGTTGTCTACTATGAAAAATAGGGTATTAGGTGCCCCAAAACTCAAGGAATATTAGCTTTATGTTACAATATGCGACATAGAACATCAAAACTGCATTTGGATATCATGAAAGCCACCAAAAAAATCATAGAAGAGCTAAAATTGGCTAAAAAACAGGATTTGACAATTTTTGTAATTTGGTCATAACTTACAACTTTAACATTTATTTCTCCCTAGAAGCATCAGGACATGTTGAGGACTACTAAAGATAGTTCTCTAGCATTATAGACCTCACAAACATGAATTCTAGAGTGGTATAGTTGCAAAAAGTTGAAAAAAGCCAAAAACAGGACCCGTTTTTTCACACAATTTAGGTTGTGAAATGTTGTGCAAGGACAAGGTTAAAGATGGAATTGATATTCCAAAACAATGTCGAGTTTTTTTCAGCTCATGAGACAACTTTCTAGATAGATAGCACCTCAAAATCCATTTTGAAACTCTTGACATAATTCAAGGAAAATGGTCACTTAACAGGACATAAAAGTGTCCCAGGACATAAAAGTGTCCCAGGACATAAAAGTGTCCCATTACCAACCTAGTGTTAAGGGTAGCTTTTGCAATCCCTAAACTTGTGACGGCTATTCCATGTGATATAGGAACATGTACCTGAATTTCATACAGTTTTGGATTATCTAGAGGTAACCACAGCCCATAAGACATGACATTAGTCGTGGAAGTGCAATCTATCTCGGTTGTAAAATTGAATTTCAGTTTCTCATGCACATCCAACGAGAATTTAATCTTCTTGTTGGATGCCAAGTAGCTGATGTCCTCGTTGCTTTTGGTACTTTTCTTGGACTTTTGTGCCTTGAAGGCTTTGTCATCCTCTTGTATGTTGAACTTCTTTGTCATTTGACTGGTTGTAGCATGTCCCAAGTGCTTACTATCTTCTGCTGTAGCTGCTTGTTGGTTTTCATTGCTAGTTTCTGACTATGACGCCTTGATTCTTGATTTCAGAAGCTCTCTATCAGTGTTTACTTCTTCTAACACTTGAAGGTCATTCAATGGTGACTTTTCTTCTTGGAAATGTTTTGAAGCTTGTGTAGCAGGATGTTGAGGTTGACTCTCTTCTTCTAATGCAATGGTCGCCGTGGCCTTTGGTTCCCATTGTTCCATGGGTTTTTGTAGAGTCTCTTCTCAAAAATATTCATTCATATCTTGTATTACTTGTCCTTGGTAGTCAATCTTGGACTCAGTCATTTCCTGTTCTTCTGTGCATGCTATGTCTTCAGATACATCTTATTTTAGCTTCTCATACTCTTTGATTTGTTCAATCACCAATGAAGAGTCCACAGTAGAGAATTTATTTGGTAGACTTTCAGCTTCATCCATTGATTCTATTTGCATGTCTTCCACTTGTGACGTGGCACTAAGATTTTTTGTTACCTCTACCACCTCTTCTTGTGTTGGCTCACTGACGTCAAAATCTTGGCTTCTTTTTCTCTCGACCCTTGAACTACGTGCTTCATCTTCATCACCTTGTGGATGCTTTGCCTTGTCCTCATTGAGGTTCCTTAAACGATCTTGAATCAGCTGATTCAATTGATCTTTTTTGAAAGCCTGATTCTCTATGATAATGTTGTTGACACCCTTGACTTCAAGCAATTGTGTCTTGAGCCTATCTTTTGTGCTCTGTGACAAGATTTGCTTCTTTTCGGGAGATCTTATTGGGGATTATTTCTTCCGTTCCCTTGTTGTCACTGTCTGAACTTTTCTTTTGTCTTGTTGCTTCTTCTTTTCCATGTAGAGCTTTGCTGGGCAGTCCTTCACTAAATGACCAATGGCACGTTGGTCACAATATGTTGTTATCTCAAAATGTGCACCCTTTGGACGATGCAGCTCTCCATAATACTGCTGATAATGGTTTCTTGTGTTATCTAGATACAAATATGACCTCTTCTTTGCATGCATGAACCTGTAGATTACGACTTACTTAGGTGTATCCACTGGCTTTGTCTCTTTATCCTTCATCATCTTGTCCTTGAGAAGCTGAAAATAGCTTCCATCATTGCTTGCATACAAATCAAATCACTATCCATGCTTTCTAGCAGTTGTAATGCTAATTCTTCCATCAGTATATGGTCTTTGACGTGGGGCTTCTGCATAGCCTTAGGGCTATGTTTCCGAGTTGATTTTGGCGAGTTCTGCACCGAGGGTGAAGATCGAACTGAATCTTTGTTTTCCGTTTCCCTTGATGGTGCTTTTGGACGGGGTCCAAGTATGTGACTTACAGGTTGCCCACAATTGCTAAACTCATCCATATTTTTCACATCGGCTATTTCATAGTTCCTATCGTATTTTTCGACCACAATGACATCTTGACCTGACCTTCTACATTGGGCATTGTGAATTTCCAATGGTCTCTCTTCCGGCTCGGCATCTTCCAATGCTTCTTGAAATTCCACTTGGGCTCCTAAAAAGGAAACTACTTCTTGTAAAGCTGGACTGCTTAATCCCACTCTTGAAGATATAGGGTCTCTTTGTTGAGTTTGAACTCCCCCCATCCGAGAGGGTTTCATATCTGATGTTGGCATCTGTTTAATGCCTGATGATATGACTTCTTGTGCTTTGTTAATTAGCTCTTGAGACCGAGCTAGTTCTTTTTGAAGTGGTGCTATCTTCATAGGTGATACTTCCGACGTATTCCCTGTTTGTGCAATTTGGTGTGTTTGTGCTTTGTCTTGTGCTGGTGTGGTGCACGAGACTTGTGCCGTGTCTTTCCATGTTGTGCCTTGTGTTGTGCCTTGTTGTGTGTCATGTGGTGTGTCACTCATTTGTGTAGTGACAACTGTAGGTGTCAATTCTTCTAGGTGCGTAGTTAGAGGTAAACCCATGACGAGATGGTATACATTACCTCCTTTAGACATGTAGTCTTCTCCTCTTGAGCCAAACGCTTTTGTTGCAAAATAATGATTGTTTTCTACAGGAACTTCATGACTTGTGACAGCCCTGTAGTATCGACCGTCTTCGTCTCCATAGAGGGTACCAATTTTCCGTTTTCCATCTTTTGCTTTGTACAGAAAAAAACTTGGAGGATATGCGTAGAGTTCTGTAAGTTGATCCTTGTACAACATTTCTATCTCATTTTCGATGTATTTTCCGTGCCTCATGTAAATTGATCCCAAACAGTCTTCCATGAAATCTGGATGTGGGTGTAGTACATTCTTCGATGTTTCAACTTCCACATATTGAGATGTCCGAGTTTCCTTTGTATCTTTCTTTGTCTTGATGTACAAATTCCAATTGACATCCTCATAGCATGGCAGTCCTTTGTAGTGGCCAATCAGATAGATCCAAATTTGCTCTCTTGTAATTTATGTGGATGTACTTGAAGCTTCATGTCGGCTGGTCTGATTCCTTTGAGACGCCATTGCTTACGTCTTGACTCCCTTGTTGTACCTGTTCAGTGATAGATCTAATTGATTGCCTCAATGCTAATAAAAATTATTAGCACCCTTGTGTCGGTTTTTTTTTGCTTGAGGTCCTTCAGCTTTTGTGGATGTCTTAATCTCTAAGTTTTCTGAACTGGGATTTGCTTCAACTGCTTAGCTCCCTTGCTTGCCATTACCACTACACTGCAACGACTGCTCCCTTCGTAGCGATTCTTGATTCGAGCTAACCTGTGTTCACTTTAGCACACAATCTGCAAAATTCTATTTAGCTGGCAAACTTTTTCACAATGAATGTAAAATTCTTGATGTGCCTTTGACGGCCACACTTGTGCCTTGAGCACCTTCTAGCGGGTGACAAATGGTTTTTCCAAAAGATAATTTCAATCTACTAACTTAGCAGTCTTCAAAACCGTGACCGTTTTCTCACAATTCTTTCGAATTGTCGGTTTTAGACACTCCTAACTTCCGGATGAATTTTTAGACACTCCTGACTTCCGGATGCATTTTGTGTTGCTCTCAAGCTACGTTTTGATATAAAAACTTTTCCGATCCGATACCGTTTGTGAAAGTTATGGCCAAAACAGTGAAATGCAGTTTAGAATGGTCAAAATGAGTCCAAATTCAATTTTGAAAAAAGTTATAGAATCCTTGAGACACTGGGAACACCCCTGTATGATCAAAATTACAGTTGGACCCTAAAACTGGCCTAGAGACATCCTACGCGTAGGATGTCTATATGCTCAGAATTTAACAAAATTTGATCCAGAGACTCCCCTTAAGTCTAGCAACACAATGGTATGCTCATAATTTCATTTGGACCTAAAAATGGCCTTGAAACATCCTACGCGTAGGATGTCTTTTTGCTCAGAATGACTTGAAATTTTCACCCTAGCTTCTCCTTGATGTGCTGATCACAGTGGTGTGCTCATAGGTTGGTTTGGAGTCCTAAATCAAGCTGGAGACATACAACGCGTAGGATGTCTAACTGCTCAGATTTTGTCCAAACTTGATCCCAAGATTCTCCTAGTGCTTAGAAACCCAATGGTATGCTTAGAATTGAATTTGGATGTCAATAGGTCAAGATTTGGGATGCATAAGCTTCTAGTGCACTCCAAGAGTAGGATGTCTGACAATTCTCGTCTTTGCTTAGTAAATAGGCCAAACAAGGTCCAAATTTACTTTTAAATTTTTTTTTGGAATCCTTGAGACACTTAGAACCTCCCTATATGGCTACAATAGAATTTTGACCACTTTATGACCCTGGAGACATCCTACGCGTAGGATGACTTTTTGATTCTGACACCTATAGGTTGGTCAAATGATCAAGAATCTGTTCCAAAAGCCCGATGTCTGTTCTGATGAATTCCCAAGTCAAATCAACTCCAAATTGGACCAAATTTGCCTAGGAGGCTTATCTAAGGCTATATGACAGCATGGTATGGTCACATTAGAATTTTGGTCTCAAAATCATGCAGGAGACATCCTACGCTGTCGAGAAATTTGCGGTCTTGCCAGGAAAGCACCGGGCTTATGGCTGTGAGAGTTTGTGAGAGAACTCAACAAAAACTATATGAAGGAGTTAAACCATAGATACCATGAAGACTAGGGTTTGGAAAAAAGTGCAATCAAAGAAGACTCACTCTTTCTCTCTTGCACTCACACACACAAAGGAAGAACACAAAAGAGAATGTCAAAACAATACGAAGATGAAAACATCAAGGCTATGGTCATATCGTATCATGGGTAATATGAAAGGGTTAATAGATGAGTTAATGGCATTCAATCTTGGCCGACCAAATAGGCTACGAATTGTTCTTTGGAATTGTAGTTTTGTGCTTACCATAATATATATATTTTGTCCAGTGATTGGGATTAATTGTGTGTACAAATCCTCTTGGTTCATAGCAAGATAATTACGCTTACATCAAAAGAAAAATTATAGTCTATGAGAGGTAGTATGATGGGATCCGGTGATAGAAGTATTTCATTGAGCCTTTCAGGGCCAAAGAGAAACACTATACGTTGTTGAAAGTGTATTTTATGGCTAATCCATACGTTAATTCTAATAGATTGTACAGAGTGAAAGCGATAGAAATGATCATCATGTGGGTTATTCATCTAGGATAGTATGTGAGAAATGTAGATATGAGAGAAGTGAAGCGATGAGAATTTTCCCTCCCAAGCCCTATTCTTGCCCGTAGACAATAAGGATACTGCGGGGAGAGATGTACCTGTAGCAAAGAGAACCTAAAATTTGTAGAGAGGATGAATTACTAAGAGTGAGAGAGATAGATTTGGTTAAGGAGATGAGATTAGATACATATATATATATATATATATATGTCAGATTAGAGATGAAAAAGAAAACAATAAGAAATCAAGAAAACATCAATGTAGAACACATCTTACTTGACAAACCCTTCGGCACCATTATTGATGGAGAGAGAAGAAGAGGGGAGCACTCCACTTTGATTGATACGCCAAGTACAACACCTTCTTTGATTAGAGTTGATCTTCCAAGGATAGCGTACAAGAATGGCTAGTCTTCCTCTAGGAGAAAGTGTAGGCTTGGGCTTATGTTAATGGGGCTAACTACAATTAGGCATTACTACTCACTCCCTCAAGAATTCCTCTCATCAATGGCTTGAATGCTTGAGTTCCATCCAAGGAAGAAGAGGTCCCCTTTTATAGGTGAAGGGAACCCCCAAGGGTTTACACAAGAAGAGAGGAGCCAGTGTGAACAAGAATTGGAAAAGTTGGAAATGAGCTGTCCCTGCATGATGTGGGCAGACTGGGGTCCAGTATTTTGATCATATCTCCTTAACCGTGGCTCCAAATAAAAAAACAAAAATATGGGCAAAAACTTCATCTCATTAGCTACGATTTCCATTTTAAAATCGTTTTCCAATTCGGATTGGTACCTTGTGTAAAAAATTCATCAAAATAGGGTCCATTTATGGCAGCAAAAGTCTTCATGTGGTCTCCTTAGCCTAAACTTTCATTTAATTCCGAAGGACACCTCATGCCATATGAAAGCATGACATTGCTCCTTGACAAAGTTTTGTAATCATGCTTGCAATAATGCATTAAAATAAGTGTATCTTTGAAATCATGCCACCTAGTGTCCCACTAGGATTTGATTCTCTCCTAGTAGCTATTTAAAAAGAAATATAAGAAAAAGTATGAAAAATACATAGAATATATATATATATTGGAGTTTACCCTAGATATAGGATCTAGCTAGGGTGTGAGATGATAATGAAATAGTAGAAATAAAGAATCAATGCTTTTTGCCCCAAGTTAAAGAGGTGGAGCTATTGATGCTTTTCCCATAGTATTTTTTGATGGTAAAGTAAGGATATGTTATCCTTGAGAAAAATAATAGGATGAGATAGAAGGCTTATTATTATACTTAAATATGCATATGTACATTATAGGAAAGATAATTATGTATCTAAAAAATTACAAGATAACTCTTGTAGCATGCGGTCCCACTATGTACGTGTCACAGCACGACATCCACCCCCTCTAAACATGCACATCCTCCGGTATGTGCCACATTGTCTCTTTGTAAGATTAGATCTCTTGTACATCTTCCTTGTCTTGTTCTTCACTGGATGATTCCAGAGCTTCATATTCACTTTGATCTTTACCTGTGTTTTTCTCTTCTTCCTCATCCATATCTTCTAGATCATTGTCTCCTCTTCTCTTAAACATTTTAATCCTTTTTCTTGCAATGGGAATCTTTACTTCTGTACCATCCAGTTCAGACAAGCTGTAAGTAGCATTTTCATGCACATGCTTTACAACATACGGTCCAAACCATCTTTTTGAGAACTTACGCATGACTGTGTGCTGGTTATCAAGGCTACTATCATACACTAAAACCCAGTCACCTTTGTCAATTGCTTTGCTCCTGAGTCAATGTCGCTTATCAAAATAGTCCTTGTTTTTCAACCTTGCATTTTTGAGTCGTTCTTTTGCAGCTTCAATGTCTCCAGGTCTTCTCTCTAGCTGCCTTATACGCAGTGCAAGGAGATCTTCCCTACTAAGCCCCTCTTGCCAAGGTAGTACATTCCATGTGGGAATTGTATCCTCAATCGGCATCACTGGCTTTTGACCATGAATTAGCTCCGCAAGCATGTAGCCAGTAACTGAGCTATGTGTTGTACGATCAGCCCATAAAACATATGGTAACAATTTTGGCCACTCACCAACTCTTCCTTCGCAAGCCTTGGCCAAAGCTTTGATGATAGGAGGATGCCCTCTTTCACTCTTTCCATTGCCTTCAGGGTTGTAAGCTGTAGTAAGAGAAAGCTTGATCCCTAATCTAGAAAATAACTCCCTTGCTTCTTCGGCATCCAGTTCACCTCGATCTGCAGTGATTTTTCCCACACAACCATAACGGCAAATCACCTCATCAAGAAGGAATTTGCACACAACTTCTGTGGTCTTAGCTCTTAATGCTCTTCTTTCAACCTGGTTAGTTAGGTCCTCTCGTGCAAGAACCAAGTATCTCATCTGCCAGAGTCCTAAAGGCATCGTGATTAGATCCACAACCCATTTATAGTGCATGGCTAGTGGATATGTAGGGTGCAATCCATCACGATGTCGAACATTTGAATACATTTGATAAGTTACACATGACTATACAAACTGAGATACATCTTTATACATACCCTTCCACCAATATTTTTCTTTCAACTTGGAGAAGGTTGCCCACACACCCCTGTGTCCAGCCCATAGACTCTCATGAAACTCTTGCATGAGCTTTACTTGAGTCTCTTTTTTACATATAACCCGTTGTGGTGTAGCACCCTTTTGCTTAGGATGCTTCCACAAGTAACCATCCCTTAAAAAGTACCCATATGCTTTCCTGCATATCCTCTTGAATTCTTGTTCAGACCAATCATCCTATTTTGTTAGAGTATTCAAGTACCTTCCAATAGAAATCCAATCACCTTCATAAAGATCTTTCAAGAACAATTCAACTGAATTAGTCATGCAGACATTGTTACCTTTGACATGAGAGATAGAATAGAATTTTGTGCCTACATCATCTCCCTCATCAATCATTTGTGACTCATCTTCATACCTTGCCCTTGATAGCATATCTGCCACTGTATTGTCTTTACCTGCAATGTGCTTAAACTCGGGATTTAAGGACTTAATGTAGGAAATCCACCGCAACATAGCAATGTCTGGTGTTGAGCAGCTTGTAATCATCCCAAGAAGTGGTAGACAATCTGTTTCTACAACCACACATGCACCAATTAGGTACTCTTTCCCACTTTTCAAGGCTGTAACCATACCCCATAACTCTCTCTTTATCTGTGGATAGTTTCTTTGGCGAGCACTTAGTACCTTTGCTCCAAATCTTACCACATACCTGTGTCCTTCTTTGTCATCTTGCCCTATTGCCCATCCAATCCCTATAGGACTGGTATCTACTGTCACAATCACTGGCCTTTGACACTCATAGTCTACTTTTCTCAAAGTCGTTGCTGACTGGAGTAACTCCTTTAGCTTTTTCATGGATTTTACATGTGCTTCTGTCCATTTAAACTTTTGATTCTTTCTAAGCAGCTGATAAAGAGGATCAGCTACATGTGCATAATGTGGAATCCAAATAACATAGAAGACACATGCTCCCAGAAACCTTCTAACCTGAGTGATGCTAGTGCATGTTTCTTTCATTCTTTGGATGGCATCTACCTTTGATGGACAAGGTTTCCTACCATATGGCCCACACATGTGCCCCACAATGAGCACTTCTTTGACACCAAACATAGACTTTTTCCCTGACAATGTAAGATTCACTTCTTCCAGCCTAGACAAAATTTTATCACAATCATTTATGTGATTTACCACAAACCTGCGACATCCCTTGAGATCCAAAGCTTCATCTTTGTCACTTTCTTCACATCCTTTGATAGGCAAATCATCAATGAAAGGCATTGTGATTTGAGGAATAAAGTCACGTAAGACCTTATTCATCCCATTCATCATATGTGCAACCGAGTTGGTTGCTCCCTGTGGCAAGGTACACATCCTTACCAAACCCAAAGGTGTCCTCATGGTTGTCAAGTCTCTGCTTTTGATTGCAAGATGAAATTGATCATACCCCGAGTAGAGATCCCCCATTGAGTAGATTGCCCTCCCTACAAACGCCTCTGCAAATTCATCCACAATTGGACCTGTTCCTACATTTCTAATTGTCACCTTGTTCACTGGTTGCATATCTTAGATGAAGCGTAGAGAACCATTCTTCTTTGGAACTGTGAACCACCTATTTGAGTATGGAGCACAAGAAGGCTCCAAGATTCCCATTTTGATTTTCTCATTCAGTAGCTCTACTAACTTTGGCAAATGATCCTTTGGAACCGGAATAGGCCGCAGATTCCAAGGCACATGAGGTATTGTGAAAATTACCATAGGAGCTACAATATAAGGATCAGCACATCCTATCTCATGTGGCTCAAATGCAAAAGCCTTACCATGCTTTGAAAGCATTTCTTTGAAGCACTTTGTCTCCTCCTGTGTTAGAAACTCCTCGCAACCAATCTGCAACTCTTGAAAGGACTCCTTTGTGAAGGTGTGCCCGATCTTTTTAGGATTCCGCAAACTTGGTTGTAAAGAAGCCTGTTCAATCTTTTCCTTGTTGTTGGGTGGTAAGGGTGAAGCTACTGGTTTCACCTTCTTTGCTACACTCTTGTATTTAGTTTCAACATGGACTTGTGGGCCAACTGTTTGGCTTTCTTTAAAGGCTTCTATTACTTGATACATTTCCATAGAGCAAACTTCCACAACTTCATTTTCAAGATGCAAACTAGACCTCATTATAGCATCAAGCTCACCCATAGTATCTACAAAAGAAACTTGCTCACACAAACCCAAAACATTTTCAGTAGGCTTTAGCAACCCACTCTTTTTCATGCCTATTTGTACATTATGCACATATTGCCTCTCATATCTCTTCAAATCTTCAAGTTTTGTAAAACATACTGATCCATTCCTTGTTACCAAGGAGCTCATTGAGAAAGTTTCACCTATTTTTGGATCAAGCGAGACCCTTTTTCTTTCTGTACCACTGCAATCCCGCTTTACAATGGTACTTGGCAAAAACCCATCATTTCTCTATGATCATGAAACTCTTTGCTTACCTTTGGTAGAGGATGTTCTCTGAGGTTGTCACGATTTCTTTCATGGTTTACACAAACTGTGAGAAATTGGACAGCACGTTTACCATCTTTGCTACGTATCCTAGCATATGCTGAACCATCGTCCATTACCTTTGTTTCCATTCGAACTCCCACAATGTAGGGTTGTCCAAGGATGAGATGATATGAAGATGTATCCTGTACAAAGAAGTTTTGGTCAATCTTTACATCACCTATTGTTACCTTCACACCTGGACATGCTGCATACAATTCACCGGATGAATTGTTTCCCACTTTTACCATCCAACCATGATCTGTGTCCATCGGCCATTTGCACTTGTTGTAGAGACTCTTTGACATTATGTTTATTTCTGAACCATGGTCAATCAAGGCAACAAATGGCTCTTCAACATCACCTACCTTGACCAAAGTTTTTGTAGTAGCCCTTGCCCAATGACTTCGTGAATAGTAACTCCTAGGAATATCTTCAACTTCTTCATCATCATTTGAGAAATACACTTGCTTCACTCTCCCACTAGATTGGTAGCATCCTACCACAGCTCCATCATTCTCCTTATTTTGCAGTTGCGTCCCTTGTGTCTCTGAGGTTTCCCCTTCAACCTGTAGACGAGAAACTTCAGCAAGGGTTTGCCTCTTTCTCTTGATGATGTCAATGATCTCCTCATGGAATTCACGCTTTGCAATGCCAAGAACTTCTCCCAGAGTAAACTCAATCTTGCTATTCAAGATCCTTTCCTCCAAGACTTTCTTTAAATCTGTAGCAACCTCAATATCAGATTGTAGTTTATAAGTTGGGCCTTTTGTCTTACCTTTCATTGGCTCTTTCTTCTTTCCTGTTGTAGACTCCTCCATGAGTACTTCAGGTGGAGATGCTCCTTGTGTTGAGGGTGTTTGAGAAGGCATTGAGTCGCTTCTTCCCCCACTTCTAGAAGCTCTTTTTGATGGTCCTTCATCAGCATTCTCACGTCTGCGCTTCTCTTCTACAATTGCCTCATTTTGTTGGCATTTTGTAATGTAGGCATGCACTGACAATGAGTCCACTGGATCATTCCATCCTGTTTCTAGACGTATGAAATCACCTGCTTCATGTAGAATCTCTTTTGTAAGCTTTCCCTTTGTAGCTAATTGCATGACATTTGGCCAAATTTGACCATGATGGTCACTCACCTCTTCATCACAAAAATGTTCAATTTTTACTCCATAAGTAGCTGCCTCAACTGAAGAGGTGGCATGCTTGGTTGCCATATCTTCAACTAAGGTTTGCATTCCCCCCTTCCCAAAGTTAGTTCTCAAGGGTAGACCTGTCTCTCTTAAGTGGATTTTACCATCCTTAAAAAAGACAACATCTTTTGACAAAGCATCACTAAAATCATCACAATCCCTTCTTACATGGTCTGTACTATCACACCAAATACATCTATTAACAAACCCTTCTTTGGGCTGTTGTCTTTGCCTAGGAAGTGGCCCTGATGGTTGGCCTTTTTCTTCAAGCTTTGCAAAATTCACCTTCAAGTCACGCATTCCCTTCACAAGCTCATCTAGCATGGACTCATCAAACTTAGGAGCGATAAAAGTAGGCTTTACCATTTTGTCAGAAGTTGAGGTGGAAGGACTTGTAGTGTTTACTACCATCTTGTCCCTTCTTCTTTGTCATTTGGCAAGCAGTGAGACAGCACCTTCAACCTCATTCCTGTCGGTCTTTAGTCCTTGCTCAGCATCTTTATCTTCAAGAAGAAGCTCGAAATTTTCTTGAAACTCTTTACCTGCAGCTTGTAAGAAAAGATCTGTCTTCTCTGCATCTAGTGTGGTCCTTTCTGTCCTAGTGAGTTGTGCATAGCGTCGCTCAAATTCTCTAAGTAGCTCTGTTATTGATAGTCCTTGCTTTGGCTTGACTACCCATTCTAAGAATGTCCTTTTGGTCACTCTCTCAGAGTCCTCCATGAAATATTCCTCCTTTAAAGCTACTTTGAGTTCTTCCCAATTTCTCCCATGCCCATCTTTAATTGCCCTAACATGATCCCTAATTTTTGGAGCAACAACTAGCTCAAAGCTTTGAATCATCTCACCTTCTGACACGCGATGCAGATCCATCTCCTTCACATACTCGCGTAAGTACTTGGTTACATCTTTGCCATTGAACTGATCCATTCTGTTGATGACCGCTTGTATGGCCTTCGTTGCTGAAATCTCCCTTCTTTCAGTAGCATGTTGTTGTTGCATGAACATTGCAAATGCTTGAAACATTTGCATTGTTGCTGGGTCAAAATGCATACCCTGTTGCTCAACATGATCACCCATGGTTACCCACAAACTCTCACCCTAGCAGATTCGCGTCGGGTTCACCAAAAATATGTCAAGAAATTTGCGGTCTTGCCAGGAAAGCACCGGGCTTATGGCTGTGAGAGTTTGTGAGAGAACTCAACAAAAACTATATGAAGGAGTTAAACCATAGATACCATGAAGACTAGGGTTTGGAAAAAAGTGCAATCAAAGAAGACTCACTCTTTCTCTCTTGCACTCACACACACAAAGGAAGAACACAAAAGAGAATGTCAAAACAATACGAAGATGAAAACATCAAAGCTATGGTCATATCGTATCATGGGTAATATGAAAGGGTTAATAGATGACTTAATGGCATTCAATCTTGGCTGACCAAATAGGCTACGAATTGTTCTTTGGAATTGTAGTTTTGTGCTTACCATAATATATATATTTTGTCCAGTGATTGGGATTAATTGTGTGTACAAATCCTCTTGGTTCATAGCAAGATAATTACGCTTACATCAAAAGAAAAATTATAGTCTATGAGAGGTAGTATGATGGGATCCGGTGATAGAAGTATTTTATTGAGCCTTTCAGGGTGAAAGAGAAACACTATACGTTGTTGAAAGTGTATTTTATGGCTAATCCATACGTTAATTCTAATAGATTGTACAGAGTGAAAGCGATAGAAATGATCATCATGTGGGTTATTCATCTAGGATAGTATGTGAGAAATGTAGATATGAGAGAAGTGAAGAGATGAGAATTTTCCCTCCCAAGGCCTATTCTTGCCCGTAGACAATAAGGATACTGCGGGGAGAGATGTACCTGTAGCAAAGAGAACCTAAAATTTGTAGAGAGGATGAATTACGAAGAGTGAGAGAGATAGATTTGGTTAAGGAGATGAGATTAGATACATATATATATATATATATATATGTCAGATTAGAGGTGAAAAAGAAAACAATAAGAAATCAAGAAAACATCAATGTAGAACACATCTTACTTGACAAACCCTTCGGCACCATTATTGATGGAGAGAGAAGAAGAGGGGAGCACTCCACTTTGATTGATACGCCAAGTACAACACCTTATTTGATTAGAGTTGATCTTCCAAGGATAGAGTACAAGAATGGCTAGTCTTCCTCTAGGAGAAAGTGTAGGCTTGGGCTTATGTTAATGGGGCTAACTACAATTAGGCATTACTACTCACTCCTTCAAGAATTCCTCTCATCAATGGCTTGAATGCTTGAGTTCCTTCCAAGGAAGAAGAGGTCCCCTTTTATAGGTGAAGGGAACCCTCAAGGGTTTACACAAGAAGAGAGGAGCCAGTGTGAACAAGAATTGGAAAAGTTGGAAATGAGCTGTCCCTGCATGATGTGGGCAGACTGGGGTCCAGTATTTTGATCATATCTCCTCAACCGTGGCTCCAAATAAAAAAGTAAAAATATGGGCAAAAACTTCAGCTCATTAGCTATGATTTTCATTTAAAAATCGTTTTCCAATTCGGATTGGTACCTTGTGTAAAAAATTCATCAAAATAGGGTCCATTTATGGTAGCAAAAGTCTTCATGTGGTCTCCTTAGCCTAGACTTTCATTTAATTCCGAAGGACACCTCATGCCATATGAAAGCATGACATTGCTCCTTGACAAAGTTTTGTAATCATGCTTGCAATAATGCATTAAAATAAGTGTATCTTTGAAATCATGCCACCTAGTGTCCCACTAGGATTTGATTCTCTCCTAGTAGCTATTTAAAAAGAAATATAAGAAAAGTATGAAAAATACATAGAATATATATATATATTGGAGTTTACCCTAGATATAGGATCTAGCTAGGGTGTGAGATGATAATGAAATAGTAGAAATAAAGAATCAATGCTTTTTGCCCCAAGTTAAAGAGGCGGAGCTATTGATGCTTTTCCCATAGTATTTTCTGATGGTAAAGTAAGGATATGTTATCCTTGAGAAAAATAATAGGATGAGATAGAAGGCTTATTATTATACTTAAGTATGCATATGTACATTATAGGAAAGATAATTATGTATCTAAAAAATTACAAGATAACTCTTGTAGCATGCGTTTCCACTATGTACGTGTCACAGCACGACAACGCGTAGGATGTCTTTTTGCTCAGAATGAAAACAAACTTGGACCAAAGATTCCCCTAGTCTTCAGCAACCCATTGGTATGCTTAGATTTGAGTTTGGATGTCAAAAGACCCCAAAACTAGCTATTCTTGCCTTTTTCAGTCAAAAATGCTAAAGTCTGTTCAATCTTCCTTTCACTGACCCAAATGAGATGAAATTTATCACATGCACTCAATACAATATTTAGAACATGCCTGTGGAGTCATCCTATGGTTTGGTCTCAAAATTAGGCCTTGGACACAATTTGGATCGGATGGCTGGCAATTCTCATCTTTTGGCTTTAATCTGTCAAAATTTGGTCAAATTTCCACTTTCCAGGTGAAAATAGGGTAGAACCTACCTTCTAAACACACTGGTAACCTCAGATTTTCAAAAAAGTGCCCAGATCACCCTGTAGACATCCTACGCGTAGGATGTCTACTGCTTATTATTTTAGACTGAAGTGCCCCTGATGCTTCCTTATGCTCTCTGCAAGTGCAAGTATGCTTCACAATTGCAAAAACATGCAAAAATCACTCAATTTAAGCCTTTTCTGAAATTTTACGTTTTCTGACTCCGCCTTTTGGGTTTTGGTCAACAAAAATAGGGAAAAACACTCAAGTCAATATGTTTCTAGGGTAAAACCTACCCTCTAAACCCACTGGTAACCTCAGTTTCCCCAAATTCCCTGCCAAAAGTGCCATGGAGACATCCTACACGTAGGATGTCTACTGTCTTAAATGCAAATTTTTTCTGGTAGTAGTACTCCCTATGCTCTGTAGAGATCCCATCAATAATCACAGAAACTTTTGGACTTCAAATCAGCTTCCAAACACAAATTACCGTCTTTCCTACTTAGCGTTTTCCACTTCTCTGATGAGCCTAACAGCAAATAAGACATGCATAAAGTACTCTAGATTAGCAATCAAGATATCCTACTTACCCTACTCCTACTTATCATGTGAGATGGTGATTTTGATGTCTTGGTTGCTTCCTGGTCTCACACGGAGTCTCAAGTCAACCTACCACCACATCTACCACTCCAACTCCTACTCTCTACACCACAACCTACTACTACCTAATACTACCTAAGACGGAAGATCTAGGCTAGACACACGCTCCCTAGACTCCTCCTAAGACCTAGAGAGTCCACCACCCTCTGATCCTATCTAAATGTAAAATAGTACTCTTGCAAGCCAGATGGACCTCTATCCTCAAGGACTAGTCTCGGTCACCTACTTAGGGCCCTCGTCTCCTCGGCAACGGCGCCAATGTTGGACGGATACACCGCGATGGATGTTAGCATAGCGAGAACTCACCTAACATATAATTTCAACTGAGGACGGAGCTCGATCCGTAGGCGCATGGAAGCAAGCAAAGGGTGTCAACCTCTACTCGATCGACTAATGACTACTCCCTAAGGTCTGTGACCAAAAAAAGCTACCCAATACCCTCCGTGCAGAAAACGCGTAGGATGTTTGGCCGGTTTTTGCAGGTTGATGTTTTCGAAAACTAAAGTGCCTAATGTGTAGCTCTACTCGCTCTGATCACGTGGATATGATGAAATGCAAAAACGGACAACAATTACTCACCGAAACTCCAAAAGTAGCTCGCAGGTGAATCTGCCAAAACACAGACGAACGTGCGTGATGTAAGCATCAACGCGTAGCTCTCCTCGTGAGCAACACACTGCTGCTCTCCGTTTGTGATTCCGACCATAGTAGCTCCTGTAGCACACACACACACACACACACACACTCTCTCACTCTCTCGCAGTCTCCCAACGACACAGAAGATCAGATTATTAGAAGTCTCTTTACAAAGCTTTAGGTTTTGGTTTATATACTAAACCTTAGAAAACCTAATGTCCGGCCAAAATGACCTGATTTTTCCCTAGGCTTCTATAGAGATTAATTACAACACTGTGAGCTGGCTTTGCTCAATTAACAAGCATCTCTGGACAAAATACAATTGCCGACTTAAAATATGAAGTTCCCGTAAACATTACAAAAGTGGACGTAATGGCTCAAAATAATAATAACGTGATATTCGATGATGTCCATGAGCTTGTATCTTCACATTACAGCATCCATCTTCGTATTCATCACTTCATCAACATCTTTATTTGGAATCTTTAGAGAATCTTTGAGGAATCTTCATTGAATCTTTGTGGAAGCGTTGTTGAAAGGTTGACCTGTCAACAGGATGATTTGGGTGTTGGGCACGACACTGCCAACACTATCTATAGTGACAGTCAAAGTGCATTGGCAACTGCTAGGAATCCATTTTTCCATGCACGTTGGAGAGGGGGAATAGGGAGCACACCCATCACACAAAATGTTTGCCTCTGTATAGCCCAAGGATTCCACAACACCCCTAACCTCTCTAATAACACCTTCAAATTGGCTAATTTGCACTCACAACTCCACTTTAGCATGCAGAACAACTGTCTCACACCTTGCAAAAAAAACCTTACAACACAAACGCACCCACACTGCTCAACTCACCCTTTCTGACTCACAAGACACCCCGATTTTGCTGTCTTGGTAACACCCTTTGAGCTACATGCAAACCCTCTGCAAGCACTTGCAAGTACACAAAGAGCAAGAGAAAAGGAGGGGGATGGGGAGAAGCAACACAAGAAGTAGGGGCAAGGTTTGGTAGTATTGCATAGGGAGATAGCACAATCAAGTATGCAGCTCCAATGGCAAGCTTGCAATACACAGGTTTGAAAACCTCCAATAATTCTCTCTGGCTGTGCACGTATGTCGCACGTGTCAATGCAAGGAACTTGCCTATACACTGTGTGCAAGCCACAAATGGCTCCAAGCACACACAACAAGCCTAAACTAGTTAGCTCAAAGATGGCGTTGGTGTGTCACTCACCGCTCTACGCTTCCTGTCGTGGAGGATTGCGAAGAAGAGGGAGACGCCGCTATGTGTCGCTCAACTGCCTCGCAGCCGTCGTGCTGCCACAATGCTCAATCGTACACTCTGTCTCTCTCTCTCACGCATACACACACACACACACAAGGAGATGAAGAAGAAGAAGATGGAGATGGAGCAAGAGCACTCTTCAATTGCACAAATGAGAAAATGAGTGAATTTTAGGTTTAGTTGACTTTTATATAAGCTCGCCCCATTCACACTTGGGCACCCATGCTTAGCCAACTAATCCCTTGAATGTTCCAGTTAAAGTGCGCCTCTCATCGGCGCTCACTCTTACCCTTTTCCCATTGGACCGACAAGCCCGGTACTTGACTCTACCAAGTAAATAATACAACGTCCATCGTAGGTGATATGGTGTCCATGAGGTGTGAGGTTTAACATGCCCCCCTTGCTGATGTAGATTCTGACCTCGGAAGATATTGAGTTGAAGCTCATTCGTTGAGGTGGAAGAGCATTTGAGATGAATGTCCTTAGACTTCTTCAATCACTGCAAAATCAAACAACATTGGCACACTCATTGCATTCTCATATAGAATTAAAAAGCATATGCAATTGTAGGCAGACAGTGTGATTGGTAACAGAATGTTAAACCATTTTTCAGCAATAAAGATTAAATTGCAATATAATCAAATGCATAAACAGATGTAAAGGTAAAAAATTAAACAAGTATAGGGTCGCTAATTTAACGATCGAAAGGCACTAGATATCGACTATTAATACCATGGGTAAGCTTCTTAATTTTCTTTGGTCAATTAAGTTGTTTAATCGCGAGAGCCAAGTATTTCATGTTCGAGGGCTGACTAGAGGCTATACCTAGAAAACCTTGTAGTTAATCTACAATAAAAGAAATTTCTCATGAAATCATCGCCTGACTGATTACCTTTTCTTTGACCCCCCAAAGTCTTTTCATAGTGATTCAATTTTGATGTGTGTGCTTATTTTGTATGCCTTGGGTGTTTTGCTTTTCAAGGAAAAGCACCCACACTGGGAACCTCTAAGGCTCTAGTACCATAGGCGATACATGTGAGTGGAGTACCAAATCAAGCTGAGATTTCTCTTCCAGCTTAAGATTTTACATTGTGGCACTTGGATTTTTTTGTTTGTTCATCTTCAGCATTTTAATTTTGTAACTTAGGGGGTCATATAACATTGTTACCCTCCCCAGGCTCATCACACTAGTAAACTCCCTTTATAATACTTAAGCTAAAGGTCAATAGGGACTAAGCCCACTAGAAAGCCCTAGTACATTTCACACAATGATTCCTAAATAGGATTAATAACCTAAGCAACCATTAATTATTAGGAAGGCATTCCCCATGGTCTTAAGAGAAGATCTCTAACACCCAGCTTGGTCAAACTAGCTTAGTCGGACAGCTTGATTTTTAAACCTTTGACAAGTGATTATGACAAAAAATTACATTGAATTAAATGTTTGATACTAAACAAATGTGATGGATATTATGCTATCAATCACAATTAAAGCAAACAAACATGGATGCAAAAAGATAAGGGACAATGATAATGGACAAGAAACACCTGTTTGTGTTGATGATCGCGCTTCGATTCGAAGTGTGAACGACAGAGAGATCCCATCAAGGTCCAAATCCTAACCACATCAACATGTTCCTGTACACATGCGAGGAAACACAAAGAATACCTCTAGGAGGAACATCAGTGGGAAGAAAGAACTTTGCTAATCACTAAACTCTAAAACAAAAACACTCCTATCGTACTAATCCTACCTACCCTCCATCACTCGAGTGAGGAGGATCAAAGGTGTTTTATGACATAGGTTTCTGTTTCAGTGTACCGGATGTGAATGTGTAGGTCTGGGTCAATGTTTTGACTTTCATTGTGCATACTCGTTTGCTAATTGCTCTTGCTCTTTTTTTTTTTTTGGGTGAGTATAAGGATTTATATGTTCATTCCCTAAGATTGGGAGATTGAGAGGTCAGGGAGGAAGGTTGAGAGGAGAATGAGTGAATGATGACTGTCAGCAAACACTCCCCCCTTCCTTGGGTAGATCATACAGTTTGAAATGCGCTCCTCACCCTTTGAAACCAATTGTTCCAGTTGGTAATAGGTGAGGATTTTTGCCAGTAGATTTCTATTACCTTAGGTGCCTTGTCGAGTTGCAAGGGTGGTAAGGTACTCTCCCAGGATCGAACTTGAAGTTGTTCATCAGGTGATTCTTGAACACTGGGAGGTGTGGATTCCTTTGTAACTTTATGGAGGTCCACTATTGTAGGTGGAGGCTGTGGAGAAGCTTTTACCTCGATGGATGCATTATATGAGGAGCTAGAAGCTTCATGGGACTCCCCCCTTCCTGATCTAGGTGGAACGAATCGTTCTTTCTTTGGTGCCCAAACTAGCTCTAGAGCAGGTGTGTAGCATTCTGTGATTTTTTTCTTTTCGCGATCATCAATTCGTTTTGGAGCTACGGGATTGGGCACACATGGGTCAGGTGACAAATAAGAACACAATCTACGTTTTGGCACCCAGATTTGATCATTTCCTTCATAGTAGCCTTGGGCTTCCAATAGTCGTTTAGGAATCCAACACCACGTTTTCTTACATTTTTTGGGGCGAGTGGTATGTTTCTTACAAGGCTTATGTTTTTTACCACTAGCCATGGTCGCTAAAGAAGATTTAGGGACCCACTTGTATGTTTTCTTTGTTATATGAGGATGAGTCTTGTCAGAAGCTATATGCATTGCTTGTAGCATATTTAAGGGTATGGACATTTCATCCCCCTCTGGTGTTACCCAGGTCGTCCCCCTATTTCCCCAAGTGTCTATGGTTGCTGCTAGGTGGACCCAATCCACATTGTCCAACTCAGTCATCCCAGGTAGTACATCCATATAAGGAGAATCTTCCCCAACATCGGTGTATGCTTTACACGTGTAACAATATTGCAATGGGGCTGAGTGAACTGTGGTGTCAGATCTATGATCAATTATAAACCTGTTTCCTAGAGGATGTGCTCGACCAGTCACAAGATCCACTCGAATGACAGAATCTTGGAACTGCAAGTAGACATGGTTTTTAGACCAGTCATGCACCATTTTTGCTTCCCTCATGAAAGGACGTCCTAAGATCATCTCCGATGCCACAGTGTGTTTGGAGAAATCGATAACAATAAAGGTAATCCTTATTTTATGTCCAAAGACCTTGATCTTGAGATCTTCTAGCATCCCAATAGGTTTAACAATAGACCCATTGGCCATCTTCACTACTATGGTTGTGGTCGCAAGGTGAGGTCTTTCCATAGTTTCCCAACAATTTTAAGTCACAATGCTAACCCCAACGCCACCATCAAGGATTCCCTTCACAGTTAATCCCTTAGTAGTGATTGGTATGGTCGCATTGGATTCATCACCCTCAAAGTATTGTCCCAACTTGTTAAGAGGTATTTCTATAACAAGGTTCTCATCTAGGTTAGGTTGTGGATCTAAGTGTTCCTCCTCTATTGGTATCTCCCCAAATCCATCCATCTGGGCAAATTGTGGTAGCCCAAACTTTAGTTCTCCATTGAGGAAGGCTCAAAGAGCTGAGACAAGCTCAGGGCCTTTATATAGTTTGGACATGATGGTGGTTCTAACTTCTGAAGACATGACATCCATCAATTTGGCAATGTTTAACGACACCTTTTGGACTTCAGTCCCTTGACATGGGGAAGATGGGATCTCCATTTCTTCGATAGGATCAAGTAGTCCCTCTGTAAACATTCTTTCCATCAAGAAGTGAGTACGCCCACTTTCCCATGACTTTAAGTCACTTTCTTCTTGGATGACACTAGGTATGGCTAAGGGTCTATGGACTTGGTGAGGTTGTTGTTGCATAGGGAACACGGTGTCTGTAATCTAGATCTGCCTAGGTGCTGGTTCTAGAACCCTTTGGGTATCTTCTACCAAACTCCTTAATTGCTTGACTTGCTCAATCTCCTCTGTAGGGTTTGGATAAGTTCCTATATTCTTCTTGGATCCTGGCCATTGTGGCTCATGAAGATTTTCCTTGTTGGTTTCTATCTTAGTGGTCATTTTGGTCTCCATGGTTTCATCTGAATCAGAATCTTCTTCAGCGTCGTTCATATATACGGGGTCGTCACCAGTCCCTATGTTGGTCTTTGAACTACGGTCTAACTTTGCTACTTTTTGCGATTTCTTCCTTCGTGTTTTCTTCTTTTTCTAAGATTGGGCAATTGATGCCGTGTCTCTTTCCTCAAGGATATAATTTTGTTTTTGGAGCATCGATCGAGTGAGTATGTTTACTGGTACCACATGTGTACTTTGTGATGGCTCCTCGATAACTTCAATCAAGTTTAATGGTGTGATCTTCGGTGCATTTAGATTATTTGGACATTGGGCAATCAAATGATCTATGCCACATCGATTACACATGAGTATTGGCATTGTAGACGTGCTCGCTTGATTGGTTTGCATTAGTGTGGCATTCTTTTGTAGCCTAATAGGACACTCGGCTACAGGATGCGGACCTCCACACTCATAGCATTGAAGAGGTGGTCTCTTAGCAGTGTAATTGATATTTTGACCTCTTGCCGCAAGAGCAGCTACTTGATATACAGGTTTGACTTGTCCCCAATAGTCCTCCATGTAGTATTGTGGACTTTCTTCAAGCACATCCATCCCATAGGCAATATTAGGATCTATATCTTCCTCACAGCCTTCCAAACAAGCAATAGATGACTCACAACCCGCTTGATTCACAGAAGTGATTCTCGGATGTGGTGGTTGTGGTCCCAGCATTGGAGGTGGTAAGGGTGTTGTTTGAACAAAATTTTGGGCCCTAGGGACCATGTGTTGTGCTGTTTGTTCAAGAGGTGGGCCCTGCATCAATGCAGGCACTCAAGGTGTGTCTGTCCATGCTAAGGTTGGTCTATTGGCCATTGCGCGCTTTAATACTATGCAATCCTTAGCTTGATGACCATACCTTCCACATGCATTGCAATTCCCATTGAAGTTTAGTTTAAAAGTAGGGCATTCCTTGGTACTATGCGGTTCATAGCATACTGAGCACCATTGTTGCTCCCTTCTTGGATACATATGATTGTTTTGCGGAGCACGATTTTCTCTAAGACTCTCTTGAATAGCCTTGGTGAGATATGCTAAAGTCATCTCACATATCTTTGGCTCCTTAGCAATAGGCTTTAAGGTCATTGGCTGATGCCCTAATGCTTGCGAGCTAATAGATTTAGGCTCAACAGACACTCTTTCTCCTTGAAGCATTAAATTATCCTCCAATTGGATCGCATTGGTGGTGACTGCTTCCCAAGTGGTGATACCTCTAATGACTAGGCCATTGTAGATATCCTCATGTCGTAATCCCCTAATGAATCTATCAAGCAATTGGTTATTGTTGAAGCGCTCATTTGGATTACCAACGAGAATTCAAATGGTTCAAGCGACTAATAAAGTCTCTCACCGACTCTCCTTCCTCTCGTTGGGCTTTCTAGAGCTGAGAGGATACACCCCAAAGCACTCCCTCTCATATATATTCTTTCAAGAACAGTCTCCTCAGAGTAGGGTAAATCGTGTTTTCTTCCACCCTTAGGGTTCTATACCAATCCCCTGCCTTTCCACTTAATGTTAGGCTTAAAGCATTACTCTTATGCAGGTCATTGTGTTCTCCTAGAGAATTGCATATTTGTTCAAACACTTCAATATGCTTTCTCACATCCCTGTCTCCACTAAATTTTTGTGTGAGCTTGGCTATTTGTACTGGCTTACTTCTAGACTCTCTATCAGGCGTGTTACGCATATTCTCAGCAATAGATCGACCAATAGCTTGAGCAAATGTTGCCAAGTCACCTAAGTGAGCAGGCACCGTGGGTGAAGGCGCCACAGAGACTACATGGGGAGTAGGTATTGGCATTGGGCTTGGTGCATAGTAAGCCCTTGGGTTCCATGTTTGGTGCGGTGCTGTGCCATGTGGTGGCCCAAAGTTCATATGTGTGGCCCTAGGCATAGCAGACGTCAGATGTGACATGCTAATGCTAGCCGGTATAGTCCCATGGAAATAAGAACTTGGGTATTGTGGTTGTGGAGCATAGGTTGTTGAAACAATGGGAGGGGTAGGGACTACATGAGTGCGATGACCCATAGGTGCATACGATTGGTACACACTTGTAGGTACTGTTGCAGGCATTGAGATACCAGGTAGTGGTGCTTTACTAACAAATGAGGTCCATGGCATGTTGCTCGGCATGCCCATCATTGGGGTAGGCATGGTAGCCGTGGTGTCATCAAGGGAAAGATGAGCTAGACTTGGAAAGGTGAAGCTATCACTCGTGGGCTCAGATTGCACTGAGACCCCTGGAGAAACAACATATGGAGGATCCATCAGACTTACCAAGGGAGTCTCCATTTGTGATAAGGTCGGTTGTTTAGCCTTTCTTGTATCTAAGAATCCATGAGACCCCATTGAAGGTATGTTGATCCCCTTGTTTTGTCTCTCTAACTCAATGACCCTATGGATGACCTCACAAACTCTTTGTTGTTGATCCTCCACACTAGTAGCGCCCATTGCGCATTGTAGGACGTTTAACCACCTCACGTGATAGGTGTGACCTATGTATAGGTCGGTTAGAGTTTCTGTTTGTAGTTCGTACTCCCAGTTCTCATTTAAGAACACTCCATCTAGGATTGAGGTGCTAGGGGTGTCCTTTGAGCTAGATGTAATGTTGCTTTCTAGGGGTTGGCCCTTAGCGGTTGCTAAGTCAGGAGCACTCGACTGCTCTCTTAGCAAGGATATTGACATAGGGGCTTTCGCTTTTAACTCTCTTCATTGCTCCGCCTTGCGTAAGCTCTCGACTTCCTTTTCCCTCACTGCAAGGATATACCGCTCAACCTCTTGCACTTCGGCAAGGCTTATACCATCGGGTAATATGACCTCGGAGGGAAATAACTCTGAAGAGTCAGGAGGTGCAGTGAATGAAGTATTCACGTGCACATTCTCTAAGGGTATAGGGTATACGTTGTTCACGAATGGAGAATTTACTTCCCCACCCCTCTCATTTACATCATTAGCTCCATGTTCGGAGCGAGTAGCTCTACTAAAGGTTTCCTTCAAGCGGCTAAGCACACTCGAACTGGACCATGGATCCATGGCATGCATGTATTGGCTTGAGCTATCGGGATTAGGCATTGGGAAACCCTCCATGACGTCGTAATCAGAGGAAGAGTCACTAGCCGCTATGTTCGGGTCTTGGTTTGTACTACCTTGGGTCCCCGCCAAGGGCCCGGAACCTAAGGTAGGTGGATATTGAGAACTTGAGTAAGTTGAAATTCTCTCTAGTTGCTCCGTCTCTAGCACACGACCATAACGTAGATGCATGTGCCTTTGACAACCTACAAGCGTCGGCGAATAACCTCGAAGGTTAACCGCTTACTTTTTTAGGCATCTATTTTCACTCGTTTTTTTTAACGTTTTTAATGTTTTTTAATGATTTCTTTTTTTGATTAAAGTGTGTGATAGCTAAAAAATGAGCGTATCACTCAGAGGGTCACGTTGTGCTTAATAGCACAACGTTCGGTCACTTGAAGCTCCGTTGGTCCTCAAAAAATCGATTTTTAGCTAAGTGTGAAGCTAAAATTCGTAATTCTAAAAGGCGACTGAGGCCTAAGCCTGAGCGTGAGCTTGGGCTTGGGTCTGGGAGATATTCCCGATCCCGGTCCTATCTTTAAATTTTTTTTAAAAAATTCTTTAAATAAAATTTTTATAAGGATAAGGTCGCCGTGGCCTGCGCAAGAGCACACACACACACACACTCTACGTACCTACTTCCAACTAATACACCTATTGTTACACACTAACACACTCTATTAGCTCTCATAGATCTACTTCCTTCTTACTGTACATTACATTACACAAAATTAACAACCGTAATACTAACACCTTACACAGAGAAAACACACAGTACCTTTGAAAACTCCATTAACAAAAAAAATACACAGTAGTAACACAAAATCCTTCTTCTCAACACACACACCCTCCTTCCTTACCTTTCCTACAATTGAAATTGCACCATGAAAGAAGCACAGAGTTCCATTCAAGCTTAGTGTATGGCATTCCCCGGAAATGGTGCCAAAAATGTTCGCATATGTCGCACGTGTCAATGCAAGGAAATTGCCAATACACTGTGTGCGAGCCACAAATGGCTCCAAGCACACAACAAGACTAAACTAGTAAGCTCAAAGATGGCGTTGGTGTATCACTCACTGCTCTGCGCTTCCTGTCGTGGAGGATTCCTCGCCACGAAGAAGAGGGAGAGGCCGCTACGCCCCGCTCAACCGCCTCGCGCCGCCGTCGTGCCCCTGCAATGCTCGATCGCACACTCTCTCTCTCTCTCTCTCTCTCTCTCACTCACGCATACACACACACACACAAGGAGATGAAGAAGAAGAAGATGGAGATGGAGCGAGAGCACTCTTCAATTGCACAAATGAGAGAATGAGTGAATTTTAGGTTTAGTTGACTTTTATATGAGCTCGCCCCATTCACACTTGGGGTGCCCATGTTTAGCCAACTAATCCCTTGAATGTTCTAGTTAGAGTGCCCCTCTCATCCGCGATCACTCTTACCCTTTTCCTATTGGACCGACAAGCCCGGTACCTGACTCTACCAAGTAAATAATACAACATCCGTCGTAGGTGATATGGTGTCCGTAAGCCGTGAGGGGTAACACTGGCAAAAAAGCCACCTTGGTCAAAGACCTCAAAAAATGAACGTCTACCTTCTTTATAGGGGTGTGTCTAGGAGACCTAAAAAGAAATAATGGGGAAGCTCCCATCTCGTAGACTTCACTTGCAGTTGCATTTGGAATTTCCTTACATTGCTTGCACCTGGAATAGTCTATTTTGGCAATCTTTGCATGATGCACACCTTGCTTTGTCCGCTCAGTACGGCGTCCCGGTAGACTTGCACTGTTCGGCTTCTTTCTCTTTCTTTACCATGGGCAACCTTTGCATTAGCCCTTGAAGCCTTTGAACTCTCTCTCTATCTTCTCCTACCCTCCACTGGCCGGATAGGTCTCTTGGCCATGCCCCTTCAATATTTTGCACTCTCATTCTATCTCTTCTACATGTCTACTGGCAAGATTTCCCCCTTTGGTTTTCCTCTTGAAGCCCTCGAACTCTCCCTCTATCTATTCACTACGGGAGCCCTCCCCATGAAGCAATAGCTACATCGCTATTGGGGGGCAGGGGGGGCTTCTTTGCCTTCTCCAAAATTGGGGCCGTGGAAACGAACTCTTAGTGGGCACCACATCACCATTGTACAAACCGCTGCCGACCAGCGGGCACCACCGCCGCACCGTCTTGTCCTCCAAAATCTGCCGTGTGGACGGTAGCGCCACCGCGCGGCACCAACAGCAACGCCCCAACGCAGAACCGACAGGTGACACCATAGCCTCACAATAAGAGATCTCTCTCTCTCATCACCACATTACACAAGGGGGACACGCCCTAAGCTTTATACACCTGCAAATCACCATTAAGCCCTGCATGTGGGATTTTATGCTGCCACGTGGCACTCCCAGGCTCAAGCCTTCTAAGGCTTTTGAAAAAACCAAAAAACCAGTTTTTTTTGAAAAAAAACCTTGTTTTTCCCCAACTTGTCGTGCCTGCCCATTGGCCCCTGGTGATCCATTTATCGAGCCACAAAGCTGTGCTAAGTCTCCACCACCATGTTGACTACAAGCTATGACAACCTTACTCCCTTTGGACTCCTCCGAGTTTGTTATCTGAAGCCGCCAAAACCCAACAAAACCATCTGTATCCCCGTCTGCAAAGCACCTCCCAAGTTTAGTCTTCAATATCTTCACCCACCGCTTCTTCGTTTGGCGAGGTGTCAGTTCTTGCTGAGTCCGTATGATGCATACCCTGCTTTAGAACCTCATCGAGGCTCAAAAGATGCCAAATTGCACAATTCTCCATGTGGTAAGGTGGGCACCAACCTAGCCCTCGGTAAAATTTCAACTGGCCATAACTTGCAATCTATAACTCCAATCTACAACTTGAAAAGATGGGTAGGCTCCATAATTTGAGCACTACACACGTGTACCCTGACTTTCACTTGTACCACCTGTCCCCAACTGCCCTGTCCGGAAAGGACCTGCAACATACTAAACCTTCAACCTTCAATATCTTGAGCTCCATAGCTCCGTTTGTTCAACCATGTGGACTTGCTCCTTTAGCACTTCAAGCTCTACATTCCTAGACCCAAAGACTGCGTCTCAAATCTCCTTCATCTGCTCTCCACCTTATCCCCTTATGGAGCCCTTATTCGTCTATAAATCGCATCAGTCATACACCTCCACAGCTACCTGTGAGCCCATGATCTTCCTAGCTGCTCTAGCCTTTTGCCATGCTTCTGCTAGCCTACATATATCTACCCATGCCATCTTCTATGGTCGACACACTTTGGCTGTACCATCATTGCCCACCCCCTAGTTGAGCGTTTATGCTCAACCACATAAGAGCTTTATTCCACTTTTAACTGCAAAACCTCGCAAACACTATGAGAAAACCAAAACCATACGTACACAGTTTTGTTACACCCTACTGCCAAACCTTCAAGTGGGTTACCCAACCCCCTGTAGCATATAGCTTCCACCTGGATCAAATACCTACCGTGGATATCCTTCACCCATTTGTAACTGCTCGCCATAGTGCCGTACCGCAACACCTTGACCATCATGTGTGTATGCTACCCATAGCCCACCTGACACCAAGTTCCAACACATGTCTGACCCTCCCTCCCATCTAAATAAAGTGGAGTCCTCCATCACAGACCCCTGCATCTGCTGAAACATCCACCACATAGCCGTATCTACCACTATATTCATCAACCATAGCTTACGCACCTTCAATGGAAGCAAGGCCACTACCTGGGATTCTTCTTTTTCCACCATTGGATACGTCTGCTGCATCGGAATCTCCACCATTTTTGAAATCATAATCTCCTCTTTGGCCACACACTCAATTCCAACATCATTGAAGCCTTCCTCCTCAACCGACCCTTCAAGGTCGATCAACACCTCTTACTCTTCAGCTTCAATCCCCTGTTCTTCAATCACCTCTTCTACCACTGCATTAGGATCTTCCTGGGACGAGAGAAACTCTCTTCCTTCATAGGCACGACTGCTCTATCTCTTCTAACAAAATTCTGCACTTGTTTCACCGCCATGGCAAATTCCACCGCTACTTTCATCAGCACAGCCATTAGCATGGCACCACACACCACCTTTACCTGCATATCATCATCTATAGGCCTAGACTGCTCCATTTGGTTTTCATCCAGCATCTCAGCTTGCTCTGTTTCCTGCTCTTCTTGCACATGGGCTACTACCATATCATCAAACATATAAGAGGGCAACTTTAACTTTACCAGCTCATGTTCATCAGACTCCGTCTCCTCGTCATAGGATGTGGACTCATCCTCTCTATTCTCTTTGCTTGTCTCCCAGCTACACGAGCTTATATCCTCATCATCACTGGCATCATAAACCGATTCTGTATATGCATCTTCATCCGCTTGTTGCTCCACAAAAGCTTTACCATCATCCTGACTTTGCTCACTTTCTTCATCAGCTTCTGAACCCTCAGTATCTGCAACCCAATTGCATTATGCTACCTTTTCATGCAAAATTTCCACAAGAACATGCTTTACTTCTTCAACTTGCATCGGAACCTCCTCTTCTGCTTACCACTTTGCCATCTCTGTTCACCTCAACATGGATCTTCTCCTCGTTGACAAGCTTGTCCATCCTCGGCACAGACACTTCACATACTAGAAATCTCCAAGGAACATAACCAACAGTAGGTCTTACCTCAACAGGATTTGCACTTTGAACAATTGGAATCACCTTTGGTTGGACCAAATAGCACTTTTCTATCTCGACAACATGCATATAATCTGCTGGCTTTAGCATGCCCAGCTCCAGCTTTCACTTCACCTTCCCGCTCTTCATCTTTGCTAGATAGAGCATGTCTTCATAGGTATCCGCACCGTCTTCCACCTTTTCTTTGATCCTCGGATGCAAGCACTCTAGCAGCTTCAACAACTTCAAATACTGGTTTCTTTTGACCCCAGTAGCAAACTCTAACTGCTTCCAACAAGCTTCAAACTGCTCAATGAAAATGGAGAAATCTTTACTTACATCCTGGCATATCGCCTTCAGCCTTGTATCGGCTTCTTCTATTGTAACCACTTCCCGAAACCGCTCCAAAAATTGACTTTGCAATCTCCACCATGATTTTCAATCATTGCTCTTTAAACCATCGAACCACACCTTGGCCCGTCCTCGCATCAACAGTGGCACCGTCTACAACTTTTTTGCATCCGTCATATGCATCGACAACAACCATAACTCAAAATCTGCCAACCAATCCTCAGGATATTCGACACCCGTAAATATGGGGCCAAAACCTGGCTCCACCATCTCTGTCAGCTTCAAAATCGACCATCAAACACCTTGAATATCAGCCAACCACTTTGTCGGCTAAAAAATACCGATTCAAACCTCAAATCAGAGCATCAGACAACTCCTCAGTGGGGGCACCAGAAGATGGATAGGGGGAATAGGGAACACACCCAACACACAAAATGTTTGCCTCTCTATAGCCCAGGGATTCAATAGCACCCCTAACCTCTCTAATAAAACCTTCAAATTGGCTAATTTGCACTCACAACTCCACTTTAGCATATAGAACAACTGTCTCACACCTTGCAAAAAACATCTTACAACACAAACACACCCACACTGCTCAACTCACCCTTTTCGACTCACAAGAAACCCCGATTGTGCCCTCTTGGTAACACCCTTCAAGCTGCAGGCAAACCCTCTGCAAGCACTAGCAAGTACACAAAGAGCGAGAGAAAAGGAGGGGGATGGGGAGAAGCAACACAAGAAGTAGGTGCAAAGGTTTGGTAGTATTGCATAGGGAGATAACACAATCAAGTATGGAGCTCCAATGGCAAGCTTGCAATACACAGGCTTGAAAACCTCCAATAATTCTCTCTGGAAAAAAAGCCACCTTGGTCAAAGACCTCAAAAAATGAACGTCTACCTCCTTTTATAGGGGTGTGTCTAGGAGACCTAAAAAAGAAATAATGGGGAAGCTCCCATCTTGTGCACTTCACTTGCAGCTGCATTTGGAATTTCCTTGCATTGCTTGCACCTGGAATAGTCTATTTGGACAACCTTTGCATGATGCACACCTTGCTTTGTCCGCTCAATTCGACCACCCGGCTAGACTTGCACTGTCCAAATTCTTTCTCTTGCTTTACCATGGGATGACCACCCTTTGCATTAGCCCTTGAAGCCTTTGAACATTCTCTCTATCTTTTCTTGTCCTCCAGTGGCTGGATAGGCCTCTTGGCCATGCCCCTTCAATATTTTGCACTCTTTTTCTATCTCTTCTACATGTCTAATGGAAGAATTGCCCCCTTTGGTTTGCCTCCTTGAAGCCCTCGAACTCTCCCTCTATCCATTCACCACGGGACCCCTCCCCATGAAGCAATAGTGACATCACTATTGTGGGGGGGATTCTTTGCCTTATCCAAAATTGGGGCCATGGGAACGAGCCCTCAGCAGGCGCCAGATCACCATTGTACAAACCACCACCGGCCAACAGGCGCCACCGCCGCACTCCCCTTTCCTCCAAAACCTGCCACGTGGACGGCAACGCCATCGCGTGCGGCACCAATAGCAATGCCCCAGTGCAGAGTCGCCAGGCGATGCGAGAGCCTCACAACAAGAGAGCTCTCTCTCTCTTGTCACCGTATTAGAGAAGGGGGATACACCCTAGGCTTTAGACACCTGCAACTCACCAGCAGTAAGCCCTGCATGTGGGATTTTATGCTGCCACGTGGCACTCCCAGGCTCAATACTTCTAAGGCTTTTGAAAAAACCAAAAACCACTTTAAAAAAAAAACCTTTTTTTTCCCAACTTGTCCTGCCTGTGCGTTGGCCCCTAATGATCCATTTGTCGAGCCGCAAAGCTGTGCTAAGTCTACACCGTGTTGACTACAATCCATGACAACCTTACTCCCTTTGGACTCCTCCGAGTTTGTTATCTGAAGCTGTCAAAGCTCGACAAAACCATTTGTATCCCCGTCTGCAAAGCACCTCCCAATTTTAGCCTTCAATATCTTCACCAGTGCTTCTCCATTTGGCAAGCCGTCAGTTCTTATCGAGTTTGTATGATGCATACCCCGCTCTAGAACCTCATCGAGGCTCAAAAGACGCCAGATTGCCCGATTCCCCAGGTGGTCACCCCGGTAAAATTTCAACTGGCCATAACTTGCAATCTGTAACTCCAATCTGCAACTTGAAAAGATGGGTAGGCTCCATAATTTGAGCACTACACACATGTACCCCGACTTCCACTTGTACCACCTATCCCCAACTGCCCTGTCCGGAAAGGACTTGCAACATACTGAACCTTCAACCTTCAATATCTTGAGCTCCATAGCTCGGTTTGATGAGCCATCTAGACCTGCTCCTATAACACTTCAAGCTCAACATTCCTGGACCCAAAGATTGCATCTTGTATCTTCTTCATCTGCTCTCCACCTTAGCCCCTTATGGAGCCGTTATTGGCCTATAAACCACATCAGTCATACACCTCCGCTGCTACCTGTCAGCCCATGGTCTTCCTAGCTGCTCCAGCTTTTTGCCATGCTTCTACTAGCCTGCACATATCTACCTGTGCCATCTTCTATGGTTGACACAGTTTGGCTGTACCAACGTACAAAGCACATTGAGGTGCATTACCACTATGCCAAGGAGAGGCTCTCAGTAGGAGAGATTGGCTTAGCTTATGTGCCAACACAAGACAACTTGGCATATATTTTCACAAAGGCATTGTCTTGTGAGAAGTTTGAAGCTTTCCACAAAGCTTTGGGCTTATTCCCCTTTGTGGACTGATCATGTCTTCATGGCATATCACTCTATGTGCTAGCTCTCGTTCACTGCATCACTTCAGGGGGGATTTGTTACCATATACATGTGGTAGTGTTGTGTCTGAACATAGTCAGGACCATCGGGGCATTTTTTCCCTCTTTAGGAGGTTTTCTCTCCTGTGCATTGTAAATACGCCCATCATTCTAGGGCTATCTATCTTTCCATTGCACACTAAGTAATACACTCTCTGTTGTGTGCCTTGAGCTTTTTTTTTCTTCTGCAAGCTGTGTGTGTTTTCTTGCAACCCTAATTCGAACTCTCTCTCTCTCTCTCTCCCTTGTCCCTACTGCAACTCACTCTGCACTTAAGGCTACCTGGTGCTAAATCTTACTCTCTCTCCCTCTCAACCCTCACTACATGAGCAGGGGTAGAGGTAGCTGCTTCTTGAAAACCTGCAACCACTAAGTACTTTGATCGTAGGGATTTCTACCACGTAGGGCAAGATTGACAAACCAAACCCTATAAAAGGTGAGGGTGCTTTGGCCCCTCACTTAGTCTGTTGTGTATTTCTCTTTGTGTGTGTGTTTTGAAAGAGAGGTGTGAGGCCCCCTCACTTAGTCTATTGTGTATTTCTCTTTGCGTGTGTTTTTAAAAGAGAGGTGTGAGGGCTTAGACACATACTGTGTAGTCATGGTGGTGGTTAAACTACCATCTCAGTTCGGTGTTTTCCTTTTAATGGAATCTTGATAACATCTTGTGAAGGTTTCTTTACATAGATCATGATTAAAATACTCTAGTTACTTTAATTGATTAGGATTTTTTCTTTTTTTTGTAATCTTTGTATAAGAATTTCTCTGCATTTGATATGTTATTGATCAATTTACGTATTAAAAATACTCACTTGTAAAGAGGCTACCGCCTCGCTTGACTTGGGAAAATCATAAAAGGGTAGGGTATCCTGTGGCATACTACTCATAAAAGTGATTGAAAATCACAATAGAATGATTTGGATTAAACGGTGTTATTTTGAACAAAAAATGTCTGTAAGAAGTTTCCTCTCACTTGAGATAGGTCGCATTGAGGCTTATTAAATTGGCTATCTCAGATTTGATTACCATATTAGGAAGTTTTATGGTTAGTAAGTTATGGGGTTTTGGGTAAAAAATGTACTTCTCCTTGATTTGATGGATTAAAGACCTCTATGTAAACAATTTATTGGTAAAACCTGTGTTCTGACAGCTACTATGGTGCATTCTCATTACTGGTTACTGTCGTGATTCTGATGGAATTCTACCATATGCACTACACTGCCTATAATGGGTTTTTTGAGAAATGAAGGGGTGATACAATACACCCTTGGCACTCACAGTTAAGGGAATGATCTATTGGGTAAGACTAGCCCCAAAGGGCGACTTTTCTTTATTCGTCTCATGAACTGATTACTGCATACCTTGGAGCAACCTATGTTCTGGTTGGTACCGAGTTTATATTAGGATACCGACATAAAAGAAGGGTGCCACTTTTTTTTCTGATGTTTGGAAGTTGTATGTTCTCTTCTGATTTGGCATACTAGGTGAGGTATGATGGATTCCGTAAATCCCACATGGGCTTGTGTAATGTAGTTTTGCTTAAGTAACTTAGCCGAGTTTGATACCCTTAACTATCAAATGGATTTTTTTGAAGAGATATCTAAAGCTTTTTGATTTGAGTTACTTTATGGCATCATGGTACTTAAAATGCTAGAAGAATTGGAGCTTGACAAATCTAGCAAAGTAATATTGAAAATACTGATGAGATGTTATAGGGATTAAGACACTTGGATCAGAAGGGGTGGTGGCCTTCTGATCAAAATAATATGTATGCTATTATCTATTTAAGGTATAATAAAGTATAGGGATATTTAGAAACCATACTTATATATATATATATATATATATATATATATATATATATATATATATATACGTTTAAAATGAAATATGTGGGATAATAAAACCCTTTTACAAAAAAATTAGAATACATGAACACTTTGGACAGTGGTTTTAAGTTAAAAAAGTTGTAAGTTGGATATGGATAACCACTGATATAGTCCATTGACACTTGTAAACCTTATCCAAGGCTAACGTATTTGTTGACTTGTTTGGATGGATGCAGTTGAGGACTCTATCCTTTCTTGGAATTTTTTTAGCTTAAAGCTATTGTCTGTCCATGATTGCACTTGCTCCTACTACTTGGAAAGGACTTCTTTATTGGGTCACTATCATTGTATACTTGAATGAGGCTTCATTCTCATAAGCCATGTACATAGATAATTGTAAGACTAAGTTGTTTTTGTACTTATTATTGCATTTTCTCTAAAGCCAGTTGTTGTTTGAATGTTAAAGTTCATTTATGTCGTATTATTTAAGTAAAAACAACTACACACACGTCCTATAAATAAGGTTTTTTGCATACTTTTTGGGAAAATCAGGACACTGGCTTTAGAAAACTAGTTTGAATCTTAGTTCTAAGTTGGACCCACTGCCTATAAATCCTTGATTGGTTGGCTGGTGTTAGGTGGTCCTTCATAGGCTAATGTTTTGGATACCTGCTCAAGACTATTATAGTCTCTGACTTTGCTGGTTTAAGTTTTGCAGGTCCAACCTACTAGACTAATTATATATATACTTTGTTTCAGGATCACAAACATTTTAAGTTGACAGGTTGCATGAGGGTAAACCACGACTCAAAGAAACATACAAGGATTTTAGAACAAATTAGATTTTACCTAAAGGACCATTCTCCAAAAAAAGCCCTAGCTTTTAGCACTAAATCTTTTCTAGCTAGACGGGCCAAATGTTGTGGTACATACTACCATAAGTAATCCATGACTTACTAACAATTTTGTCTATTTTGCAGACCCTTGCTCTCTCGCAAGTCTTGGAACTATCTTATGAGCCCCTCTCTGTGGCTACCTCTCTTGTCCTAATATGTATTGGCACTTTGGATGCTTCTCAATTAATATATGATTCAGCTCTTACCTCAAATAAAAAGCTATCTATCTTACACATGCTATCTTTTAATGATCGGGTCAAGATTCTGGCTACCTTGGACAAGGACTCTAAAGACGGGGTCAATATGATTTCTCCCATTACGTAGCCCAATTTCCTATACTTTCTGTACAATCTCAGCAAGAGCTAGCCTTATTTTATTCTTTTGGGGCTGAATTATCTAACTTTGTGAAAAAATTATGTGGCCTTGATCCATCTTTTATTAGTATTCCTGCTGCTACAACTGTCCCTCAAACCAGCGATATATTTTGCAGAGATAGTGTGGCACTTGAAGTTGTTAAGGAATTTCAAACCAACCTTTGCTCCCTTAGAAACTCTAACCTCTTAGAAATGGTACCCAAAGTATCCAAGGTTTTTCCTTTCCTACCAGTTAGACAAATTGAAATTAAGTCTTTTGGTGTGGACCATCAGCTCTAGGTTTTACCTAACAAAGCCTTTCTGGCACCAATTCTTAGTGAAACCTGGGTTTATCTGGCTAAAGATTTTGAAAGGTGGACAGTTCTTAGACAAAGGAGAACTCATTAAATCCCCCTTCAACCTTAACCTTATAGACCATTCCGAATGCTCTTCCAATACAAGTTTATACATTCGAACAAAAGGGAACATGGAATCTACACAAAATCCATTTGGAATGTTTTTTGACCATATGTTAACTGTGGTTGTAAAGTTTTTGATCATAAAGCTTCATGCAAATCCAACATTATGTGGTTTGACCATGCTACCGGATTTATCCTTAATCATTTGGACCAGCTCTTTCCTAAAAAGCCGATGGACTTTCATCTATCCCTCATCTGCTCTTGGTTAGGTGGCCAAGCTAAACAATTAGTAATTTCTCAAATTGCTTTCAACATTTTTTGTGGGCTTATGCTAGATATCCTCATAGAATTGAAATTTGATGAACGTGGGACATATTTGACTCCTTATGCAAACTACAAAGGTGTTAAGATTATCACCAATTTACTCAAGCCATGTATTAAGGATGATGAATCCCCCTCGCTAAAAAGACCTAACTCTCTTGTCACCCCCAATTAATTCACCTCATTTCGAACACCTAGATCTTCCTCTCATTTTAATAGAGGAAAGTCTCATAGCTTCACTAGGGGAAGAGGAAGAAACACCCCTATCCGGCACCTTCTTGACTTATGATCACTTATGAATATGCAGGTTGTTGTTGGCCCATGTGGAAGGATGCATCTCACCAAAAAGACATCTTGCAAAGATTATATTTACAAGCATTGTCTTTTTCAAAATATACTTCTGGATTCGGTACACCCAAAGACACTTTTTTGTGAGTGTTTTGACTTACTGTTTGGAAACCATGAAATACTTGATAATTTACTTATTAGTTGGAAGTTTTAACAACCTATTAATAATTTGGTTTACAATAATGATTTTTTAAAACAAAACACTATTCCTAACTGTGCTTATGATAAATTTATCCCATAGTGTAAATATTTTGATACTTATGGCTTGCATGTCTGCACTTGTAATCTTGATCTAATTAAAAATACCCAAGTCCAAAAAATCCTTGCTAAAGGACTTAATCACATATCCATTTTTCCTAAAGATCCATATATCTCTTTTTCAGCTTTACTTAGTTGTTTAACGGACCTTGTTTAGTACTCTCCAACTGGAGAAGAAAATCCAGTAGGACTTAGCTAAATTGGTTGAACAATGTTTCTTTCAAAAAATATCACTCATACCATTTAAATAGTTTTCTATTGAAAGCTCCTGGATCACACCATGAGTGGCATTTGAATTTCAAAAACTTTCATGGGATTGGTTTATAGTAGGGCTAGATAAAAGCTCAATTGTCCCACTCTTTTATGCAAAAACTTGGCTTGGAAAGCAACTCACTCTCGGGTTTTCGGTAAGGAATTCACACCACTTAACACCTCTCTATGTAAGGTCACCAATATTATTTCTAAACATTTAGATAAAATGGGGTATTTTTTTCAAGATACCAAATTTTCAGTACTTTTTCCCACCTATAAACTACATAAGCATAAGTTCGATTGGATATCTGCTACCTCAAATGGTATTTTTTCTAGCATTACAAAGATATGACCCTTTGCCTTGACCTTATACTTTTAGAACTTGAATTTATATGTGCTTCCAAACAAGAAAATCTACTCTAACTTTCTCCAAATACACTATAACCCTTTTTGGTTGATAAAAAACTCCACAGAGGTTACTCTTAAGCCCCCTAAACAAATTTCCTGTCCCTTCATAGTAGATATTACTCAATGCTATGAGAATATACCCTCAGAAGGAGATTTAGGATTGAAAAATATTCTATCTCAGATGATTAAACTTGCCTTTAAACATGCTAGGAAAAATGGTTTCTTCTGCATTTTTCTCTCCAAAAAACCTAGATGGATTAAAAAAACACAATCCTCTCATCCCTTACACTTTGATGAAGAAAACCTATTAAAAAAAATGATTTGGGTCCTTGATAATTGCACTCTTTTCTTCGGAGGACAACGCTTTAATCAAAGCCTAGGCATTCCATCGGTTTTTCCATCTCACCTCTTATGTGTAATTTATACTTAGCTTTGTTTGAATACAAATGGTTTCTCAAAATCATGGGTGACAAACGTAACTATCATAATTTTTCAGTATTCAAACATACATATAGGTATATGGATGACATATTAAGCCTCAACAATAGTGTATTCTCAGATGAAATTAATCATATCCATTGTAACTGTCTAAAAATTAAACCAACCTATAGACAAGGGTTTACTACATCTACAGGTTTCTTTTCCACTTTGAGGCTTCTTTTCCACTTTGATCCAATTCCTTAACTTCACAAGTACACTTTACAACCCTTGTGTAGGAGGCAATGACCAAAGGTTTACTTGGAAGAGATATTTATTAACTATCCCACCTATTGAATTCATAAAAATGAGTAGTAACCAACCACATAAATTTGCTCCTAGTACTTGTATCAGCCTCCTATACTTGATAGTTTACTCCTCTTTTAACTGCTTCTTAGCATGGAAAGATATTAAGATACTTATCCAAAACTTTCGCCTTAATGGATTCAAAAGAAGGGACATAATTAACAAAAATCACACAGTCTATTTCTCAAAATGATTGGCTTGGCTTACATTTCAACCACACTAACCTCATTTCTCTAATTAGATACTAGGTCCATTCAGAATGGGCCTAATATCGACCCATTGTGTATGGTGCCTAGGACACACACACACACACACACACACACACACACACACACACACACACACACACACACACACACACACACACACACACACACACACACACACACACACACACACACACACACACACACACACACACACACACACACACACACACACACACACGTACTTATATAGCCAACATTTAACCAAGTACAAAAAAATGGCTCTTCTATGGGATACCTATAAACCATGATCAAACCACCTAGGCGTACGCTAACCATCAAATGGCTCGGCTTTAAAAATACCGAAACCCTCCTTCTTTTCTTCCCCCTATGGGTACCCACCCATAATATAATGCTGGATGATCGTGGCATCTATGCCTCTCTCTCTCTCTCTCTCTCTCTCCCCCCCCCTTGTCCCTACTGCAGCTCACTATGCAGTCAAGAATACATGGTGCTAAATATTACTCTCTCTCCCTCTCAGCCCCCACTACACAAACAGGGGTGGCCGTAGCTGCTTCTTGGAAACCTGCAACCACTAAGTATTGTGATTGTGGGGCTTTCTACCACCTTGGGCAAGATTGAAGAACCAAATCCTATAAAAGGTGAGGGTGCTTTGGCCCCTCACTTAGTCTGTGGTGTATTTCTCTTTGCGTGTGTTTTTTAAAGAGACATGTGAGGGCTTAGACACATATTGTGCAGTCATGGAGGAGGTTGAACTACCGTCTCAGGTCACTGTTTTCCTTTTAATGGTAGCTTGATAACATACTATGAAGGTTTCTTTACATAGCTCATGATTGAAATAATCTAGTTACTTTGACTGATTAGGATATTTTTTCTTGTAAGCTTTGTATAAGCATTTCAATGCATATGGTATGTTATTGATCGGTTTACTTGTAAAAATACTCACTTGTAAAGAGGCTACCGCTTGGCATAATAAAATATAGGGATATTTAGAAATTATACTTATAAACATATATATATTTTTAAAGAAAATATTTGGGATAATAAAACCTTTTTACAAAAAATCTGGAATACATGAACACTTTGGATAGTGTTTTTAAGTTAAAAAAGCTATAAGTTGGACATGGATAACAATTAATATAGTCCATTGACACTTGTAAAACTTATCCAAGGCTAATGTATTTGTTGCTTTGTTTGGATGGATGCAGGTGAGGACTCTATTCTTTCTTAGATTTTTTTTGGCTTAAAGCTATTGTCTGTCCATGATTACACTTGATCTTACTACTTGGGAAATACTTCTTTATTGGGTCACTATCATTGTATATTTGAATGAGGCTTCATTCTCATAAGCCATGTACAAAGATAATTCTAAGAATAAATTGTTTTTGAAGGGGAGGAGTCGGGAGCATAGTGGAAGAGGAAGAGGAATGCACACACACCCTCACACACACACCACCTATAGCTACACACGCAGGTTGGAGGGGGAGATCCATCACGTAGTGTGTTCCCCCTTTACTTATTATCTATCTTATGCACTAAGGCATAATACACATTGTACTTAGTGTTAGTGGCTCACACAAGTGTATAGTTGTACACTTAGAGTTAGTAGCAGTTAGTGATGGGCGGTCGGCCACATGGCCATTTACTCTAACATTCTCCCACTTGATGGCCAATGTGGGAGACCAGAAGAATGGAAGAGAACCACTATTTACCCAATGCCCATCAACTCACGACAATGCTGAAACTGATGGCTAGAGAGACTTTTAGTAAGTGCATCCGCTGTGTTCTCTGACATAGGAATTTTCACTAAATCAAGGCTCTTGTTTGCTAGGCATTCACGGCTGAAGTAATGACACACATCAATGTGTTCCGTTATGGAATGAAACACCAGATTGTTAGCCAAGGCAATAGCACTCTGATTGTCACAATGAAGAACTGGTGTACACTGCTCCAATACAAGATCAACAAGATCTTTCACTAGGCGAGCAAGCTAAATAGCTTCTCAGTCAATGCAACATACTCTGCCTCAGTGATAGAAATGGATGTTTAGTCTTGAAGAATGGATCTCCAAGAATTAGCAGAACCAGCAAATGTGTAAACCCAACCTGTTGTTGATTTACGACTGTCAACAAAACCTGCATAATCACTGTCTACAAATCCCTGAATGGATGATTCTCCAAGACCATAGCATAATTGTGTATCTACAATGCCACTCAAGTATTTGAGAATCGACTTGACATCATCCCAATGCTTTTTACCATGGTTAGACATAAATTTTCTGACAACTCCCACTGCATGTGCAATGTCAGGTCTTGTAGCCACCATGGCATACATTAGACTACCACAAGCTGAAGCATAAGGAACCTTAGCCATTGTAGCTTTTTTCTCAACAAATTTGGGACAATTGTTCTTACTAAGATTCAAATATGAAGGCAATGGAGTACTCAAAGCCTTCCCCTTCTACATGTTGAAACAATCAAGAACCTTGTGCACATACTCTTTTTGAGAAAGGTACAACAACTCCTTCTTATGGTCACGAGTAATGCGCATACCCAAAATGTGATTGGCTTCACCCAAATCTTTCATGTGTAAAATTGAATTTTCAACTTGGTTTTCAAGTCAGCAATGTCCTTCTTGGAATGACCAGCAATAAGCATGTCATCTACATAAAGGATAAGCATAATAAGCTGTCCATTTGGTTGTCTTTTCACGTAAAGACATGGATCCTCATTATTGTTCTTATAGCCTAGGGAACGCATAAATGCATCAAACTTTTGATACCATTGACTGGATGATTGCTTCAAACCATACAGACTTTTCAGAAGCTTACATACCAAATGTTCCTTTCCCTTTAGCACAAACCCTTTAGGTTGTTGCATATAAATCTCTTCCTTGAGATCACCATGTAAGAAAGCTATAATGACATCCATTTGATCAACCTCCATATCTTCAGTGGAAAGCAAAGCAAGCAACATTCTCAGTGTGGTCATCTTGACCACTCAAGAAAAGATTTCCTGGAAATTGACACCATATTCTTGCTTGAAACCTTTGGCCACTAAACAAGCTGTGTAATTGTCAATCTTCTTCTTGTAAACCCATTTACAAGGCAATGCTTTCCTACCTTTTGGCAATGGAACAAGTTCCCATGTTTTTTTCTTTGCAATACCGGGTAGCTCCCTCTTCATAGCATGTTCCCACTAAACCTTATCATTGTCTAGAATAGCCTCTTGGTAACAAGAAAGCTCACCACTATCTGTTAGCAAAACAAAGTCCACGCCTAGAACAAAACGTTTGGGCGGATATGAGACTCTTTGAGAATTTTGCAGCCGATATATCGTACTAGCTTGTGTAGTAAGTGGCTCAGGAGCTGTCTAGACAAGAGGTGATACATTGGATGAAGGGGAGGAGCCGGGAGAACATCAAAAGAGGAAGAGGAATGCGCGCACACACTCTCACACACACACACACACCACCATAGAGTCACACACAGGTTGGAGAGGGAGATCCAGCCAAGTATGGTGTGCCCCCTTTCTTTCTTATCTATCTTATGCACTAAGGAACAATACAAATTATACTTTAGTGTTAGTGGCTTACACAAGTGTATAGTTGTACACTTAGGGCTAGTAGCAGTTAGTGATGGGCAGTCGGCCACATGGCCATTAAACCTAACAATTTTTGTACTTATTATTTCCTTTTCTCTAAAGCCAGCTGTCTTTTGAATGTTAAAGTTCATTTATGTCTTATTATTTAACTAAAAAAATCTACCACACGTCCTATACATAAGGTTTGTTTATACTTTTTGGAAAAACCATGGATTTTAGATACTAGTTTGAATCTTAGTTCTAAGTTGGACTCACTGCCTATAAATCCTTGATTGGTTGGTTGGTGTTAGGTTGTCCTTCATAGGCTAATGTTTTGGGTAGTTTCTATGACTATTATAGTATATGACTTTGCCGGTTTAAGGTTTACAGATCCAACCTACTGGACTAATTATATATATGCTTTGTTTCAGGATCACAAACATTTTAAGTTGACAACTCGCATGAGGGGAAACCACAACCCGGAGAAACATACAAGGATTTTAGAACAAATTAGATTTACATAAAGGACCATTCTCCAAAAAAAGCCCTACCTGTTAGAACTAGACCTTTTCTGGGTAGACTAGCAAAATGTTGTGTTACATACTACCATAAGTAATCCATGACTTACTAACAATTTTGTCTATTTCAGACCCTTGCTCTCTCGCAAGTCCTGGAAGTAGTTACCTCGCTTGTCCTGAGATGTATTGGTAGTTTGGATGCTTCTCAATTAATATATGATTCGGCTCTTACCTAAAATAAAAATCTATTTATCTTACACATGCTGTCTTTTAATGATCGGGTCAAGATTCTGGCTACCTTGATCAAGGACTCTAAAGACGGGGTCAATATGATTTCCCATTACATAGCCCAATTGCCTATACTTTCTATACATTATCAACAAGAGCTAGCCTTATTTTATTCTTCTGGGGCTGACCGGTGGTATATTTTGCAGAGATAGTGTGGCACTTGAAGCTGTCAAGGAATTTCAAAGCAATCTTTGCTCCCTTAGTGACTCTCACCTCTTAGAAATGGTACCCAAAGTATCCAAGGTTTTTCCTTTCCTACTAGTTAGACATATTGAAATTGAATTTTAACTATCATAACTTTTCAGTATTCAAACATTTTTATAGGTATATGTATGAAATTTTAAGCCTCAACAATAGAATATTCACCAAATAATTTAATCATATCTATCCTAAATGTCTAAAAATTGAACCAACAAGGGTTTACTACATCTTCAGGCTTCTTTCCAATTCGATCCAATTCCTTAACTTCACAACTACACTTCACAACCCTTGTGTAGGAGGCTATGACCAAAGGTTTACTTGGAAGAGAGACCTATTAACTATCACACCTATTGACTTCATAAAAATGAGCAATAACCAACCACATAAACGTTCTCTTAGTACTTGTATTAGCCTCTTATACTTGGTAGTGTACTCCTCTTCTAATTGCTTCTTAGCATGGGAAGATATTAAGATACTTATACACAAATGGATTCAAAAGAAGGGACATAATTAACAAAATCACATAGTCTATTTCTCAAAATGAGATGCATGGCTCACATTTCAACCACATAAATGTGCTCTTAGTACTTGTATTAGCCTCTTATACTTGGTAGTGTACTCCTCTTCTAATTGCTTCTTAGCATGGGAAGATATTAAGATACTTATACACAAATGGATTCAAAAGAAGGGACATAATTAACAAAATCACATAGTCTATTTCTCAAAATGAGATGCATGGCTCACATTTCAACCACATAAATGTGCTCTTAGTACTTGTATTAGCCTCTTATACTTGGTAGTGTACTCCTCTTCTAATTGCTTCTTAGCATGGGAAGATATTAAGATACTTATACACAAATGGATTCAAAAGAAGGGACATAATTAACAAAATCACATAGTCTATTTCTCAAAATGACAGGCATGGCTCACATTTTAACCACACTAACCTCATTTCTCTAACTAGGTACTAGGCCCATTCACAATGGGCCTACTAGCGACCCATTGTGTATGGTGCCTAGGACACACACACACACACACACACACACAACTACTTATATAGCTAGCATTTAACCAAGTACAAAAAAATTGACTCTTTTTTGGGATACCTATAAACCATGATCAAACCACCTAGGCATAATCTAACCATCATATGGCCTGGCCTTGAAAAAATAGGAACCCTCCTTCTTTTCTTCCTCCTATGGGTACCCACCCATAATACAATGTTGGATGATTGTGGCATTTATTCTTCTTGATATTTACCCTACCTTTCACTCTCTCTCTCTCTCTCTCTCTCTCTCTCTTGTCCCTACTGCAGCTCACCGTGCACTCAAGGCTACCTGGTGCTTATTCTTACTTTCTCTCCCTCTCAAGCCCCACTACACAAGCAAGGGCAACCGTGGATGCTTATTGGAAACCTGCAACCACTAAGTACTGTGATCATGGGGATTTCTACCACCTTTGGGAAAGATTGAAGGACTGAACCCTATAAAAGGTGAGGGTGCTTTTGCCCCTCACTTAGTTTTTGTGGTGTATTTCTTTTTGCGTGTGTTTTTGAAAGAGAGGTGTGAGGGCTTAGACACATACTGGACAGTCATGGAGGTGGTTGAATTACCATCTCAGGTCGATGTTTTTCTTTTAATAGTATCTTGATAACATACTATGAAGGTTTCTTTATATAGCTCATGATTGAAATAATCTAGATACGTTGACGGATTAGGCTTTTTTCTCTGTATAAGCATTTCACTGCATATGGTATATTAATCGTTTTAGTTATAAAAAATACTCACTTGTAAAGAGGCTGCTGCCTAGCTTGACTTGGGAAAATCATAAAAGGATAGGGTGTCCTGCTTCAAACGCATACTACTCATAAAAGTGATTGATAATCACAATATGATCATTTGGATTAAATGGTGGTACTCTGTACAAACGATGTCAGCATGAAGTTTTCTCTGACTTGAGATAGGTCATGGTGAGCCTTATCAAATTGGCTATCTTGGATTTGAATACCATATTAGGAAACCTTATGTTAGTAAGTTATGGGCTTCTGGGTTAAAAATGTACCACTCCTTGGTTTGATGGATGAAAGACCTCTATGTAAATAGTTTATTGATAAAACTAGTGTTCTAACAACTACTATGCTGCATTTTTGTTACCGGTTACTGCCGTGATTTTGATAGAATTCTGCCATATGCACTACATTGCCTATAAATGGTTTTTTTAATACAAATGATGGGTGATACAATACACCCTTGGAACTCACAATTAAGGGTATGGTCTATTGGGTAAGACTATCCCCAAAGAGCTATTGTTCTTTATTTGTCGCGAACTGATTACTACATACCTTGGAGCAACCTACGTTCTAGCTGATCTCGAGTCTATATTAGGCTACCAACATAAAAGAAGGGTGCCACTTTTTTCTCTGATCATTGGGGCACATAATGTTTTTTTTCTAAACTTTTGTTAAAACTAAGATGTTTGGAAGTTGTATGTTCTCTTCTCATTTGGCATACTAGCTGAGGTATGATGGATTCCATAAAGCCCAAGTGGGCTTGTGTAATGTAGTTTATCTTAAATAACTTAGCCGAGTTTCATACCCTTAACTATCAAATGGATTTTTTTTTGAGATATCTAAAGCTTTTTGATTTGAGTTACTTTATGGCATCATGGTACTTAAAATGCTAGAAGAATTGGAGCTTGACAAACCTTGAAAAGTAATATTGAAAATAATGATGAGATGTTATAGGGATTAAGATACTTGGATTAGAAGGGGTGGTGGCCTTTTGATCAAAATAATATGTATGCTATTATCTATTTAAGGTCTAATAAAATATAGGGATATTTAGAAACCATACTTATAAAAATATATATTTTAAAAAAAGAAATATTTGGGATAATAAAACCTTTTTATAGAAAATCTGGAATACATAAACAATCTGGACATTGGTTTTAAGATAAAAAAGTTGTAAGTTGGACATGGATAACAACTGATATTAGTCCATTGACACTTGTAAAACACATCCAAGGCTAACATATTTGTTGACTTGTTTGGATGGATGCAAGTGAGGACTTTATCCTTTCTTAGAATTTTTTTGGCTTAAAGCTATTGTCTGTCCATGATTACGCTTGCTCCTACTACTTGGGAAGTACTTATTTATTGGGTCACTATCATTGTATACTTGAATGAGGCTTCATTCTTATAATCCATGTAGAAAGATAATGTTACCATATACATGTGGTAGTGATGTGTGTGAACACACTTAGGACCTTCGGGGCATTTTTTCCCTCAATAGGAGGTTTTTTTTCCCTGTGCATTGTATATATGCCCATTCATTCTAGGGCTATCTATCTTTACATTGCATAGTACTCTTTGTTGTGTGCCTTGAGCTTCCTCCATCTTCTCCAAGCTGTGTGTGTTTCCAAGGGTGATTTTCCCGATGATGCTATGGATGAAGATCTAGAGTATAAAGTTTTTCTTCATGATCAAGCAGAAACCCCAATAGGTAAAAATTACTTTGATGATATAGGTCTAGAGACTCCCAAGATTTTTTGTAATGGCTATGAAGCTAGAGGGGGTGATGATGCTAAATCATCCTTGATACTACAAAAAGTGCACAGGGCTTTTCATCTCCTTGGACAATGTGCCAAATGTGGCTGGATCTGGATTTTATTCCTATTGATGTTTATGTTAGTGATGTCTTGGCTGCCAATAAAAAGGAGTCAGAATTCTTTAATGCTTTTTGGTAACCAGCCTAAGTTGCCAAAAGTTTACACGATGTGGGTGTTTTTGCACTATGCTTCCGGTGAAGCTTTAGTATATTGTGGAGCCCATCAATGCTATGTGATATCAATGGTGTTTGATTCAGGAGATTCTAAGGATATTCATAAGCACATTTAATATGGATGGATACTATTAACTATGCATAGTAATTGCGTGCTATTGAAGCAGGGGTAGCATATTTGCACCAGAAATGCTTGATGTTGATTGATACAGGAAATGTATACTCATGTGGATATTATGATGCTCTAGTGTGTGGGAAATTCCTTATATTCCATTTTATCCTAGGGGCTACTGAACTGCAAGTTGTAGATTCAAAGGATACCATATGTCTCTTGTAGCAGGTTGCATGGTACAAGTTTTGTTTTGTATATTTATGCTAAATCAGAAGACTTTTGGTTATGTGATGAATAAGCTTACATGGCTAGCTTTGAGTTGACTTCTTTGGACAATTGATGAAGTATCTTCACATCTTATGAGTTGGTTTTCTACCACAACTTCAAGTAAAGGACTTGACGGCCATTCTGTGTGCAGACAGATTAAGGCATACTTGTGAATGAATTCAAAACAAAGGTTATGCTTGTGAAAACCAACCATAAGGAGAAGCCATGCATTGTGTACAACAATGAGACACTTGAAGTTGTTGAAAGCTTTAAGTACCTTGGCCTTGAGGTTCCGTCCAATCACAAGTGGCATGAATGGGCTATGCATTGTTCGGAAGTGGGAAAGAGAGCATACTATGCATTTGAGAATATGTGTAATGCGGGGAACACCAAGTGTTGGGTTCTCAAGAAGTATCTTTTTGATGCATTGGTGACACCGGTTCTTCTTTATGGAGTTGAAGGGTGGGGCGAGAGCATCTCAAAGTCTACTTGGAAAGAGTTTGATAATGTCCAAAAGCATTTTCTTACAAACTTTCTCCAAGCTTGATAGGGTTCCCTAAAGCGAGCTTGATGGTCAAGCCATGTGCATCATTAACCCCAGTTCACTAAATAGGCTTTCCATAATTGAATGCTTTGGAGATACGGTAGATGCAGTTCAAAGATTTCTATTGGCAGCTACCTAATGATTAAGCTAGAACATTGATGACAGGGTATAAGCCTTATCTTATTCTTCATATGTTTACCAATTACGTGAGTCTGATGATGACAAAGAGCTTAAGGTACATATAGTAGATGAAGATTTAAGACCAATTCACACAGATTGGTGTCGTGCTACTCCGATCCCATGCCATACCAGGAAGATGCACATCGAGCTTATTTGGAGCTTACCTGATTATTATCGATCAGTGTTCAAGGCTTGGTAACAAGCTACTTTTATGAGCAATGTATGCCAGTTGCGGCTTTAAAGGGCCAACAGATGCCTCAATGATGCTAAAAAAGGAGTATGCTTGAAGTAGGCATAAATGGGAGGTTATGATCTAGAACTATAGTGCTTGAAGTGATCTACTAGCCTGTCTTTATGGCTCATCAATTGGAGCTACGATGAGAAAGTTATGTCAGTTTGAAGTTTGAGTTGATGCAAATCCGTACCGGATTGGCCAACTACAGCTAAGGGGAGAGAAATCAAGTGAATGCATGGTCTTGAAGTGCTCACTTTGTGGAGCATGTTGGTCTTTTCAAATCAGCAACAATCAAAGATCTCATCGCCAAGTTATTACTAGTTTAAGTTTCCACGAAGGGGGTCAATTCCGTGCCAGGTTGACGGCCTCGGTTAGTGTGCCATCTGGGAATTTTACAGCATCAACAGGGTTTGTATGCATTCTATGCAACTTGAGAAGTCTATAGGAATTGATGGCTCTTTAGACAAAGTCTGGGTTGATGAGATAATATGGCTTGAGGCCGGTGTCAGTTGTTGGCACTACTGAGATGGATTATTTTGGCATCATTCGAGAAGCTGATACGAGCAATAAAAAACCGAGTGTCAAGGAATGCCCTCCGGAAAATTCAATCACATACATGTGTATCTTAAAAGGATGTGGCATTATCCGAGATTCTTATATGGGCAATAGAATTTGTGATGATATTGTCAGTTGAGGCTACAAAAAATCAAATACGTGCGATGCAATGCTTTGGTCTATGTGCATACCCAATGTGGTGGCAATGCTTTGGTCTATGTGCATGCCCAATGTGGGCCATTGAATGCCGTTGGCCGATATGTATACCAAACATGGTTCCCTTACAAGTGGCTAAGCCACCCAATTGAATCGATAGTCGGCCGCCCAAGGCAAGTGAGGATGGCCGCCCATGGGATGGCCACCCAATTTTGAAAAAGGGTTTGGTTTGTGTGTGAAAAGGGAAGAAAAACAAAAGGAGAGGGCGGCAGGCAGTGAGGTAGGGTGCACGGAAGGAGGAAGACGCTCATGCACACTAGACCGTTGCTCTGACGACGTCGAGAATGAAGGGAAAAATGCAAAGCTCGTCATGGCACTCCATTTCGGCCCTAGTCCCGCCGTGTTTGGTGTTGTTGAAAAATCCAATTGCCACATCATCATGGAGGCACACATGCCATGTCACGACGGCATGACAACAAAAAGAGGAGGCCTACATATAGAAGAGATATAAAACAAGGAACGAGAAGGAGTTGAAAAAAAAATACGCGGGCAAGAGAGGAGGGACTCAAGGCGTGAAGAAGAAAAGAGAAGGAAGGAGGACTCGCTCTCATGGATGAGCGAGGGGAAGCCACACTCTCTCTCTCATTCTTGGATAAGCAAGGAGAAGGGAGGCTAGCTTGAGAAGTTGGAGGAGGAGAAGGTAGTCTCTCTCTCGTGCATGAGCAAGGAGAGGACGCTCTCTTTTTCTTGTTCTCTGAGGACCAAGCAAGGAGCCGCTCTCTCTGTCTCTCTCTTCTGTTACATGAGAAGTGTAGCGTCCAAGCAAGGGTTAAGGCAATCGGAGAAAGTCAAGTAAAGGAGAAAGACAAAGCTTGTGAGCGGCATTTAAGCCAATGCAAAGCACAGAGAGAAGGAAGCTGCAGAACATTTGACAATAATTGAAGCATGAAGTTTGAGGCAGTGGGCAGAATTAAAGTTTGCAGAATCCAAGGGGCAGTTGAAGCAGGTAATGCAATAGGCAAAAATTTCCTTCACCATCATCATTCTGAAGATTAATTAATCGTCTTATTAAACCTTGATGTCGTTAACAGACTGGTTAATCTATAAAGGGATCTTAAAATCTTATTTACTAATAAATCCAAGTGTTGGTGCTACTAACAACTGGCCTTGGCTACCGATTACATTGTATTCAAAGCTTGAATTGATTAATTGAAGATTACGGTGATTGCCAAAGTCATATGCATTTGTTTTTCTTGTTCTCTCTCACACCTCTCACAGCCAGAGGTCCGCCGGCGCCTTCTTGGCTAATGTTTCGAACACATATCCCCCGGAATCTTTGGTGAACCCGACGCAAAATGAGCCGGGGTGGGAGGTAAAGATGGAGGATTTAGAGTAGATGATACAGTTGATTGAAGAGTTAAGTGCAAATGGTTTTGATGATAAGTCAAGAGTTCTATATTTTTTGAAGATGTTTCCATTGGTTCAAGGATCTTTTCTTGAAATGGAGACCACGACAAAGAAGAACCAAATGGATGAAGCTTTAGATACAATATACAACGAGATGCGATTATTTGATGGCTATGATATAGAGGGCTACCTAGAGTGTTATGAATGAGAAACGAATCGAAAACAAAGTTAAGACGGATAGCAAAAGAGTTAATGATCAGATCTTTTGAGCAGTTAGTGAGTTCAGATTTGAAGGAGTAGATTCAAGAGGTTACAGAAGCATGCAATGACAAATGGAAATATTTCAAAGGAGCTAGTGTACAAGTAAGTTATGAGCATTATGCAAGTTATCAAGAACAAAGTCCAAGTCTACCAAACTACGCAGATATTCAAGGTCAAGTACGATTGAAAATAGAACCTGTGATTGATGAGTGTATTGTACAAGACGCTACCTTGTTATTACAAGCTAATGATGAAGACATATTCAAAGTTGTTTATGAAAAGCTAGGTTTTGAAGATGCCTTGCATGAAGTAGAAGTCTTTGAGGGTGATGCTCTACAACCTCAAGATACATAGGGTGAATTTTGTAAAGAACTTATACAGGCAGTACAAGAGGAAAAGAAATCAGGGGATCAAAACAACGAAGTGGCTAAAGCTCAAGAAGAAATTGTGCACGTGAATAAGTGCAACCATATTCAAGTAATTGCATGAAAATTTGGTTATAACTCATAGTTTTGCTACTGACTCAAAATTAGAGCAATTTTTTTTAAAAACCATAGTGTTGATTGATGATACAGATGTTATAGGTCAAAGTAAGGCTGCAATTAAGAGCAGCAAGACCATGGATTTGGGTATAACAGATTTAATGAACAGGCTCCTTCATTGACAAGTTGTTGTGACCCAAAGCTACCAATGTGATAAACTGATCCTGAATTTACTCATGATTTAGAGGGGGTGTGGACTCCTTCTTTGACAAGTTTTTGTGACCGAGAGCTACCGATGTGGAAAACTAATCTTGAGTTTGTTGATGATTTAGAGGAGGAGCAAACTTCTTCTTTATCAAGATTTTGTGACACAGGGCTCACACTATGGCAGAATGATCATGAACTTTATGATGTTGATTTAGAGGGGGTGCACTTCACAGGGGGTGCATAGTGAAGTGCAATCTCTTGTTGTTGAATATGATTGGTTTCATTGTGCCGATGATACAACTAGGGTAATAGATGAAATTTTCAATGTGCATGCTGAACTTTGTGCTACAGAAGTGCAAAGATATTTCAATGAGAGTGAAAGACTTGAAGAGAAGTTTACAGCAGATGTGTTTAGTATGCATGTCATATGTGGAAATCTTAGTTTACAGTACCCTGAGATGTGCAAGATGGAGGAACCTTCTGAATCGGTGAACATAGATCTTATGTGCTTAGTGGACAAAGCTTTGGAAGGGTCCTCAAATGCAGATGCTAAGGATACGAGTTAATCTAGATTCATGCATGAGCAAGTTTGCTCAGATGCAGTTAATGATGACCTTATGCAGTTTTTGGATGATGCTCTACTTGATTTTGAGCCTCTACAAGATAGAGAATTGTTTTTTGATGGATCTTGCGATCCTAATGAAGAAAGTTTTGCTATAGACTTGATGTATTTAGATATGCATGATTGGGATTCTAATACTAGTGAGAGTGAAGGTGCACTACCAATGCTTTTACCTGTGATTGATGATCAAAAATTGGATGAGCCAGTTGCACAGGGGATATGGAAGAATCTAGTGATACCTTATGTTACCCTATGATGTTGGAGATTTTGAGCTAGGTTTGGACCTAGGCGGTGACAAATATATGTGGAATTGGAGCTGATCTCTTGAGACAACTAATTCTAGTGTTGAACGATTTCAGCTACTAGTGTGGGAAGATTTCAGACAGCAGACTGACAAAAATCAGAGACTAGACTGAAATGTGGATACTGAAATAAGAATCAGACTTATAGACTGGAATAAGGTTCATATTCAGATTCAGATTCAGAAGACTGGACGATAAGTAAGTATCACTCAAATATATGCCATGATTGAGATTACAGATCAAGATTACAGCGAATATGATTACAGAGGGAAAGTACAGCCGACAATACTGCCACCGATGCTCAAGTACAATTATAGCCCAAAGCGCTAATACAAGTGATAACAATTGCCAACCAGATAATAATGTAATGGGCCCTATTTATACACTTCGGGTTTACTGTAGTAATTACTCTAGTAATTACTAAGTAATTCGCTGCCCATCTTCCCAGAACACGTTCCTACATGAAGAATATCCAGCCGTCTACATCCTTCCCTTCTTTCTTGAATTTTGGCAAGATTCCAAAATTTCTGAAAAATCCCCCTGTCTGATTCTGATGTGAGACTGAAAAATCCATCGTGTGGTTCTGATGTTGGGATGCTAGCTTGACCACATAGAGAATGGCCATTCAAAGATTACGAGTAGGAGTTCAAGAAGGACCAAGGATTGCGGAAGGCAGCGGAAAAGGCCAAGGTGGAGCTCTCCCCAGGCCCAGGTGGAGCTATCATCAGGCCAAGGTAGAGCTGTCATCTCTCCTTGCTTGCTGAGACAAAAGTTGCCACTGAATTCTGAGATGGAACTACCCAGTATCCTTTCATTAGACCGTCTTCCTTTTGCCTTTGATCTTTGACCAGGATGGTGCTTGAGAAGTCCCAGCACGAGCATTCTCCTTCTGAATCAGTCGGTAAATGGCCTCCTGCCAAGCTGATCCCGCCAGTCTGTGGTCATATCTACCTCATAAGGCGTGAGAGAATGATAGGTTTCGGTGTCAGGATCATAGAGTGTACGCCTGCCCTTGCTCAGTCTGGTTCGGGCCAGCTTATGACAATGCGAAGCAGTATGGATCCATCCTTCTGGAAGAGGCTGATTTGTTTTGACGCGAGCTTTGAAAAGAATCTCAGCCATCTCCCTGTACTGTGGTGCCAGGCCCAGCTTTGTTGCAATGTCTTTTTCAGGAAATTTGGAAGATTCGACCGTGAGTTGTAGTAACTGATTAGTAATCCTATGCAATCCTCTAACTTGAATCTTCCACTGGCCCATACACAACTGAATCCTATGTAGCTCCTCTTTCATTGTCTGAATGTCATTGATTTGGAGAGCATCATTGAGCAATGTCTGCCAAGTCTTCCATTCCACATTTGATCGCTCATACCAATCCTGAAGCTCATCAGTTATTTTGAAATATGTGAGTCGATCAACTGGTTCTTGATGTTGAGGATACAGCGCTGGAAAGAATCTTGGCAACTCAGTTTCTCTTGCTGGAATAGCATACGAGAGAACTAGAGAATCAGGCACAAATTCCAAAAAATTGAGAACAGCCTGGTTCTCCTGTTGCATCATCTTTCTGGTGATTCTCTCTAGCTAGAACAGGGTTCGGAGAGCAGTTGCCTGTGCTTCTACTGACATTCTCGTTTGAGGTCCTATGCTAGTGGCTATCTGGTCCTCAAGAACGGCTTTGACTCTGTGATCCAAAACACCTCTGGCAGCTTGCATTTGTACCAGAAATTCCTTCAGTTGTACCCTAACATCCTTCATGCAGCGGTAAGTTGGTTTGTTACCCAGCAGAAGTTCCAGCTCTAGAGCTAAGGACCGACAATCTGCAGTAGACTGCCTTTGCCAGTGCGGGTTTGCCACTTTCTCATCAACATTGAGTATCCATTCTGGAACTTGTTCCAACAGTTGGACTGTACTAGGATGTGCAGGTAGTCTACAAGTTTCTTTATCATGGAAAGCAGGTGATTTCCAATGTTCTACCATTTCCCTGGCTCCCACATATAGTCTTTGAAATCTTTCCAAGTCAGTCCAGAGAGCATCATCCTCCAGATAGTGTCTGGTGATGGAGGCCTGTTGATGTCTCAGTTGCTTATTCAAACTAATGAGCTGCAGTGAATGCTGATGATTAGCCACTAGTCCCTCATCTTGAACTTTCATTTTCCCTTTAGCCTCTCTGTTGTGATGGGACTGATCAGTTGGCTGATTCCTAGTGTTATTGGGCTGCTGCTCTTTAGTCTGTTGATTACCCGACTGGTGCTCTTTATCTTGTCCTTCCTACTGACCCTCATTCTGGTCTGGCTGGTCTGGCTGTGACTGGCCTCCTTCATCTGGCCTTGTCCCACCAGTACCAGGTCCTGGAGGTGGAGATGGTGGTGGGGCATCATCATCGTCCTTTGTATGCCCAATTTCTTGATCATTCTCCACCTGATCAGCTGCATCTTCTTCATCCTCATCCGGGGAAGTCTATTGCTCAATATAATCTATTATAGCTTGGTTCATCAGAGCATTATTGAACTCACCCACCTTGTCCTGCAAATCGCTCTGCATACTTTCCATCAAGGACTTTAAATTTTCTAAGTCGAAAACAACATTGCCTGAAGGGTTTAAAATTTCAGACAAGCTATTGTAGATGTATTTGTTAGTCAGTGAACTCTTCAGAGCTGTATGGTGCAATAGAAGATTTCTGAATTCCACCCGCTTCATCCTGAGCATCGTTCCAGCTCGCTTGATAGCTCTCAGTGCTTCATGCCTTTGACTTTTGATGATCATAATTTTAGACTCAGCCTTAGCTAAATTTTTGTTCAACAACTCTTGAGTCCTTGTTGATTGAGCTTCCAGTACCTTGTGTTGTATGTTCTGCACTTCCTCGGCTTTCTGGAGTGTTTCAATCCGATGTTGTGCTTTTGCCAAGTCAGATTTAAGCTTTTTGACTTCGTCTTCTGATCCAACAGCCTCCACCAATTGTCCCATACAACTGACAATGGCATTCCAAGAAGACTGTATCAGTACTGAACATCTATCTTTGACCGTGGTTGGATCAGAATCAACAGGTTCATATATTGCCACTGGAGCCACGTAGGGTAAAGTTGCATAATCAACTTCGTTGAGCAAAAGATGCCCTCTCAATTTCTGAGTTTGCATTTGCTGCAACTTATCCCGTTTTACCAGCTGCAGAGGATTTCAAGTAATGGCAGGAACTCCACCAGACAAAGTTGAGAACGCTGGATCTTTCCCTTTGTCCAGTTGACTCTTGCCTTTGTCCCCTGACTGGTCTGGTATCTTCTCAACAGTGACAGGCTTGACATGGTCTTTCCCAAATCCAGTAGCAATTGTATTTTTAACAACTGGCTGATAAGGCACAGTCTTCTGAGTAGATTGCTGCTCAATTTTACTCATCTCATCTTTCTTAGTGCTTACTGCCTTAACTTGGCTTTCTATTTGCTTCAAGAACTCACTGCTTTTTGTCAGTGTAATTCTTGGCTTCTTTGAACTTCCAGCTTCTTCTGCAGTGGCTTTCCTTTTTAGGTCAATGGAAATCGTTTGCCTGTCTCTTTCCTTGTCGTCTGAGGACAATTCAATTTTCTTTGGTTCAGAAATGGGCTGCTCACTCCAAGCCTGCTTTACCTGCTCATTAACATCTGTAGCAGTAGCCCAATACAGGAATTGCCAGACATACCATGCCTTGAAAATAGTTTGAGATTTCAACTTGGCAGTCTGTTGGAGTACATTATGCTAGAGTATTTGACAAAGGTTGATATGGCTTGTGGATCCAGTATCTTGGCCAACAACATAGCAAAACAATTTTCTGACACATACGTTGGGTTGTTCTTAAGGCTGACTGCTTCGGCTACAAACCTGTAAGCAGTGGAGGCTTCCAGTCCTGCTACTTGAACTCCTTGAACACTTGCCTTGCGCTTCTTTCTAGCCATTTCATCCTCCTTCAGAGCGATACTTATTTGCTGCGCAGTTGCCACAGACGGTTTGGGCTCATTTGGAATCCGAAATGCAAATGAAATGGCTTCTGGTGTCACTGAAACCTTCCTACTATTTACCATAGCACTGCTAGTTTCAGAATCAAATGAATCAAGAACTTGCTTGATGATATCTGCATCAAAAGCAATCCTTGTAGCTTGCAACACAACTCGCAGATCCTAGAGTTGTAGCAGAGTCATTGCGTGATCAGTAAATACATATCGTTGGATTTTACTGTATGGAAGAATGGGAAGGCTTGCCTTTGCCTCGGCAACTATAGCCTGGGTTTCCTCAAGAGTTTCCTGCATCTTCTCTGAGCGTTTCCTTCTACCCATACACTATGAGGTCGATGACGATGAAACAGGCGAAGGAGAAGATGACTTACTTGTGTCAAAGCTGTTTCGTGGTGTCGCTGGTAAGACTCTCTGACAGTTAGCTGTCTCGTCAGAGGTCGAAGTTTGCGGCTGTAGTGAAGAAACCTTGGAGCTCGGCGATGGCGAATGGTTGACAGGAGGAAAGTGTCGCACAGGAGATTTATGGGAAAAAATGATAACTCTCCTGACTGTTATACATGTTCGCGCCATAAAAGCTCCACCACTCGCCGCTCCTAGACTTGTGTGTGTCGTTGCTATCGTGGCAGACATGCATTGGACAAGACTGCGACCCATCCTTGTAATAATTACCACTGGCGTGCCATTTGACCGTTGGGCACTTAAAATTTGGAAAGTGTGTCCATACTGGTACTGAACTGATTCCCGGTCTGATGCGACCATACTGGTACTGATTCTAAGATCAAACTGATCTGGTCCTTCTGGTACTGGTTCTGAAACTGGAACTGGTTGCACATGAAAAAGTCCAAAAATATGTGATTCATGTATCTCTTGATCATCAACCTCTAGTTCCTTAGTTCCTTGTTCTAACCGATTTTCTCTGGTCTTTGAATAATAGAGCTTGATCTTGGCTCCATTATACACTCCCGGCAACATCAGTCCAGATAAATCTTTCAATCTGACTGTGCCATTGGAGAAGACCCAATCGACCTCAAAAGGTCCTTCCTAGGCAATCTTCAAATTCGGCTTCTTTGGACCCAATCTAGACTGATATAGAAGCACTAAGTCTCCTTTCTGGAATTCTCAAACTTTAATTCGGCCATCATGCCAGTGCTTCCTTCATTGCTGAAAAACTTCTTGTTCCAATATAGCCCTTTGCCTGAGTTCATCTAACTGCATCAATTCATCCAGCCTTTTCTTAAGATTATGGTTGAAGTCTAATCCATACTTCACAGCCATTCTCAAACTGGGGATTACAAACTCCATAGGAACCATAGCTTCAGTACCATACACCATTCTGAATGGTGTCATTCCAGTAGTTACCTTATAAGCTGTCCTATAAGCCCATAGAGCAGTCTGAAGCTTCAAATCCCACTGGTCTAGTTTCTTTTGCACCACCTTAGTGAGAATAGTCTTTATTGTCTTGTTGCTACTTTTAGCCTGTCCATTGCATCTAGGATAGTAAGGAGTAGATTTCCGATGCTTGACTGAAAGCATATCCAATAGGATTTCCATCATGTCATTGATAAAATGTGTTCCTTGATCGGTCACAATTTCTATGGGACATCCATATTGGCAGACAATATTCTCAAACAGAAACCTTGCAGTTGACTTGGCTGTGTTGTTAGGAAGAGCCTTAGCTTCAACCCACTTGGTAACATAACAAGTAGCCATCACGTTGTCGTGCTGTGACACGTACATAGTGGGAACGCATGCTACAAGAGTTATCTTGTAATTTTTTAGATCCATAATTATCTTTGCTATAATGTACATATGCATATTTAAGTATAATAATAAGCCTTCTATATCATCCTATTATTTTTCTCAAGGATAACATATCCTTACTTTACCATCAGAAAATACTATGGGAAAAGCATCAATAGCTCCGCCTCTTTAACTTGGGGCAAAAAGCATTAATTCTTTATTTCTACTATTTCATTATCATCTCACACCCTAGCTAGATCCTATATCTAGGGTAAACTCCAATATGTATATATTCTATGTATTTTTTATACTTTTCTTATATTTCTTTTTAAATAGCTACTAGGAGAGAATCAAATCCTAGTGGGACACTAGGTGGCATGATTTCAAAGATACACTTATTTTAATGCATTATTGCAAGCATGATTACAAAAATTTGTCAAGGAGCAATGTCATGCTTTCATATGGCATGAGGTGTCCTTTGGAATTAAATGAAAGTCTAGGCTAAGGGGACCATGGGAAGACTTTTGCTGCCATAAATGGACCCTATTTTGATGAATTTTTTACACAAGGTTCCAATCCGAATTGGAAAACAATTTTAAAATGAAAATCGTAGCTAATGAGCTGAAGTTTTTGTCCATATTTTTACTTTTTTATTTGGAGCCACGGTTGAGGAGATATGATCACAATACTGGACCCCAGTCTGCCCACATCATGCAGGGACAGCTCATTTCCAACTTTTCCAATTCCTATTCACACTGGCTCCTCTCTTCTTGTGTAAACCGTTGTGGGTTCCCTTCACCTATAAAAGGGGACCTCTTCTTCCTTGGAAAGAACTCAAAAATTCAAGCCATTGATGAGAGGAATTCTCGAAGGAGTGAGTAGTAATGCCTAATTGTACTTAGCCATTAACATAAGCCCAAGCCTACACTTTCTCCTAGAGGGAGACTAGCCATTCTTGCAACAAGCTAACCTTGGAAGATCAACTCTAATCAAAGAAGGTCTTGCACTTGGTTTATCAATCAAAGTGTAATTATCCACTCTTCTTCTCTCTCCCATCAATAATGGTGCCGAAGGGTTTCAAGTACATCTCTCCCCGCAGTATCCTTATTGCCTACGGGCAAGAATAGGGCTTGGGAGGGAAACTTCTCATCTCTCACAAACTCTCATAGCCATAAGCCCGGTGCTTTCCTGGCAAGACCGCAAATTTCTTGACATATTTTTGGTGAACCCGACGCGAACAAGCCGGGGTGAGAGTACATAAAGATGGTTAGCAAAGTGGAGCAGCTATATGCTGAAATGAAAGAGCTTGAAGACAGATGCAAATGGCTTGAAGAAGAAGACCGGATTCAAAAAGCGATTGAAAGCGCTATGCAATCCGTATATAATGAGCTTAATATATTCGAAGGCTATGATCCAGAAGGATATCTTGAGTGCTATGTGACAGAGATGAGGTTTCAAGCAATTCCAGAAGCTCGGATGATTTCAGCATTTGTTGAACTTGTGAGTGATGATTTCAAGCACCAAGTTCAAGACTATGCAAGTGTATATGCAAGCAACTGGGGTGAGTTTTCTATAGCCATAACACAGGTATGCTTGGAACATCAAGACCAAGAGATGGGGCAGAGTGGAAGTGGATGTGACCAGCTAGAGTTGGTGTCTCCTGTAAGCCAGGCAAGTGTCAACACATCCATACAGGCCAATTTAGAAGCAGTAATAGATGCATATCTTTTGCAAGGTGCAAATTTATTGTATGCAGATGAAGCAGACATAGTGCAAGCTATTTATGCACGTTTGGGTCTTGTAACCTTTTTATCTCAAGATAATGACGTTCATGATGCTATCCAAGCGCCTGAAACGGCTCAAAGCGACTTAGAGGATGATGCAAACTCGTCGGCTATGATAGATGATTTGGACGCTCCTTATTCATTTGAAGATACACATGAGTGTATATACAAGGATGAGGATTCTATGGTTTTGACAGAGGATGTGAAGAGAAAACAGGTGGAAGACGGCTATATTAGTGATGTGCTACAATCTACTTTTGAGCAGATCCAGGAACTTTTACCAAGTTTAGAAGAGTAGGATGCCTATGCTGAAGACATATACCAGGATGAAGAAGTCATTATCAATGCTTTCCTATGCGAGTTTGATGCATGTGGTACTACCCAAATGGATATGCCTTGCTGCGAAAGTGCTAATTTAGAGGGGGTGACTGAAAATATCTTCCTTTGTGAGTATAGCTCTGCTAGTAGCATTGCGGATTGTGAAGTACCTCAGTTAGACGAGGTGGAAGAAGAGAAGTGCATTGACAGAGTAATATGTATGTCTTGTATATATGGAGTAGCAGATGTGATGCAGATGACTCATGAAATTGTGCCTTATTTAGAGCTAGATGCAGCAAGCTTTCACAATTCCATGGTAGAGGAAGGAATGACAGATGCAGATTCTCTGCATGAGGATTGGGGTTCTGCAGTTGAAGCTATGAATCTTCAAGATTCACAAATCAAAGATAGAAAAGTGTTTGGTTATGCTATACAGGTTGAAGTGACATTAGAGGATAGAGTAGAAGAGCAAGAAACCTCTTCGGATATGGTCTGTGATGGGGGTGATATTTCTTATCTATGTGAAGATGAAAATAAAGATGCTTGCCATAAAGTGCCTACTATACAAGGTTCTAAGAAATTCGGTTGCCTGCAGGTATGCAAACAATATCTGAGGCATAAAAGGGATTTAGGTCTTGTGTCACAGGGTATAAATTGCAAGCAGGTTTGTGAGCATCTATCTGCTATGGATAGGAAGGGTATACATGGTGATTCCTTGAAGCAAGAAGAGGATGCTAGCTCTATGCTGACACCAGAGTCATGTAATGAAGAAGGGTTCTCCCTAGATGAGTGGAGACATGATTCAGTTGAAGATAATCTAGCGATGAGTCAAAAAGGAAGAAGGGGTGAAGATATTGTGTCAGAGACTAACTCCAAGGAGATTTTTGAGCAGTCGGTTACAAGTGACCGGGAGCATACCTACCAGGATGATTTGGAAAGGGAATTAGACACCATATTTGAGAGGTATGTAAAGTTTTATGCTATAAAGCTAGAGAGGTATTTGGTAAAAGGTGAGAGAATTGATGAGAGGTTTACCATGCACATTTCTGAGGTTTCTTTCGATGTTGAGAAAGGCTATCTAGAGGATTCTTTTGAGAATGAAGATGCAGATTCAGACTTCTATGCGAAAGAGGTACATATGGATTTACAGGTTGGTCAGAAGGTTGAAGTGCAGTATCAAAAATCTTTCAAGTATATTACAAGAAGCCTGGAAGTGTTTTTTGAAGAGGAGGATGAGGAACTTATGTCTCTACGTCATGAATATTTTGCGCATAATGGAGATTTGTTACAGATGTTTTGGAGACAGATGTATATAACAATTCCTTCTGATCCGAGAGCAATTAAAAGATGCGGAGAATCTCAATGCTTAGTACAATACAAGTTTTTGAGTTACCCACATGATACTGGAGGAGGTCATGGGATGACAGGGGATACAGTTGCTATCACAAGTTACCATGAGGTTGGCACATGCCAGGGGATGTGCAGGTTTAGAGGGGGTGGATGTCGTGCTGTGACATGTACATAGTGGGAACGCATGCTACAAGAGTTATCTTGTAATTTTTTAGATCCATAATTATCTTTCCTATAATGTACATATGCATATTTAAGTATAATAATAAGCTTTCTATCTCATCCTATTATTTTTCTCAAGGATAACATATCCTTACTTTACCATCAGAAAATACTATGGGAAAAGCATCAATAGCTCCGCCTCTTTAACTTGGGGCAAAAAGCATTGATTATTTATTTCTACTGTTTCATTATCATCTCACACCCTAGCTAGATCCTATATCTAGGGTAAACTCCAATATATATATATTCTATGTATTTTTTATACTTTTCTTATATTTCTTTTTAAATAGCTACTAGGAGAGAATCAAATCCTAGTGGGACACTAGGTGGCATGATTTCAAAGATACACTTATTTTAATGCATTATTGCAAGCATGATTACAAAACTTTGTCAAGGAGCAATGTCACGATTTCATATGGCATGAGGTGTCCTTTGGAATTAAATGAAAGTCTAGGCTAAGGGGACCACGAGAAGACATTTGCTGCCATAAATGGACCCTATTTTGATGAATTTTTTACACAAGGTTCCAATCCAAATTGGAAAACAATTTTAAAATGAAAATCGTAGCTAATGAGCTGAAGGTTTTGCCCATATTTTTACTTTTTTATTTGGAGCCACGGTTGAGGAGATATGATCAAAATACTGGACCCCAGTCTGCCCACATCTTGCAGGGACAGCTCATTTCCAACTTTTCCAATTCCTATTCACACTGGCTCCTCTCTTCTTGTGTAAACCGTTGTGGGTTCCCTTCACCTATAAAAGGGGACCTCTTCTTCCTTGGAAAGAACTCAAGAATTCAAGCCATTGATGAGAGGAATTCTTGAGGGAGTGAGTAGTAATGCCTAATTGTACTTAGCCATTAACATAAGCCCAAGCCTACACTTTCTCCTAGAGGGAGACTATCCATTCTCGCAACAAGCTAACCTTGGAAGATCAACTCTAATCAAAGAAGGTCTTGCACTTGGTGTATCAATCAAAGTGGAATTATCCACTCTTCTTCTCTCTCCCATCAATAATGGTGCCGAAGGGTTTCAAGTACATCTCTCCCCGCAGTAGCCTTATTGCCTACGGGCAAGAATAGGGCTTGGGAGGGAAACTTCTTATCTCTCACAAACTCTCATAGCCATAAGCCCGGTGCTTTCCTGGCAAGACCGCAAATTTCTCGACAATGCTGTACTTGTTCTTCCTGGGAGTCACCTTCTTAAAAGGTCCAATAAAATCTAGTCCCCATTTCATGAATACTCCCAATGGTTGTATTGGCATTAAGGGAGTCATGTCTGCAGCTGTTGGTCGGCCCATTCTTTGGCATATGTCACAAGTTTTACAAAAACTTCTGACATCAGCAATCAATGTTTGCCACCACAAACCTGCTTTGCAGAATCTTCTTGTAGGTCACTTCGTTGGAAAAGTGTCCACCTGGTGCCATCGATGCTAAAAATAGAGCATTGCTATAATACAAAGGGGATTATGGGCATGAAGAAGTTTAGAACGTAAGGGGAAGGAGAGGAGATATTCCATAAGAAAGGAAGATGTCTCTCTCTCTCTCTCTCTCTCTCTCTCTCTCTCTCTCTCTCTCTCTCTCTCTCTCTCTCTCTCTCTCTCTCTCGGCCATAAGATGCAGAGGAGGCAAACGCGAGATGAGGGAAGGAGAAGGTGGGGGATATCTTGAGAAGAAGAAGAAGGGGATCTCCATCTCTTGCTCTCGAAATTCAAGGAAGAAGAGGAAAGCGAATGAATGGAAGGGAGCCAAGGGTATTGCGGGGATTTAGAGGAAGGATGAGAAGGAGGGGAATTGGAATTCGCGAAGGAGAAGGGCGGAAATCTCTCTCGCTCTTGACCTTGAGGAGAAAGGCAGAGACCTCTCTCGCTCTCGACCTTGGTGAAGGAAGGAAGGAGGAGAAGAAGAAGCTCAAGAGTTCTTTCGGTCTCTCTCTCTTTGTCGGCACAGGAGGCAAGCAAGGGGTATGCTCTCTCTCAACCTTGGTGAAGTGAGGAAGTAGAAGAAAAGAAGAGCACGATTAACAAGATGAGGGGAGGTAAACCCATGAGGTCAAGCAAGGAGAGAGCAAGCAAAGAACCATAACAAGAACTATGAAATCATAAGCTATCGACAAGTTTGGTAGAACCCTTCAAGGAAAATTGAAGACAATCTGAGATGAGGTTTTACAAATTTTTGGACGACAATTGAAGGCAACCAGAAGAAGAAATTTCATAGAACTTTTAAGAGCTGTTGACAGCAGTTGAAGCAGATAAAGTGACAGGGAGTAATTTCCATTAACGTCATCAGTCCGAGGGTTGATCAATCATCCTGTTTAGTTCCAGTGTCGTTAACGGCCCGGTTAATTTTGTAGAAAGGGAGCTTAAACTCCTAATTTTCAACAAATCCAAGTGACGATGCTGCTAACAGCTCGTCTTGGCTACTATCAATTAAGTTGTACCTAAAGATTTACTCAATTAATTGATGATTACAGTGACTGCCAGAGCTTTCACTATCTGTTGTTCTCTCTCTTTCACACCTCCCACAGCTAGAGGCCCGGCTCACGTTTCAAACACATACCCCCCGACATCTTTTGTGAACCCGACATGAGAAAGCTCCACTTGATGAGCCATAAAGACAGGACGGTAGAGCACTTCAAGCACTACAATTTTAGATCATAAACTCCCATTTGTGCTTACTTCAAGCATACTCCTTTTTAGCATCATCGAGGCATCTGGTGGCATTTAAAGCCGCATTTGGCATACATTGCTCATAAAAGTAGCTTGTTACCAAGCCCTGCATACTGATTGATAATCAGGTAAGCTTCAAATAAGCTTGACGTGCATCTTCCTGGTATCTTTCTTAGCGTGGGAGAGGAGCTGCATGACATCCACCCTGTCTGAACCTGCACTGCCTCCGAATTGTGCCAACTGGGAAGTTTACAACATCAACAGGTTTTGTATGAATTCTATGTAGCTTGAGAAGTCTATAGGAATTTATGGCTTGTCAGACAGAGTCCAGGTTGATGAGATAATATGGCTTGAGGCTGGTGTCAGTTGTCGGCGCTATTGAGCTGGATAATTTTGGCATCATTCAAGAAGCTGATACAAGCAATAAACAACCGAGTGTCAAGGAATGCCCTCCGGCAAATGCAATCACGTATACGTGTATCTTAAAAGGATGTGTCATTATCCAAGATGATTATATGGGCAGTAGAATTTGCAATGATATTTTCAGTCGAGGCTACTAAAAATCAAATACATGCGAACCAATGCTTCGGTCTATGTGCATACCTAATGTGGTGCCAGTGAATGTGGTTGGCCGATATGTATACCAAATGTGGTGCCCTTAAAAGTGGCTAGGCCACCTTATTGAATCGATAGCCGTCCGTCCAAGGCAAGTGAGGATGGCCGCCCATGGGATGTCCACCCAATTAAAAAATAAGGTTTGGTTTGTGTGTGAAAAGGGAATAAAAACAAAAGGATATGGTGGCAGGTAGCGAGGTAGGGCGCAGGGAAGGAGGAAGACGCTTGGGCAGGCCAGACCGTTGCTCCGATGACATCGCACATGAAGCAAAAAATGCCAAGCTTATCCTGGCGCTCCATTTCGGCCCTAGTCCCGCCGTGTTTGGTGTTGTTGTAAAATCCAATTTCCACATCATCATGAAGGCGCACACGCCTTGTCACGGCGACGTGGCAACAAAATGAGGAGGCCTAAATATAGAAGAGATTTAAAAGGAGAAACGAGAAGGAGTTTAAAAAAAACAAGGGCAAGAGAGGAGGGACTCAAGGAGTGAAGAAGAAAAACGAATGAAGGAGGACTCGCTCTCATGCATGAGCGAGGAGAAGCCACTCTCTCTCTCTCATTCTCGGATAAGCAAGGAGAAGGGAGGCTAGCTTGAGAAGTCAGAGGAAGAGAAGGTAGTCTCTCTCTCGTGCATGAGCAAGGAGAGGACGCTCTCTTTTTCTTGTTCTCTGAGGACCAAGCAAGGAGCTGCTCTCTCTCTCTCTCTCTCTCTCTCTCTCTCTCTCTCTCTCTCTATTTTGTTACGTGAGAAGTGTAGCGGCCAAGCTAAGGCAATCGGAGAAATTCGAGTAAAGCAGAAAGACAAAGCTTGTGAGCGGCAATTAAGCCAGTGCAAAGCACACAAAGTAGAAAGCTGCAGAACATTTGACAATAATTGAAGCATGAAGTTTGAGGCAGTGGAGGCAGAAATAAGGTTTGCAGAATCCAAGGGGCAGTTGAAGCAAGTAAAGCGATAGGCAAAAATTTCCTTCACCGTCATCATTCTGAAGATTAATTAATCGTCTTATTTAACCCCGATGTCATTAACGGACCTCTTAATATGTAAAGGGAGCTTAAACTCCTATCATTAGGAAAAATGTGGACTCTCCTTGGGCCATATAGGATTAAGGTTAATTAGGCTCTAGCCAATAGGAAGAGAGCAATGTATATAAGTCTAGAACCTAAGAAAGTAGAGAGAATAATAGGGTTGTCCACTCATTTATTGCTTTGTATCCTAGAGGGTGGTAGATGGGTAAAAGAGGGAGGGGGAAAAAGGGAGGGGGGGAGTGGTGGGTCCACAAATACGTTTTTGCAAAAACCCTAAAATTTCAAAATTTTCAAAAAAAAATAAAAAAAATATTCCATCCAAAACTCCCCCCAAACCTACCCTATGATCAAAAAGTCATTTTCTCACTCTAGAACCTTTTTTCCAAGACTCCCTTCCTCCATAGCCCCTTTCCATAACACAAAGCTCTCACTCTCTCTCTAAACTCTTACACCTTCCTCCTTCTTCAAGCTCTCCATTGCAACTTTAAGCTCCCACTCTCTCTCTAAATTGTCTCCCTCCTCCTTCCTCAAGCTCTCCATTGCAACTTTAAGCTCCCACTCTCTCTCTAAACTTTGTCTCCCTCCTCCTTCTTCAAGCTCTCCATTGCAACTGTAAGCTCCCACTCTCTCTCTAAACTTTTTCTCCCTCCTCCTTCCCCAAGCTCTCCATTGCAATTTCAAGCTCCCACTTAAGCATCCATGGCAAACAATGGTCAAAATAGACGCCCCAAATCATCATTCAAAGTATGGTTCCCCACAACTTGAAGAATGAGGAGCAGCAATAGGAACCTCAGGTTTTTCAAGAAGGTGCGTGGGTCTACATGCAACCTTTCGCAATCAGTCCCCATCGTGTTTGTGAAAGAACAAATGTTGATCTCCATTGGAAGGGAAGACTAATAGGCTTCAAGCAAGTAAGAGACAAGGGTACGGTGGCAATCGTTCAACATGTTTTCATGTTTGGACACATGCGTCTACGAGGGATCACCAACCCAAGGGATTTTCCTTGTAATTGTATGTCCCTTGCACTTCAATGGTTTTGGTGGTAACAAAAAAATGGACTTTTTACATCTCACGGACTATTTTGTTTCTATGTAGATGTTTTCCCTTCTAGCCTTGTGGAGGAGCAACCACTCTCGTGCCTTTCAAGCACATTTACGGCCATGCATGCAAGTCTTGGGGATATGCTCTTCTCCAACACAACTTCATCAAACCTTGCACGGCAAAGGGTGTTCTTCTACACCCACAAGTACATTGTACCTACAGATGAGGAAGGCTACGGAGAGCTACAACAACCTTGCGTAGCATGGAGTGGCCAAAGCCAGATGCATTCACTGTAATGTCTTTGAAAGCCAAGATTGTAGCTGATGTGAGAGCATCATTAAAATTTGGAAAATCCTCGCGTTCCGCAGGGCTTGGATGGTGTTGTCCTGCTCATATCTTCGCTAGCATCTTTGGATCTTTGCCTTTCCATCATACAAATACTATGTATGTTTGCAAAGATCTACAATATGATACATTGGAAGCCATCCTTGGCGAGAAGTGGGGGTATCTTGAAGGACTTCACAACGGAGATTGCTTTTGGTGTCAGGTTGGAAGTTTCAGCATTGCTATCCGTTTCATCAAGGTGCGCTCCACCCTTTACAAGCAGTACTTCTATGAAAGATGGATGTGCAAGCTTGGTGAATGGATTCCATTGCAATCCATCGATGCTACAATTGAGGTATTTAATATTGCAATCAAATTGTCGAGTGGTGCCGTTGAAACCGTCCAAGTGAACATGCATTGGACATTGGCCAATGTGCAGGAGCACTTAGTGATAATGGGTTTAGAGCATGGAGAAGATACAAAATTTTGCATCGGACGACGTAAGGTGAATGATTTTTCTCTCTTAATTATGTTATATTTATGTTCTTTTGATTATTCCCTGCTCTAAGTTGGGTATGCTATTTCTTTTTTTTTTGGCTAGATTGGTAGCCGCATGGAGAGCACGATTCAAATTGAAAAGGCGTGGACGATGGAAGAGAATTTGATTTTATCATTAGAGTAGTTATGTTTTGTACTTAAATTTCTTATAATATCACAATTGTAAGTTCAAACAGATGGTTGTATCAAATTTTGGCAATGCACATTATATTAAAGTCGTAGTGATGTGTTTTTAGAGTTAAATGATTGTACTTTAGTTTGTAAGTTTTTTATAACTTCTTGTTATTTGTGTTACTTTATGAAATTTTTTTAATATTTTAATTATTGTTATTAAATTTTTTTTTTTTGGGGGGGGGGGGGACGCATGCTATATAAAGCCTCCTAAACCCTACCATTTTCACACTCTTTGCCTGTTCACACTCTCATTTGAGCTCCAGCACTCTTTGCATTCCTACCTTAAGAGCTAGCATTATGGCATCCTCCTCCACCCCTCTCGATGTAAAGAAAGAGGATGCAAGAGAGCTACACAAGACAAGCACAAAGCACACAAAGATGGAAAGCTTCTTTTTCTTCTCACAGAAAAGAGAGTACAAAATGACTAAGTGACAAAGCTGAAAAGTAGCACATATGTACATGCGGTCACTAAGTGTGAACACGCTAGAAGCGTACTAGGCTTGCACTATAAGTGTAGTCCAGCTGTAGAATCACTGGAAGAGATCCTCCGTGTCGGTCACCTAACGCGCTAGTGAGTAAATGCCATAAGCGGCCAAGACCCGTAGTGGATACCAGCTCAAGATGTAGAGCTTGACATCTCAATACTCCCCCTCGAGCTCTGCATGTCGCAGAGTCCAAGCATAGTCCAGAAACGTTGAAGCTTCTCAGCTCCGAGGGCCTTGGTGAAGATATCCATTATCTGCTCCTCTGTGCTGACGTAGACCACGTCGATGTCGCCTGCCAATACTCGCTCTCGAACGTAGTGGTAATGGACCTCTATGTGCTTGGTCCTGGCATTGAACATTGGGTTCCTAGCCAACTGCATGCTGCTAAGGTTGTCACAATGGATGACAATCTGTTGGTCCAATTGCACTACCAAGTCCTCAAGTAATGTACGTAGCCAAGCTACCTCGCACGCCGCAACTGCTGCACCTCTGTACTCGGCCTCTATGCTCGATAAAGCAACCGTAGGCTGCTTTTTGCTGCTCCAAGTAATAGCAGCACTCCCAAAAGAGAACATGAAGCCACTCGTAGATCTCCTATCAACAATGCTACCTGCCCAATCTGCATTTGTATACCCATACAATGCTAATGGCACATCTGGGGCATAGAAAAATGCGTAGTCAAGAGTCCCTTGCACATACCGAAGTGTGCATCGTACTCCATCCAAATGTGGCTTCCTCGAAAGCTGCATGAACTGACTCTCCAAGCCTACTGTGTAGCTCAAGTCTGGCCTCGTGATAGTCAAGTAGATTAGACTACCCACAATCTTCCTGTACATCTTGACATCCTCAACAACATCACCCTTCTCTGCACTCAGCTTTTCATTCACATCCAAGGGAATAGAAATTGGCTTACAATCAACCATACCATACTTTGACAACATGTCCAAAGAATACTGTCTCTGTGACAGCCATACACCCTATGGAGTCCTGATTACCTCAATGCCAAGAAAGTAGTGCAACTCGCCCAAATCTTTCATTTCAAACACCTGTTTGAGAAGACCCTTCACATGATCAATCTCCATAGCATTGTCACCCACAATAATAAGGTCATCTACATATATGGTAATGACCACAATCCCCATATCAATCTCACGTACATAGAGTGAATGATCAGCATGAGCTCTCCTAAACCCAATACTGACAAGATACTTGGCAATCCTGTCATACCATGCTCTAGATTCCTGCTTCAAACCATACAAAGCTTTGAGAAGTCTGCATACATAATCTGGGTAACCTGGATCGACATAACCAAGTGGCTGATCCATATACACTTCCTCTTGCAAGTCACTATTCAAGAAGGTATTCTTTACATCCATTTGATGCATAATCCATCCTCTAGATGCAGCCACTGCTATGATAGCTCTCACAGTCGTCATCTTTGCCACTAGAGCAAAGGTCTCCTCATAGTCTATGCCATACGTCTATGCATAACCCTTTGCGACCAGCCTTGCCTTGTGACGCTCAATGTTACCATCAGCCTTATGCTTGGTTTTATACAACCATTTACAGCCAATAGCTTTCTTGCCACTTGGCAATAATACAAACTCCCATGTGTCTTTTGCTTCCAATGCAGCCATTTCTTCATTTATTGCATCATCCCAATGCACATTTCCAACTGCATCCTCAAAGCATGTGGGCTCCACATCCTATATCACCTTAGCGATGTAGGCTTGGTGATGCGCTAGATACCCATTGAGGCGGTCCGGGGCGGGCAACAAGAAGAGCGGCCTCTAAACACCCTTCGAGGCTCCCGTGCTGCTCAATTGGGGCTGGGGCAAGCACAATCAGAGACAACAACAACCCATATCCAGAAACCAAACAAGGAAAGGGGCACCACCTAGTTGTAGATGCGAACTAGGACGCACGTGATATCTCCTTGTACTCAAACGCACAAAGAGAGAGGAATGAAAGATAGCCACACACACCAAACACAAACATTCACCACGCCAGAGAGAGGTAAAGAGCACAAATCAACTTGAGCAACTCAGTCGTAGCCCTAAAGATTAGATGCACGCAAAGCTTGATAGAGAGAAAACACAAAACTTGACCTGTTTCCAATACACAAATTATCTTAGGGTCACGGGAGCCCTCTCTTACACCGAGCACCCTCTTACAAGTGACCTTTAAGGCAAACAATTCAACAAGCTCTCAAACCACCAAGCATGAAATGGCACAACAAACTTCAAGGACAATATACCTTCAACCACCTGATGAGCCAACTTATCAAGTCAATTTGGAGAGAAGAGTCGTAGTTGCAGCATACAATTGCACCCAAAACTATGAATCTTATTTATGGACAAGAGTAGGCTACAAGTGTGATTGCAGAATATAGTATCACTCCACTCCTCTAGATGGCATAACTAACTTCAAACATCTCCATGCACCTATGTGTAGTGATGGAATAGAGCACTCACAATGCACACACTCTACACAACTAGGCTTGAAGAGTGGTGTGTTATGTGTTGAGAATGGTGTGGTGTAGTGTGATCATGTGATGATTTACAAGGGAGAGAAGGGCTCTATTTATAGGTTTTAGAAGCCCCGATTAGGATTAGGCCTAATCAAGTTTATTTGAAGGAATAAAATATTATGAATATTTTTATTTATTTTTAATGAGGGTGGTTCTCTCTTGTCCTTTGAGTCACATGGATGTGGGCTGAAGGAAACAGAATTATTGAGGATAAAAGGAGAGAGGATTGAGTGAATAATTTGGGAGTGCCTACTCTAGTAGAGGGTTCATTTTACAATAAGGTTAGTGGTTAGTAGTTAGTAATTATCACTAAAAAATATTTACAAAATCATTCACCAAACGGTGAGATATATGATGAGAAAAGTTAGAGAAGGGATAAGCTTGTAAATCAAGGTTGAAGCTTGGAGAAGTTGACATTCACCTCTTTACAGCACAGTCAGCATGGCGTGTCGATGAAGCTATGTTATTTAAAACCTTGGAAAATTCATGATAAAAGCCTTCATTTGCAGAAGTTATCTTTGGATTTTTACTGATTTTTTGAAGTTCTTTACAAAGCTGAAGAGAGTATGGTAATATGGACATATATGTAGAGAGAAAGGGGGGCACATAGGGTGTAGAAATGGAGGATGAAGGCTATAGAAATGTGAGAGATGTGGCAATGGTGAAGAGGTTGAATTAGGACATGGGAGTTGCAGGTTTGGGAGTGGGAAGGAGAGGGAGAAGTGTGTGTGAAAGAGGAAAATGATAAAGTGGAAGAGGGAGTGTGGCTGCATAGCATAGGCAAACTGGGGTCCACCAATAAAATCATAGCTCACAGCTCGTAAATCAAAAAAATATGAAAACATTTGAGGTGAAAGTTCAGCTCACGAGCTACAACTTTTGTTTGTATCACCTTTTCAAATTCGGGGAGCATGTGATCTTTAAAAATTCAACAAAACCGATTGTTTTTTCCACTACACAAGGTCCTTGTGAGGTCCTTCTTTGGATGATTCTTTTGAATACCTCCAAGAGTGAGCTCCCCATGGTGCATGCATGCATGCCACATACCGTTGACCTTATTTGGTAGGTCTATAATTGAAGATATTGTTGAGATCATAATATAAGTGAAAAAATATGTACATGTCAAATATAAATAATATAGGCGGAAAAAATATAAAGGGGTCAAAATAAATCTCTCTCATTATAAATATACCATAAAAAGATGACTATTTTTGGTGTTCTATTTTATGAGAGTAAAAGAGAATAGATGTAGGAAGGAAAAATCACAATAGTGAAAAAATATACACATAAATAAAACTAGTGTTTTTGGATTTTTGTTGGGATGGAGTTACACCAAAAATAAGAGAAGCTTGCATGAAATTATGTTTATATGGAATAAAGAGTATGCAAAATGGTAAGAAAAAATATGGTAATGGTGAGTCAATGTACATAGCATAAATAACACACCATAGGTAGAAATATTTAAATAAATACCAAAATAATTATGAAAAATCCTTTTATTTAGGCCCTATATACAATGAAATATTTACACACAAATGGGCCATAATATACTTATAATTTTTATTTTTAAATTTTTTTTAGCTCAACTAGCCCAATGACTAGCTAATTAAGGGTTTTTAAGAAAATATAGGGAAAGTCCCCTAACTCATACGCGCCTATGTACAGTGAAATGGTAGGGATAACCAAAATGTTTGAGTGATTTGATAGGGTGAGGTAGCTTAGTATGGCAATTATAGAAAGCCGAAAAACGGCTATCATTAGCCCCCCCCTTAGATAATGGTACATTCATTTACCATTTATCCGATCATGCAACATGTAGATTGTGTAACGTCTGTCTTTGTCTGCTCTAATCTTTGAAAAACCTTTGTTGTATGATTAAGAAACCTTGTGTGATATGGAAGGTTCTCAGAGCCAATAGCAGGATGTAATGAAGTGACGGAGTAAATCTCCTTCATTGAGAAAGTTTCCATAAGCACCCCCCCAGGATCAAAAATCTTGAAATATCTTTCCCAAAGAGAGATGTATAGTATGGAATCACTTACTGATTTTGGTTGAAGAAACTTGTAGATTTTATTGTTGTCCATCATTGCATCTATCACTATGAATGTGATATAAAAGATTGGTTGCTCTTCCTCCTGTGTAAAGTTGATGTATCTTCTACGATCTTCAAGAGCTTGTATGAGCAAATTCTTGAACTGTAGCTCATAAATTTCATTCAACTTGGGTAGGCTCATCAAGTCAAAATTTCTATGATCTTCATGATTTAGGAAATCTTGATCCATGCTTCCAACTGCTTTTGGAAGATATTGCAAATGGTTTACCACATAAGTAGATAATAGCCGAAGGTTTCTATTGCTTCCAACACATTGGAAGAGAATAGATTTTGGTATTGATTCATGAAATATCCACATGTAGCAATCAACAAGTTTTTAATCTATGATGAAGACCAGAAGCATCACAATGTGCAATCTCCATACACCAAAGAACCAAATGAAGAAGGTTTGGAAACATCCGTTCATCACCAAGTATTCATGTCCTCTTCCACTTAAGAAGGTATGGTGCCCCTGATGAAAGGTATATGTGAAGACAGAAGAAGTTGACTTTGAAGAGGTGAAACCAAATGTGAAGATGATTGGGGCTTCAAAAGTTTGGATTTTCTTGCTAAGAGATTGTCCCATGAATGAAGAGCCACCCACCAAAACACCATTAGAGAGAATGATACCCTTCTGACAGTTTCCTTTTATGATTTTATTTTTTACTACTCTCCCATGTTCTTCATCCCCTTCGAAGCCCCCCCTTTGGCAAGGTTGTAACTCCTCACATTGTACCACCTCAAAGGTTGATGGATTACTGTCTCATTTTGTGAAAACTTTGGCTTCTTGCATGATAGGGTCCTCCATGTTTAATATACATGGGTCATACCAATGATTTTCAACATCCTCAAACACTTCTTGAAGATTATCCTCACATGGATTCAACTCACACTCTTCTACTTTGTTTTGGAGTTGGCATTCCATGAACACAATCATCTCTTTATGATCAATGTGGTCTATGATCTCCCCACCTATGATTTCATCTTCTTCTTCACTCTCTTCTTTTAGACAAGATACACTCTCAGAACATTCCATAAGATCAAGGTTACCTTCAAGGTCTTTATTCTCCATAGAGTCATGTTGCACAAAAGCTTCGTCTGCTCGGACTAGAAATTGATCCTCCGCCAAAAGGTTGGAGGTATCCATTATTGAATCATTAATGCCATTTGAGATATCTTGTGTCGATTTTTTCATGCTTGTGATAAAGGTAGAAGAAAGAGATTCCACATTTGAATCTTGGCCACACACTTTAGCACTTGAATAATTAGTTGGCATGTAAGTAACTTCTTCAACATTTGTCGGAGTAGAAGGAGACAAGTATGGCAAAGGAGATGACTCCTTGATAGAAAAACTTTCATGATGGTTGGTTCTTCCAGCATGATGGAAACCATTTTTGATGTAGAAGTACTTGTGAAACTTCCTTCGGGCGATAGTGACCGCTTCTTCAAAGGTAGAGGGTCCACTACAAGTAACCTTAGTCTTTAGGAAATGAGACAAACCCGAAATAAATTGCTCCATTTTTACATAATCTGGAAATGTAGAACTAAACCCACATACTCCCCATTTAGGAGAAAAAAATTCCTCATAAGCATAGTAGTCTTTACCATGTTGTTGAAGTCTCCCTAATGAAGCCCATGCTGTCTCTCTTGTTGGAAATTTAGAGAATGTGGTCTTCAAAGCTTTGGAAATTTGGGTATACCCATCTTCAATCTGAGAAGACATACTCCAAAACCATTTCTCAGCGTTGCGTCTAAGGCATAGCAATAGAAAATCTCCTTTTTCAATGTCATCTCTTTTACCAAGGATACGACAAACCATTTTAAAATCAGCAAGAAAATCATCAACATCTTCTTCTAGATTTCTGAAGAAGATTGGGATATCATCAAAGGTATAGCGTGTCATAGTCTCTGAATGATAAAACCACACAAAGACTAGTTCCAAACAATCATTTCCTCTCATGACATCAACTAACTACACAAAGTTTTGAAAGGTCTTTCAACATGAATTCTAGATTCTTATGTGAAAATGTTTTTTTCCTTTCTTATGTTATACTAATCCAAACCATATTCTAGATCAATTTTGTTGCGTTGAAATTAAACTTGGTCATACAAGGTTTCATGATTTATATAATCTACTACTTGATTATGCTAAAATTCAAGCATTCATGCAATACAACAATAATAAGCACAAAGTCATTCCTCAGTGGGGGCACCAATTTGAGGCGGTCCGGGGTGGGCAACAAGAAGAGCGGCCTTTAAACACCCTTCGAGGCTCCCGTGCTGCTCAATTGGGGCTGGGGCAAGCACAATCAGAGACAACAACAACCCACAGCCAGAAACCAAACAAGAAAAGGGGCACCACCTAGTTGTAGATGCGAACTAGGACGCACGTGATATCTCCTTGTACTCAAACCCACAAAGAGAGAGGAATGCGAGATAGCCACACACACCAAACACAAACATTCACCACACCAGAGAGAGGTAAAGAGCACAAATCAACTTGAGCAACTCAGTCGTAGCCCTAAAGACTAGATGCACGCAAAGCTTGATAGAGAGACAACACAAAACTTGACCTTGTTGCCAATACACAAATTGTCTTAGGGTCACGGGAGCCCTCTCACCGAGCACCCTCTTACAATTGACCTTTTAGGCAAACAATTCAACAAGCCCTCAAACCACCAAGCATGAAATGGCACAACAAACTTCAAGGACAATATACCTTCAACCACCTGATGAGCCAACTTATCAAGTCAATTTGGAGAGAAGAGTCGTAGTTGCAGCATACAATTGCACCCAAAACTATGAATCTTATTTATGGACAAGAGTAGGCTACAAGTGTGATTGCAGAGTATAGTATCACTCCACTCCTCTAGATGGCATAACTAGCTTCAAACTTCTCCATGCACCTATGTGTAGTGATGGAATAGAGCACTCACAATGCACACACTCTACACAACTAGGCTTGAAGTGTGATGTGTTATGTGTTGAGAATGGTGTGGTGTAGTGTGATCATGTGATTATTTACAAGGGAGAGAAGGGCTCTATTTATAGGTTTTAGAAGCCCCGATTAGGATTAGGCCTAATCAAGTTTATTTGAAGGAATAAAAGATTATGAATATTTTTTTTTATTTTTAATGAGGGTGGTTATCTCTTGTCCTTTGAGTCACATGGATGTGGGCTGAAGGAAAGAGAATTATTGAGGATGAAAGAAGAGAAGATTGAGTGAATAATTTGGGAGTGCCTACTCTAGTAGAGGGTGCATTTTACAATAAGGTTAGTGGTTAGTAGTTAGTAATTATCACTAAAAAATATTTACAAAATCATTCACCAAACGGTGAGATATATGATGAGAAAAGTTAGAGAAGGGATAAGCTTGTAAAGCAAGGTTGAAGCTTGGAGAAGTTGACATTCACCTCTTTACAACACCGGTAGAAGAAGCAGCTAGCATGGCGTGTCGATGAAGCTATGTTATTTAAAACCTTGGAAAATTCATGATAAAAGCCTTCATTTGCAGAGGTTATCTTTGGATTTTTGCTGATTTTTTGAAGTTCTTTACAAAGCTGAAGAGAGTATGGTAATATGGACATATATGTAGAGAGAACGGGGGGCACATAGGGTGTAGAAATGGAGGATGAAGGCTATGGAAATGTGAGAGATGTGGCAATGGTGAAGAGGGTGAATTAGGACATGGGAGTTGCAGGTTTGGGAGTGGGAAGGAGAGGGAGAAGTTTGTGTGAAAGAGGAAAATGATAAAGTGAAAGAGGGAGTGTGGCTGCATAGCATAGGCAAACTGGGGTCCACCAATAAAATCATAGCTCACAGCTCGTAGATCAAAAAAATATGAAAACATTTGAGGTGAAAGTTCAGGTCAAGAGCTACAACTTTTGTTTGTATCACCTTTTCAAATTCGGGGAGCATGTGATCTTTAAAAATTCAACAAAACCGATTGTTTTTTCCACTACACAAGGTCCTTGTGAGGTCCTTCTTTGGATGATTCTTTTGAATATCTCCAAGAGTGAGCTCCCCATGGTGCATGCATGCATGCCACATACCCTTGACCTTATTTGGTAGGTCTATAATTGAAGATATTGTTGAGATCATAATATAAGTGAATAGTACAACTAAGAAAATCAAATATTGAGGGGTCTAAAAAAATATGTACATGTCAAATATAAATAATATAGGTGGAAAAAATATAAAGGGATCAAAATAAATCTCTCTCATTATAAATCTACCATAAAAAGATGAATATGTTTGGTGTTCTATTTTATGAGAGTAAAAGAGAATAGATGTAGGAAGGAAAAATCACAATAGTGAAAAAATATACACATAAATAAAACTAGTTTTTTTGGATTTTTGTTGGGATGGAGTTACACCAAAAATAAGAGAAGCTTGCATGAAATTATTTTTATATGGAATAAAGAGTATGCAAAATGGTAAGAAAAAATATGGTAATGGTGAGTCAATGTACATAGCATAAATAACACACCATAGGTAGAAATATTTAAATAAATACCAAAATAATTATGAAAAATCCTTTTCTTTAGGCCCTATATACAATGAAATATTTACACACAAATGGGCCATAATATACTTATAATTTTTATTTTTTATTTTTTTTGGCTCAACTAGCCCAGTGACTAGCTAATTAAGGGTTTTTAAGAAAATATAGGGAAAATCCCCTAACTCCTACACGCCTATGTACAGTGAAATGGTAGGGATAACCAAAATGTTTGAGTGATTTGATAGGGTGAGGTAGCTTACTATGGCAATTATAGAAAGCCGAAAAACGGCTATCATTAGCCCCCCCGTTAGATAATGGTACATTCATATACCATTTATCCGATCATACATGTAGATTGTGTAACGTCTGTCTGTTGTCTGCTCTCATCTTTGAAGAACCTTTGTTGTATGATTAAGAAACCTTGTGTGATATGGAAGGTTCCTAGAGCCAATAGCAGGATGTAATGAAGTGACGGAGTAAACCTCCTCCATTGAGAAAGTTTCCATAAGCACCCCCCCAGGATCAAAAATCTTGAAATATCTTTCCCAAAGAGAGATGTATAGTATGGAATCACTTACTGATTTTGGTTGAAGAAACTTGTAGATTTTATTGTTGTCCATCATTGCATCTATCACTATGAATGTAATATAAAAGATTGGTTGCTCTTCCTCCTGTGTAAAGTTGATGTATCTTCTACGATCTTCAAGAGCTTGTATGAGCAAATTCTTGAACTGTAGCTCATAAATTTCATTCAACCTGGGTAGGCTCATAAAGTCAAAATTTCTATGATCTTCATGATTTATGAAAGCTTGATCCATGCTTCCAGCTGCTTTTGGAAGATATTGCAAATGGTTTACCACATAAGTAGATAATAGCCGAAGGTTTCTATTGCTTCCAACACATTGGACGAGAATAGATTTTGGTATTGATTTATGAAATATCCACATGTACCAATCAACAAGTTTTTCATCTATGATGAAGACCAGAAGCATCACAATGTGCAACCTCCATACACCAAAGAACCAAATGAAGAAGGTTTGGAAACATCCGTTCATCACCAAGTATTCATGTCCTCTTCCACTTAAGAAGGTATGGTGCCCCCGATGAAAGGTATATGTGAAGACAGGAGAAGTTGACTTTGAAGAGGTGAAACCCAATGTGAAGATGATTGGGGATTCAAAAGATTGGATTTTCTTGCTAAGAGATTGTCCCATGAATGAAGAGTCACCCACCAAAACACCATTAGAGAGAATGATACCCTTCTGACAGTTTCCTTTTATGATTTTATTTTTTACTACTCTCCCATGTTCTTCATCCCCTTCTAAGCCCCCCCTTTGGCAAGGTTGTAACTCCTCACATTGTACCACCTCAAAGGTTGATGGATTACTGTCTGATTTTGTGAAAACTTTAGCTTCTTGCATGATAGGGTCCTGCATGCTTAATATACATGGGTCATACCAATGATTTTCAACATCCTCAAACACTTCTTGAAGATTATCCTCACATGGATTCAACTCACACTCTTCTACTTTGTTTTGGAGTTGGCATTCCATGAACACAATCATCTCTTTATGATCAATGTGGTCTATGATCTCCCCACCTATGATTTAATCTTCTTCTTCACTCTCTTCTTTTAGACAAGATACACTCTCAGAACATTCCATAAGATCAAGGTTACCTTCAAGGTCTTCATTCTCCATAGAGTCATGTTGCACAAAAGCTTCGTCTGCTCGGACTAGAAATTGATCCTCTGCCAAAAGGTTGGATGTATCCATTATTGAATCATCAATGCCATTTGAGATATCTTGTGTCGATTTTTGCATGCTTGTGATAAAGGTAGAAGAAAGAGATTCCACATTTGAATCTTGGCCACACACTTTAGCACTTGAATAATTAGTTGGCATGTAAGTAACTTCTTCAACATTTGTCGGAGTAGAAGGAGACAAGTATGGCAAAGGAGATGACTCCTTGATAGAAAAACTTTCATGATGGTTGGTTCTTCCAGCATGATGGAAACCATTTTTGATGTAGAAGTACTTGTGAAACTTCCTTCGGGCGATAGTGACCGCTTCTTCAAAGGTAGAGGGTCCACTACAAGTAACCTTAGTCTTTAAGAAAGGAGACAAACCCGAAATAAATTGCTCCATTTTTACATAATCTGGAAATGTAGAACTAAACCCACATACTCCCCATTTACGAGAAAAAAATTCCTCATAAGCATAGTAGTCTTTACCATGTTGTTGAAGTCTCCCTAATGAAGCCCATGCTATCTCTCTTGTTGGAAATTTAGAGAATGTGGTCTTCAAAGCTTTGGAAATTTGGGTATACCCATCTTCAATCTGAGAAGACATACTCCAAAACCATTTCTCAGCGTTGCGTCTAAGGCATAGCAATAGAAAATCTCCTTTTTCAATGTCATCCCTTTTACCAAGGATACGACAAACCATTTTAAAATCAGCAAGAAAATCATCAACATCCTCTTCTAGATTTCCGAAGAAGATTGGGATATCATCAAAGGTATAGCGTGTCATAGTCTTTGAATGATAAAACCACACAAAGATTAGTTCCAAACAATCATTTCCTCTCATGACATCAACTAACTACACAATGTTTTGAAAGGTCTTTCAACATGAATTCTAGATTCTTATGTGAAAATGTTTTTTTCCTTTCTTATGTTATACTAATCCAAACCATATTCTAGATCAATTTTGTTGCCTTGAAATTAAACTTGGTCATACAAGCTTTCATTATTTATATAATCTACTACTTGATTATGCTAAAATTCAAGCATTCATGCAATACAACAATAATAAGCACAAAGTCATTCCTCAGTGGGGGCACCAATTTGAGGCGGTCCGGGGCGGGCAACAAGAAGAGCGGCCTTTAAACACCCTTCGAGGCTCCCGTGCTGCTCAATTGGGGCTGGGGCAAGCACAATCAGAGACAACAACAACCCACAGCCAGAAACCAAACAAGAAAAGGGGAACCACCTAGTTGTAGATGCGAACTAGGACGCACGTGATATCTCTTTGTACTCAAACGCACAAAGAGAGAGGAATGCGAGATAGCCACACACACCAAACACAAACATTCACCACGCCAGAGAGAGGTAAAGAGCACAAATCAACTTGAGCAACTCAGTCGTAGCCCTAAAGACTAGATGCACGCAAAGCTTGATAGAGAGACAACACAAAACTTGACCTTGTTGCCAATACACAAATTGTCTTAGGGTCACGGGAGCCCTCTCACCGAGCACCCTCTTACAATTGACCTTTTAGGCAAACAATTCAACAAGCCCTCAAACCACCAAGCATGAAATGGCACAACAAACTTCAAGGACAATATACCTTCAACCACCTGATGAGCCAACTTATCAAGTCAATTTGGAGAGAAGAGTCGTAGTTGCAGCATACAATTGCACCCAAAACTATGAATCTTCTTTATGGACAAGAGTAGGCTACAAGTGTGATTGCAGAGTATAGTATCACTCCACTCCTCTAGATGGCATAACTAACTTCAAACATCTCCATGCACCTATGTGTAGTGATGGAATAGAGCACTCACAATGCACACACTCTACACAACTAGGCTTGAAGAGTGGTGTGTTATGTGTTGAGAATGGTGTGGTGTAGTGTGATCATGTGATGATTTACAAGGGAGAGAAGGGCTCTATTTATAGGTTTTAGAAGCCCCGATTAGGATTAGGCCTAATCAAGTTTATTTGAAGGAATAAAAGATTATGAATATTTTTATTTATTTTTAATGAGGGTGGTTCTCTCTTGTCCTTTGAGTCACATGGATGTGGGCTGAAGGAAAGAGAATTATTGAGGATGAAAGAAGAGAAGATTGAGTGAATAATTTGGGAGTGCCTACTCTAGTAGAGGGTGCATTTTACAATAAGGTTAGTGGTTAGTAGTTAGTAATTATCACTAAAAAATATTTACAAAATCATTCACCAAACGGTGAGATATATGATGAGAAAAGTTAGAGAAGGGATAAGCTTGTAAAGCAAGGTTGAAGCTTGGAGAAGTTGACATTCACCTCTTTACAACACCGGTAGAAGAAGCAGTCAGCATGGCGTGTCGATGAAGCTATGTTATTTAAAACCTTGGAAAATTCATGATAAAAGCCTTCATTTGCAGAGGTTATCTTTGGAGTTTTACTAATTTTTTGAAGTTCTTTACAAAGCTGAAGAGAGTATGGTAATATGGACATATATGTAGAGAGAACGGGGGGCACATAGGGTGTAGAAATGGAGGATGAAGGCTATGGAAATGTGAGAGATGTGGCAATGGTGAAGAGGGTGAATTAGGACATGGGAGTTGCAGGTTTGGGAGTGGGAAGGAGAGGGAGAAGTGTGTGTGAAAGAGGAAAATGATAAAGTGAAAGAGGGAGTGTGGCTGCATAGCATAGGCAAACTGGGGTCCACCAATAAAATCATAGCTCACAGCTCGTAGATCAAAAAAATATGAAAACATTTGAGGTGAAAGTTCAGCTCACGAGCTACAACTTTTGTTTGTATCACCTTTTCAAATTCGGGGAGCATGTGATCTTTAAAAATTCAACAAAACCGATTGTTTTTTCCACTACACAAGGTCCTTGTGAGGTCCTTCTTTGGATGATTCTTTTGAATACCTCCAAGAGTGAGCTCCCCATGGTGCATGCATGCATGCCACATACCCTTGACCTTATTTGGTAGGTCTATAATTGAAGATATTGTTGAGATCATAATATAAGTGAATAGTACAACTAAGAAAATCAAATATTGAGGGGTCTGAAAAAATATGTACATGTCAAATATAAATAATATAGGTGGAAAAAATATAAAGGGGTCAAAATAAATCTCTCTCATTATAAATCTACCATAAAAAGATGAATATTTTTGGTGTTCTATTTTATGAGAGTAAAAGAGAATAGATGTAGGAAGGAAAAATCACAATAGTGAAAAAATATACACATAAATAAAACTAGTTTTTTTGGATTTTTGTTGGTATGGAGTTACACCAAAAATAAGAGAAGCTTGCATGAAATTATTTTTATATGGAATAAAGAGTATGCAAAATGGTAAGAAAAAATATGGTAATGGTGAGTCAATGTACATAGCATAAATAACACACCATAGGTAGAAATATTTAAATAAATACCAAAATAATTATGAAAAATCCTTTTATTTAGGCCCTATATAAAATGAAATATTTACACACAAATGGGACATAATATACTTATAATATTTTTTTAAATATTTTTTTTTGGCTCAACTAGCCCAGTGACTAGCTAATTAAGGGTTTTTAAGAAAATATAGGGAAAGTCCCCTAACTCACACACGCCTATATACAGTGAAATGGTAGGGATAACCAAAATGTTTGAGTGATTTGATAGGGTGAGGTAGCTTACTATGGAAATTATGGAAAGCCGAAAAACGGCTATCACCATCATAAGTCAATTTCTGATTTGGATTTTTGACTCTGTTAGATGCTCGCGGTCCTGGGTCACTCCTTTGCCCTCTAGCATCTTCTTGTACTTTCCTTACACCAGGTGTCCTGACACCCGAAATTCCAAAATTCTCATCAATACTTTGTTCAGAACCATCTGAATCCATGTCTATATGTGAAAAGCCTAATGATGCATCAGCCATAAAGGGAGGTTCATCAACCTTTTTCTTTCCTTTTCGTGATACATTCCCTGTACCTGTTGGTGGAGTAACCTGCGTACGTAGTCTACCATTCCATGGCTTCTCAACATAGCCATGAGAAGAGGACTCTTGTGGTCCACTCAAAACCTGTGACTGTGGCCTCACATTTTGTACAACCACATCATCTTTTACATCAGCCCCAACAGTGCCATGTGCATTACTGTACCAGCTGCTCATCTCATCAAAGACTACATCTCTGCTCACTCGTAATTCTCGTGTAGTAGGATTGTAGCACCTGTACCCCTTTTGTTCAAGGGAATATCCCAAAAAGAATACATTTCTCTGCTTTAGGATCCAATGTCCTACGCAACTCATCTGATACATGCACGTAAGCTATGCAACCAAACATTTTCAATTGTGCCAAATCAGGCTTTGTACCTGTAAACTTTTCCTCAGGTGTTACATCATGCACCGCAGCTGTAGGTGTCCTGTTCATAATGTACACAGCTGTATTTACAGCTTCAGCCCAGAAATGATGAGGCATATTCTTCTCATTCATCAATGCACGTGCAACCTCTGCAATGTGCCTGTTTTTCCTTTCTGCGATCCCATTCTGATGTGGAGTATATCTGCATGTAAACTGCCTGCGTATACCATGCATTCACAGAAAATCTGAAAAATCGTTGGAGAAGTACTCTCCCCCTCCATCTGACCTCAATGTCTTGATTTGCATATCTGTCTCCTTCTCAATCATGACTTTGAAGTCCTGAAAGTGACCAAACACTTCACTTTTGTTACGCATGAAGTAGACCCATACTTTCCTTGTATGGTCATCAATGAAAGAGACATAATACCTGCAACCATGTATACTTGCAGTATCGGTTGGACTCCAAACATCTGTGTGCACCACCTCAAGTGGCTTTTTACATACATTGTGGAAATGAGCCCTTTGACTTTTTTTCAAACTGGCATGCTGCACACACTTTATGCATACCATCCACCTTGAATTTGGGCAAACCTTTTATAATCTTTTTTGATTTCATGCTGCGCAATCTCTGCTCATTGACATGGCCAATGCGTTTGTGCCAAATGTCAACATCAGCCACAACACCTGTGCCTTGTGCAAATAATGCATCTTTTACCTTAGGCATGTCTACATTCAGCGTAAACATTCTGCCCACACATTTGCCCTCTGTGATTAGCTTACAGCCATTCTGGAAATCTTCTACATAACAACCATTAGGATTGAAACGAACCTGCAAACCATGCTCAACCATTTGTCCAATAGAAACAAGATTCTTTGTAATGTTTGGGACATTAAGTACATCTGCTAAGTACTTTGATTTCCCACTCTTCGTATTTAGAGGTATGTCCCCTACATGAGCAATGGGGTAAGCTGTGTCATCTCCTGTCTGCACATAGCCTGACACATCTGGTTTGAGCATATCTCTAAACCACTCTCCATGAGACATCATGTGATTAGAGGCACCTGAATCCACAAACCAAACATCATCTTGGGTGGAATTCTTTGCAGTCATTGTATTCATTACATGCTGCATAACAAACATGCGCTCGTTTTTGCTGTCATCTGCATCTCTGCTAGTAGATGCATAGTTTCCCTATTCTCTCTTTCCACTTGATTTTCCTCTTTCACCACAAGTCCAACATTCTCTGCTATCTGCAATATGTTGCTACCTGCTTGATCCTGCACCACGACCTCTTTGACTCCCCCTGCCTTGAGACTGGTTTCCCCTACCACTTGTATTGTTTTGATTTGATTGACCTTCTCGAAATTGGCCCCTGCAACCACTTGGCCTCGACCACGACCTCTACCTCTACCTCTATTGGAGTTAGAATAGAAGGCCTGTTCAAAATTATTTCTGCCACGAGAAGAAGATTTGTCAAGACCAAGGTTCTTCTCCTCAAGAATAAGCATAGAAATCAAATCTTGGAACACGGGGATGTCGTTTCTTGTGTTCATGAAAGACCTGAAATGTATATACTCATCTCCTAGACCATCCAAGCATGCACGGACCATGTCATCGTCTTCCAATGAGACTTTAATAGATCCAAGAGCCTCAATGATACTCTTGATCTTCAAGGCATAATCATTGATGGAGAGGTTGTTCCTCTTAACCTGATTTAGCTCCGACTTTAGTTGAAGCTTCGTGGCCTTGATGTTCACCTCGAACACTCTGCCTAAGTTTTTCCATGCAATGGCGGGGGTTTCAGCATCTTGTAGATAGCCCATCATGCCATCTGTGATGCTCATAGAAAGCCAATACATCACTTTGCTTTGACCTTGTTGCCAGTCCCTCAAAGTTTTTCTTTGTTCTGCTGTAGCATTTGCCTCGGGAATCTCTGGTTCCTTTTCATTGTCTCCTTCTACATAGTCCCAATAACCTTTTTCTTTTAGGAAATTTGTTATTCTGAACTTCCATGTAGGGTAGTTATTTTTCTCAAGCTTCTCAGTAACAATCTGACTGAAACCGTCAGACATCTTGAAGCACTAAGACAAAATAGCTGCAATTTGCAAAAACCTACAAATCTGTTGAACCTGCTATTGTGGTACCTGTAACGCTTTCTACACTCAACGAGTGTCCACAATCAAGCGTACATACAACCATTGTACTTGTACAGTAAATTTCTGTGTACTGCACTTTGGAGACCTGTTTAGAAACTTGTACGAAAAACTTTGGCATCAAGTCGTGGATTGAGAACGAAGGGATTGTGATGCTCTTGCTCTCTTAGCCTCTCTTGCCTGCACCAGGCTCTGATACCATGTAAAGAAAGAGGATGCAAGAGAGCTACACAAGACAAGCACAAAGCACATAGAGATGGAAAGCTTCTTCTTCTTCTCACAGAAAAGAGAGTACAAAATGACTAAGTGATAAAGCTGAAAAGTAGCACATATGTACATGCGGTCACTAAGTGTGAAAATGCTAGAAGCGTACTACGCTGGCACTATAAGTGTAGTCCAGTTGTAGAATCACTAGCAGAGATCCTCCGTGTCGGTCACCTAACGTGCCAGTGAGTAAATGCCGTAAGCGGCCAAGACCCGTAGTGGATGCCAGCTCAAGATGTAGAGCTCGACATCTCAACACTTGAAGCCACGGCGTTACAACGCTTCCAAGCGTTTTTACAAACAACCGAGTGGCAAGATCGTGACGACCTTGTCACTCGTGAGGATCGTGACGATCTTCACAATTTCTTCACCCAATTCCCTGATGTGAACGCAACTATTCACCTAAACAGCCAATCTTTTCAGCCTATCTTGGAATTTTTTGAATTTTACATCGACAAGTATGCTGTACCAATTGTCGGACAAGGGGAGTTGTGGATTCCATGCGATTTGCTTCGCTACATACACAAAGGCGATCGGCGTTTCACCTAGCGACTTCAACGATTTTGTGTAATTGGAGGTGAGGCAGGTCATTACATTGAAGATTCATGTTTGAAAAAGAAGAAGGTCGGCACCCAGTTCCTTAGTCGCTTGGCGACTTTTGTGTTTCTTCTTGCGGAGGAGCGTGAAAGATCTGAGGTGAGTTTACCTCATTTGCTCCTTGGGGGTGTCGTCAAGGACACAAAGGAGCCCATTACAACGCCCTGGGATGCAAGCAAAGAGGGAAATATTCTTGCCCTAACCTACCCAGGGGGTGTCATGGATGCCGCCAAATCCATGGGTGATGAGGGTGCAGAAGCATCCTTTAAGCCCGCTGCAGATGCGCCGGAGGAGACATTAACTCCGGAATATTTGTTTTACATGATCTTGAAAAGACTTTTGACATCCGCATGGATGAGTGTCTGTCCATCCTTTGTGCCACTGTAGAGTCCTTTGCCATTGACCCCTCTTCTGATCCTTTGGATCGAAGCCTCCTTCCCCTTGGAGAGAGTGTAGTAGATATAGTGGAGTTGGCAATGGTGGCGGTGACAGATGCACTGCACTCATCTGTGTCGGAGGATGAGTTTGTAGCTACACGTGCATTGCTTGAAGCCCAACGCACTCCTATGCCTGTTCATATAGATGAACTTGAGAGTGTCGCTATGGATCCCAATTCATCTATTTCTCTTGACAGCAAAGGCATAAATGATGAGGACGATGAAAAACAAGAGGTATTAATTAATTTTTGTTTTGTGATTACGTTAATTTTCATTGTTGCATTATGAAATCTTATTTACCTATTGATTTCTTTGTAGAATTTTGTGGAGCTGGATGAGCATGCAGGTCGGGGAGGAGATGGTAGGCGCCAAGCTTTTGGATGGGAGTCGTCTCTTGCGCATTACCTTGGCAAGCTCCCCCAAGACGGCTTTGCAATAATCCACAAGGAGTACACTCCTTGTGGTCAATTTTGGGTGTCAATGATGAAAGCAATGAGCCGCATCCTATGCCTATCAACCATATCTCAAGCCTCCCAAGTTATATATCTTGTAAATAAATCTCTGGCCAGTACTGCATTTGCGACACACATTCATGGTCGTGTGCTTTGTAACGTGGCCTTAATCCAAGCTGTAGGTCTAAGCAATGTGGAAAAAATTGCTTGGGATGTGCTGCACAAACAACTTCCCTACGCCCAAGAGCGCCGAGAAAACATTGCTCGCCATATCTTAGATGGCTCAAGCACTCAATAGCTGCATAAATCTTGTAATTAACTCCTTCAAATATGTAATGAGATATATCACATCTTTATACTTTGTTATTTCAAAATTCGAATGGGAATTGATTTTAACTGATACTTTCCAAGTTCTGTATTGAGTTTATGGTACGATAGACAGTACGTGATTGGTTCTATCTTGTGATACGATTGTGCAATTCTCTGAATTAAAATATAGAGTTTTTTTTCATATAAATAACATCAAAAAAAGAATAATATCATAAAATTCTTATAATTTTAGCCAAAAAAAGGTTTAAAAAGGTTATCTAGAGGCCTACCATAGAGGCGCGCGAGAAAGCAAAAGTAACTTCTACTTTTGCCTTCTCGCGCGCCTCTGCAGCAGGCCTCTAGAAAACCTTTTTAAACCTTTTTTAGGCTAATATTATAAGAATACAATGCCTTTTTTGGTTATTCAATCAACCACACTTGGTTGACAGCTCTTCTATCCACATCTCTCTCTCTCTCTCTACTTAGTTTTACTTATATCACTTAAAACACAAATGTACACAACTCGTTATATTTGAAAAAGCCACGACTCGTCATATTTCAAAAAGATATCTTTACATTGGCAAAATTGCATAAAAATCAAATTCAATCTCTTTCTCCTCTGATTCGACGCGCAAGAGCTAAATCCTTGGGCATTATTGTCACCCGTTTTGCATGAATAGCACACAAGTTGGTGTCTTAAAAAATAGAAATTAGATGATATTCTATTGCTTCTTGCAGAGCTTCTATGGCGATACCTTGAACTCGAAACGCCATTCGATAACTTTGCATGATCTCTTTCACCAAACGTGCGAATGGTGCCCTGCGGATGAGAAGGTCTGAAGTTTTTTGATAGTGATGAATCTCTTGCAACGCCTTTGGAATGCGTCACTTCACAGCAGGATCCCGTTGTTGAGGGATGGTAGGATCTGGAACATGGGCCTTGCGAGGGCGAACCTTGAATTTTTTTATTTTTTTTACGAGAGGGCTTGCGAGGAGGAGCTTGCGTATCTTCAAGGCCACCATGTGCTCCGACTGGCTCTTCAACTCCACCCTGCGCTCCAACTGGCTCATCTGCTACATCCTCAAAATCCTCTTCATTTAGTAACCCATGATCATCTCTAGGCTGATCTGACAGCAGAGCGCCGAAGCCATGTGGCAATGTCTTCCCAGCCAGAACTCGATGATTGCTTGGGATCTCCTGTCCGCTCCATGGTGGGCTTTGTGCTTCGTTGTCCGTTTCAGTTTCTGTGTCTGATGTCACTACCCATTTCTTCTTGCGTGAAGGTTGTCCATCTTGTTGCTCTTCACCTGACCATTCTCTCTCCATCTCTTCTAAGAGCTCTTGTTCGTGTATCCAAGGTGGTTTTTGAGCACCTTGGACGGTTGAGTGAGGGTGAGCAAAAAAAGGTTGATCTTTTCTTGCTATTTTCTTTGTGCGTGCCATGGTTTAGGAAGGGGCAAGATTGAAAATGAGACTCCCTCTTCTCTAAAAGCCCTCTATTTTTTAAAAAAAAGGTCTCTTCACTTGACCAGGCCACTTAAAAAAACTCTTAATATCATCAAAATATAAAAAACAAAAAATGGATAAATGGAGAAGTATTATATGCAACTCAACAAAGACATCTACAAACATAAACATTACATTGCATAGCATCATTTGTTTTACATGTTGGGTAACCAACGTTTGCCCACTCTATGGCGATTTTCACGCCACCTAGCATGATTAAGGGGTCCGGTGGAGTTTCTCCATTTCTCTTTAGCAGTAAGTCAAGATTGTCTCCTAATCTCCTTGGCAAGACTTGACTTTCACGCTCGCTCTATGGCATGACATCTCCCCAAAGAACAACGAAAGAACCAGTCAAACATCTCCTTCATGTAGTTGGATCTCGTAGTTCCACCACCGTGACGTGTATTTTTAAAGTAAACACCTTTGGCTCGATAATGTGATTTTTCCATTCCTTGAGTGCTCCACATGTCTAATGAACCATATTTTGACATAAAGAATGCTCCACGCGCATACAAAATATGCTGCATCAAGAAAACATGCTTAGATCAAATAAATATTTATGTATAGCATCAAAATTTGAACTGAACAAAGTAACTTACCATGTAGTGTGTGATATTGCTCTCTCCCCACGCTTGCACAAATGCTTTAGTGAAATTCGAAATGTGATCTTTGAACAAATTTGTTGCTTAGTCGTGATTTGGGGTTTCCACATGATTTGAAGCACTAACTCCAAGTGGTGCCACACTTGCCTACGCAGATTTACAAGCACGGGATTTGAATCTTGATCGGTCGTACACTTGCAAAGCGCTTTCCATAGCTCCCATGGAGCATCCTCTTCACCCCTCTCCTTTCGCATCTCTGGTTTCTTGAAAAACCTACGTGCTTTCACACCATTCATAGATACTTTTTGTGGCACTTCATGCATATTTTCCACCTCACCGATGATAGAAACATTGCCACCATGACATCCAATCAAATTTAGAATTGTTTCAACTATTCCAATGGCTTCCACGGATCTGGAAAGTGGTTTCATTGTGAAGGCGTACTCTATGTGAAGCTTTAACAAGCGATCAAATATACGCATAAAGGCATGCAAAGTGCAAAAGTGTACATTTGTAAGTGGAAAATTGATAATGGGATGCCATGTTTTATCTTTTGTCGACCGATTGGGGACCTCCATGATAGGACACTTCAACACCGAGCACACCCAATCCCTTGCATCATCATCCATTGACCCTGTTGCCTGACTTCCCTTGACATTTTTCTTTGAAGACGTGGAGCCACGAGTACTCTCCTTGTATCCTCGTACACAATATGGACAAGGAAGAAGTGATGAAGCACCTTTTTTACACCCAAGTATACATTTTATTGTTTTTAGATCACCTCCTAAGTGCCACTCAACATCAAATGTACCTACTCCATCTACTTCTAGCTTTTCTCCCTCTAGTTGTGCCTTAATAACCTCTGTGATCCACAAGATCATAGAGAAGACCCATGCCAACACCTCATGAGTCTCTTTCGAAACTTCAAAAGCTCCTAACCACCATATTTCTTTTTCCGATTGTACACTAAATGATGGTTTCTGAGAATGATCACCGATAGCATCGACTTTTGCAAAAAACATTGCCTCATTCATGAGTGTCACACTCATACGTTCCAATCTCCGTCCTTTGACAATTTGAAATTCATCTAGCTTAAGAATAAATATGAGCTTCTCTCCAAGTACTGAAACAACACAGGAATTGAATTGTTATACTAAATGATATTCAATACAAATAAAAAATGACATTACAATTTGTATTACCTTGTGGAGACAAAGCATAAAATTTAACCATAGCTCGTTGTAGTCGTTTCAAGTCAACAAAAATATTGTTGAATTGATGATAACTAAAAGACTTTTCCCCATTAGGAATAGTATTGCCTCCCTTTATATTACCACGTGACTTGGCACTCGTGGAAGAGTACACCATGGATCCTTCAATGTGTTTGTATTCGCCAAGGGATTCCTGAACGAGATCATTGTTTGTTTTTTTTGCAAGTCGGACCCTATGTGGAATAGGAAATAAATTATCCGTGATGCCTTGCTCTCGAAATGCATCTTTCATCAATCCATGAAGTGCGTGGTATGCATTTGTGTTGATCCCAACCTCATCACAAGCTCTCTGGACATCATCCTTGGACACAAGGTTAGAGATCTTTTTTAGGATCTCCTTTGTGATGGCATCTTTCATGTGTTTGGCCTTTTCACAACCTATGATGTAAAGTATATCTTCCTTTGAGATGCATCCTAGGAGAAGATTGCAACGGTCCTCTTGTCTAAAACTTCCACACACATCTTGTATATATGTCCTATTTCAAAAGGTGAACCGAGTTACAAATTGATGAAAATTATTTGAGAGTTATGAACACTGTGAATTTAAAAAAATACCTGGTTGCCGTGATCCGCTTCTTACGTGCCCCTCCATTAGAGGCTAAGTTTTCAATGGAAGAGAACTCCCTCTTATGCTCACGCATGCCAAATGGAGTGGATTTTAGGTGCATCATTGCAATCTGTAGCTTAGTTACCTCTGTTTCTATAGCTTTCATCTCCTCTTTAAGATCTTTGAGTTGTTTCTCTGTGGAATGTAGTTGTTGTTGGAGATTTGTGGAATGAATGTGTAACACTTGACATTGTTGTTGGAAATATGCTGACGCACCTGCGTGATTGGAGTCCAATCTCTTACAATACCCAAGAAGACAACGTTCTCCTTCTCCCACATATTTGATTAAGCTTGGGAGTGTACGGAATGTCGGATGATAGCCCACGAGCGGATCTTTTGGATACAACCCTCCATCAAGCCACAAGTCAACATTGGTTTCTCCTCGAAACCGTCGTACGGATGCCGGTTGAGATGCTTTCTTGTCATATTTGTTTTATGGGAGAAAATTCGATCGGTAGACGCAGACTGACATCAGTTGACCTAGTAGATGACGGCGCAAGTGATTCATTGGTTATGTCGCGAAGAGACATGGTGAAAAGTTATGATGGGAAAAAAAATTGATAAGATATACTTTTTAGGATAAACAGACAACTTTTGGGATAAAAATACTTAAAAATATATTTTTTCATATATAGGTTCAATTTTTGAGCTCAAAGGAGGGAAATTTCAATTTTAAGGCTTTATTAGATGGACGTTTTGATGATGTGGCATTATCTATTTATTCTTGGAATTAATGTAGAGAGGTACCCTAGGAATTTTAGATTTGGAGCTTATAAAAGTTAGATTCTTCTAAAAAAGTATTGTTATCTATATATATATATATATATATATATATATATATATATATATATATATATATATATATATATATATATATATATATATATATATATATATATATATATATATATATATATATATATATATATATAGGGACCTTTTGAAAGCTTAAAAGATCCATTTTGAAGATTTTATAAAAAATTCAATTTTTTGGGGTGAATTGATGCACGAACTGAAAAGTGGATTTTGTCATAACTACTTACTCTCTTTGTTTGGTGATAGGTAGAGAGAGAATGGTTCTTCTCTCTACTTTTACTCCTCTCTCTCTCTTTTTACTCCCCTCTCTCTCCTACTTTATCTCCCCTCTTCCTCCTACGTTACCACCCTCATTCCCTATCTTCCTCCCCTCTCCTATCTAGAGAGAAGTTAGAGAGAGAGCTACAAAAGTAGCCCTATTTATTGTCTTTGTTCCCTCCATCCCCTACAAAATTAGCTTTAATCCCTTAAAATTAGGAATCCTTACATGGCCCCAAGGGGGTCCAATTTTTTCCTAATGTGTACCAATTAATCCAAGTGTTGGTGCTGCTACTATCAGCCCGCCTTGGCTACTGATTATATTGTATTCCGAGCTTGAATTTATTAATTGAAGATTACCGTGATTTCCAAATCCATATGTCTCTATTTTCCTTGTTCTCTCTCACATCTCTCACAACCAGAGGCCCGTTGCCTTCCTGGCTCATGTTTCGAACACATATCTCCCAACATCGGAGGTAGTCTAGGTTCAGAGGGGGTGGATGTCGTGCAGGTCCGCTCCCATCCTAAGACATATACCAGTAAGATGCACATCAAGCTTAATTGAAGCTTACCTCATTAATGAGAAGTGTTCAGGGCTTGCTAACAAGCTAGTTTTACGATTAATGTATGCCAGATGCGGCTTTAAAGGGTCAACATATGCCTTAATGATGCTAAAAAAGAGTATGCTTAAAGTGAGCACATATGGGATTTTATGATCTATAATCGCAGTGCTTGAAGTGATCTACCAACTTGTCTTTATGGCTCATCGATTGGAGATACGGTGAAGAAGTTATGGCAATTTGAATTTTAAGTTGATGCAGATCCATACCGGATTGGGCAACTACAGTTGCGGGGACATAAATGAATTCATGGGCCTTAAGTGATCATCTTGTGAAGCAACACGTAGATCTTTTTAGATTGTTATTCGGAGGTTTGGTTGTCAAGCTATTGCCAGTTTAAGTTCCATCGGGGGCGAGTTTCGTACCACTTTGGTCGCCACGGTCAGGTCGCCATTTCAGAGTTTTTGAGCTTCAATGTGGTTTTGGAATGCGGTGCAATAAGTGCGTAAGGAGAATCTTGTCCAGTATATCATCACTTGTTAAGCATTAGTAGCAAGAAATGCTCGGTAGGCAATAATTGAGCTTGGCACTGAATTAGTCGACACAAAT